>NC_045992.1:8377580-8710652 GCF_010909765.2 Amblyraja radiata | reverse complement strand
GCCCGAGCTGCGCCCCCTCACCGGGACACCGACCCCCAGGCCCACTGCAAGCACGGAGATCCCAGATCAGCAACTCCAGCCCAGCCCCGCTCCAACTCCAGAGGAACACGCTCCCCGTAGGGGCAGAAGCTGATGGTGTGCAAGGTACGTCTTGTTCTTGGGGTGGCGCAGCTCGGGCTGTGGGCGAACTGCCACTTGTCGCCGTAGCGGCCCATCGGGGAGCGGATTCCTCTGGAGTTGGAGGGGGAGGGGGGTATTGTGCTGTTTGATCGCCCCCTGCTATCCCAGGGACAGGGAGACACAGCGGCTTTTGAGAATGGTGGGCAATCACTTCCAAAGTTCTGCCCACACAGTCAGTACACCTCTCCTACACTTGTCTCCCGCACTAAGATCATCTCGCAGAGAATGATCCCAGCCTAACCCTCCCTATTCTCTCCTATTCTGCAAGAAAAAACTACATTGAAGACTCAAACTCGCGATCGAGTAACTGCCGGGATCGAGGCGCAAACTCGCGACCTTGCGGATATGAGCCGAGCACTCTACCACTGAGCCAGCCGTTAAAATCTACGTTAAAATCTTCCATTCCGAAAGCTGAAAAATTACGAATTACAAAAAGTGTCTGGTCCCAAGGCTTTCGGATAAAAGGTTGTGCACCTGTAATATCAAAATAAACACAAAATAAAAGAAACCACCAAGATTTCAATCTAAATCCCAACACCAGCAATCTGCTCATCGGGAGTTGAAGAAGAGCCAGAAATGTCTGCACAAGTCGAACGAGACCACATGGGCTAGTTTCGCAACGGCCATGTTAAAAAAATAGATCATAACTTCAAATGCTCACCAATAAATGCTGGGAGTCGTTTTTACAAATAATGGAGCCATTCTTGCTTAGGCTAGTGACTGTTAGCATATTTTATTATTTTGTCTAGATATTTTGCCATTACAATGATAAAATCTAAACCTTGGGCCTTATTTTCAAAATACACACTGATAATTACATTTTGAAAAATTGTAATCAGCCATAACTTCATGATGGCAGGGTACCCTGCTTGCTCAAAGAGAGTTAAGTTTATAATTTAGTGCCAAAGTACACTTACCTATCAATCCATAAGAGAGGAACTTGTTAACAGACGTTAGTGCCAACCCAGTGATAGGTCCAGTTGTATCTTCTGATCTGATCACCTCCAGAAAAGGTCGAAGAAATATATTTGGTTCAATCACTGAAAGCTCTACAAGAGAAAATGAAAACCAATAAGTTCCAAATAATCAAACTCAAGCAAGATTTATTAAAGGATGATTATTAAAAATCATACTTTTGTTGTAATGTTTTTCCAATATCTGCTTTCAAATGCATATTACACTTATAATGTATTTTGCATGGCACTTACTATTTCTTTTTAAAATACATTGCTTTGTGCACCCATACACCTACAGCATCTTAACGTATCTTTAACAAAACAATGGGTTTTCGCAGAAAACCAACTATTATTGTGTGGGAAAATACAGCGATCATTCTTCACGCAGCAAGATCCACAATCAACAATGCAATGAATGACCACTTAATTTACTTTCAATGTTGTTAAAAATGAAAATGGATCAAAGTATATCTTGTTCTTCAATTAATACCTCAATTGCTGAAAGAGGCAAAATGGGCCTCAATTTATTGTCCCATTTGGAGAATTCCCACTTTGGTCTCGTACCCGAGCTAGAACTCGGATAAAACATTTCCTTGAGCATCGTCTGCTTTGATCTGTCCCTTTCACACCTCACATGCACTTTGTCCCCTCCTATATCTCTAGTTTCCCTCTCCCTTTGACTCAGTCTGAAGAAGGGACTTGACCTGAAACGTCACCCATTCTTTCTCTCCAGAGATGCTGCCTGTCCTGCTGAGTTAGTCCAGAATTTTGTGTCTTTTAGTTTAAATGGTACTTGTTTCTGCCATTGGTAATGAAAGAAAAAATAAATAAAAGAGATACTTAAATAGTTAATATTCACAAGCTGGGAGTGACACCTTTTTAAGATCATAACAAACAAAATAAATGCAACAATTATTTTGGCACAAGTTCAGCCTGCAGGAAATTAATTTTTTTTTTACATCAGAAAAATTGGAAAGGGCACATTTTTCTTGCAATCGTCTGTTTAAAGCACAGAATGAAATAAGATAGTCAATTTCATTGAATTCAAGCAATATTGCAATGTAAACTATGCTTTATTTTCCCCTGATGGATTACTGGCATTTACATTTGGAGATGTCTGCCAGTCATGGGGTTTGGACATAACTGTAGTGAACCTCATTGCCGTGCAGCACTGGAGTGAAAAACAGATGTGTCTGGACCATTAATGTGTGTGGCATTTAAAGTGGCCACATAGCATCATTCGCAATTTGCTGTACCCAAACAAACCGCAACCATGTAACGCGCACTATCACACTTGATCAAAATTAGATGGAATCCCAGTTACATTACAGGCTCATAGCTGTTGTCAGATGTCACTAAAACAGTCTTGTCACCTCTTATTCAAGTTTCTACAGGAGTCTTGATATATTACAGGGGCAAGTACTGACCCTTAAAATAGCTGATTAAACACTGCAGATTGGCATAATCAGAAGCTTCAATTAAATGCTCAGTCTGAAGGGTCTCGACCCGAAACGTCTCCCATTCATTCTCTCCAGAGATGCTGCCTGTCCTGCTGAGTTACTCCAGTATTTTATATCTATCATTCATATGAATAACTAGACAGTCATGGTTTAAGTCTCCCAAGTGATAGCATGTACTTGTACGATAGACGTACTACATTTACTTCAAAATAGAGGAAAGATCTTTATTCAAACAATGCGTATCTCAGAACACTATAGATGCAGGAAACATGTTCCCGATGTTGGGCGAGTCCAGTACCAGGGGCCACAGTTTAAGAATAATGGGTAGGCCATTTAAAACTGAGATGAGGAAAAACATTTTCACACAGAGAATTGTGAATTTGCGGAATTCTCTGCCGCAGAAGGCAGTGGAGGCCGATTCACCGGTTGTATTCAAAAGAGATTTAGATAGGGCTCTTCGGGCTAGCGGAATCAAGGGATATGGGGAGAAGGCAGGAATGGGGTACTGATGTGGATGATCAGCCATGATCACATTGAATGGAGGTGCTGGCTCGAAGGGCAGAATGGCCTACTCCTGCACCTATTGTCTATGCACCCTTATAATTAAATTTCAAAATGCCATCAAACAACATGTGAAGGCTAATCATGGCGACGCTGAGGGAAACACAACCAAAGTGTTGATCGAGCTGCTGCAAAGAACCACGTGATGATAACCAAATATCTCAATTTTAATAGAGGTGAAAGACAAAGAGTCAAATGGTGCAGATGACAGATAGAGCCAACTGCTTTATTCCAGAAATGATAGAGAGGCAAGCAATCCGAAGAGAAAAAACATCCATTCAAAGAAAATGGTGAGATCAGCGCAATGAAAAACCCACAGTGATAACAAAACATCTGAAATACAAATGTTCAGAGGAGCAAAAGGTTAAAAGTCAGTAAAGAACAAAAACATATCCCATGGCATCATCATAATTCAACTGTGAAATAAAAGAGTATGGCCAATTAATGCAAATGTGCTAATACATAAAGGGTTAAGATCCCGGCTGAAAACGTAGAGATTTCATACGCCGATACACAATCAGCAACACTAGATCTTCCTTTCACCTGGTTCAACTGAATGAAATGCATTATAAATAATTAACTTTCAACCAATAAATACATTTACAGTAAACAAGTAGACAGGGTATTCCCCCCCTCCAGTCTAACTTTCCAGGTATGCTTATTAATGGACGCTCTGGCAGATTGTCCCACTGTGAATAGCTGAAACCTGTAAATTTCAACAAATGTAATCCCCTTAGGAATAAAACACTTCACATACAGTAACAATTTCTGACTGAAACTGAATTCAAGGCCTACATTTTTCTGCTGAAGGCTCCTCCCCGCCCCCAAGAGCTTCATAATTATTGTGCTGTATGGGAATATACTCTGTCAAAGCACTGAAAAGTTCAATTTTTACAGTAATCATTTCCCTCCATCAATTTTATTGACTGTCTTTTACTACAACCTCTGTTCTGTTACTAAATACAAGGCCAGCCACCAGTCATTTTAGCAAATTAACATGTGAAAAAATTGAGCCACAGCATCAAGCAACAAATGAAGGCCTAATTATTTAGACAATGTTTGTAGTCAAATCAAATTTGATCCACATACTAACTGATCCTTTATGCATCTTCGGGTCATAACACCTCTCAAAATATGTTACACAAACAAGTTGGATCTCCTAGATCCAGTCTTGTGGCTGAAAAGGGCTTGGTTAGTTGACACTTACCTTTGATTACTGCATGCAAGTAAATGCTTACTTGTCTTGTAAGCCTGGCAAAGTGGATTTGCTAGACAGATTCATTTGATTAAGTGATGTTCTATGAACAAAGTTTGAGTACTGAGGCCAATACTCAGAAGAGGTTAGAAGAATGAGAGGTGATCTCAGAAGAATGTAAGAGTCTCTGAAAGGAGGACGTTAAAGGGCTATTTCTCCAACTGTAAAGTCTAGGGTACACAAAAAAGCTGGAGAAACTCAGCGGGTGCAGCAGCATCTATGGAGCGAAGGAAAAAGGCAATGTTTCGGGCCGAAACCCTTCCTCAGACTGATCGGGGGTGGAGGGGGCGGGGAGAAGAAAGGAAAAAGGAGGAGGAGCCCGAAGGTTGGGGGATGGGAGGAGACAGCAGGAGGGCTGAGGAAGGGGAGGAGACAGCAAGGACTAACAAAATTGGGAGAATTCAATGTTCATGCCCCCAGGATGCAGACTCCCCAAGCGGAATATGAGGTGCTGTTCCTCCAATTTCCGGTGTTGCTCGCTCTGGCCATGGAGGAGACCCAGGACAGAGAGGTCGGATACGGAGTGGGAGGGGGGGTTGAAGTGCTGAGCCACCGGGAGGTCAGGTAGGTTCCTGCGGACCGAGCGGAGGTGTTCGGCGAAACGATCGCCCAACCTCCGCTTGGTCTCACCGATATAGATCTGCTGACATCTAGAGCAGCGGATGCAATAGATAAAGTCTAGTACTTGGGTGCATAATCTCACCATAATACATCAGCCTTTTACACAAGATGAGAAATTTTTAACATACAGAAAACACCAAATACTGATATTTGTTTAAGAAAGAACTGCAGATGCTGGAAAAATCAAAGGTAGACAAAAATGCTGGAGATACTCAGCGGGTGAGGCAGCATCTATGGAGCGAAGGAATAGGTGATGTTTCGGGTCAAGACCCTTCTTCACACGTGTGGTATTTGTCACATTATTCAGGTCATGGACAGTCAGTTGTTATATTGAAAGTTATGATCAATACATATTTAGAGAGAATAGAAGGAAGTTTGAAATACTGGGATTGCTTTCCTTTGCACAGGAAGGTTAGGGCAACATTTGATAGATGTCTTCAAAGCTATTAGGATGTGATGATGAAGAAACAGCTTCTGTTGAGGGATTGATGAGCACAAATTTACAATAACTGCCAGTGTTATATCAGGACATATTCTTTATATCTTTGTTCTTGTCTTTGTATTATATATTTTTTATTTTAATATATTGAACTATGATGTTTATTATGATGTCTACCAAGTATTATGTTTACATATCTGTTGTGCTGCTGCAAGTGAGAATGTTGTTGTTCCTTTTCAGCACATATGACAATAGAACACTCCAGACTATTGACATTGTGAAGAGTCATGCACTACCCGAGGCTCTGGTGAAAGATTATCTATATTGCACTACATATGTACACTTCACACTGCCTAAGGAAAGCAGGGACCTTTTTTAACCTGGTCATTCTCTCTGCACCCCTCCCCCGTCAGAAGGTACAAAAGCTTGAAAGCACATACTACCAGATTCAAGAACAACATTTTCCTCGCTGTTATAAGATTATTGAACGCTCCTCTGATAAGCCAATCTACCATATTGAAGAATAGTCTCGACCCGAAACATAATTCATTCCTTCTCTCCAGAGATGCTGCCGGTCCCGCTGAGTTACTCCTGCATTTTGTGTCTATCTTCAAATGAGGTCACGCGCTCCAGATGGCTGTGCGGACGCATGATGACACGCGCGACCGTCATGCCTCAGTCACTACCGGCCCATCGCATAAATGACGGCCAAGTGGGACAGGCGTAACACCGTTAACACCGTAACACTAGGACAGGTAGCATCTCTGGAGAAAAGGAATGGGCGATCTTTCGGGTTGAGACCCTTCTTCAGACCCGACCCAAAACGTCACCCATTCCTTCTCTCCAGAGATGCTGCCTGTCCTGCTGAGTTACTTCAGCATTTTGTGTCTACCTTCAATTTAAACCAGCATGTGCAGTTCCTTCTGACACTCTAACACTATATTCTGCATGCTAACATGTTTTCCCCATGTACTGCCAGTAGTATTTGTGTTTGATTATACTCATGTATAGTATGATTTGACTGGATCTCAGTGCACTTTACAATAATAAACCAATAACAATACTTTAAATATCAGAAAATTACAAGAAATTAACAAATACGGGACTAAATGGATGCATTTTTCAAAAAGACTGCACAGTTATGGCCTGAATGGACTTGTTTTATGCTGCAAAATTTCAGTCAGTCAATATCTAACAATGACTTCACACTACAGTGACAGCAATCGGGATGCAATTTTGCTGAGCATCCTCCAAGCTAAAGCAGGTCATCTCACTTTACGCCCATCCTATCCAGGAAGCGAGCAGGTAAGATCATCTCTGACCCCCTCTCACCCTGGTCACAAACTTGTTGAATCACTTCCCTCTGGAAGGCGACTCCAGACTGTTAAAACTGCCACAGCCAGACATAAAAACAGCTTTTTTCCACGAGTAGTAGCTCTACTCAATAACCAAAAATCTGTAGCCTCCTTTTGCTCTGGTATTTTATCTAATTCACATGTTTAATCAATAATGTTTTATTATTAATGTTTAATGTTTTATGTGTCATTCTTAACTGTCACTGTATGTCATGTTGTCACTTGTGGGCGTAGCACCAAGGCAAATTCCTTGTATGTGAATACTTGGCCAATAAACTTATTCATTCATTCATTCAATTCTCTTCTACAAATCAAGCCCGAATGTGCAGGGAACAATCTGGTGAATTTCTTATGCATTTTGTCCAACTTAATGACATCCTTCCTACAGTGTGGTCTCACCAACAATGTGCACAGCTATAGAGTTACTGCAGGCTTTCATCCCAGACTACAACTATGCAAGCTTAATATTTAATCAAGGTTGAACCTACTTCAAACAATTGCCAAATTCCCTGTGTTAATTATGACTGAAACTCTTCAGTAAAATCTCTGAGAGAATAAGACATTTACCCAAGCAACATTTGAAGAAATAACTAAAAGCATCTTGTGCTTTTCAGCAGCTATGTGTATTTTGAGTTGGAAAGTCAGAGTTATACAACCTGGAAACAGGCCCTTCAGCTTAATTTGTCCATGCCGAGCAAATGAGCATTTCGAGCTAGTCGCATTTGCCTGTATTTGGCCTTTATTCCTCAAAACCTTTACTCCCCATATATCTGTCCAAGTGTCTTTTGAAAGTCGCAATAATATCCGTTTCTTTACGGGCGGCGCTGGGTTTAAACACCTGGGATCTTTCGCCGAGATCGCCAGTGTTGGAGCTCCGACCAGCGCGGCCTGTGGACTTCGGGAGCCGCGGTCTCCGGGGAGGAAGCGACCGTTCCAGACACTCCAAGCCGCTGAGAGTGTTCTCCCGACGCCGGAGCTCCATCATCCGACGAGAGGGCCTGTAACATCGGCCCGCCGTCGCGGCAACTGTGGAGGCCCCAATAGGCCCGACCATGGGTGAACTGGAAGAGGACTGGATTTTGTTGCCTTTGTGGGAACCATTGTGGGGGGATGGTTTTATGTTCAATGTTAAATTCTTTAATGTTGTGTTTTATTTTTATTGGTCTGCTGCAAATGGCAACCCAAATTTCACTACACCAATTGGTGTATGTGACAATAAATGTCCTCTGTCTTTGTCCTCTGGCAGCTCCTTCCAGTGTCAGACTTTCCTCTGAATGAAAAAGTTGTCCAAAGGTACTTCTTAAATCTTTCCTCTCACACGCTTTTTCAATAAACTCTCTCCAGTTTTAATATCCTCTATTCTGGATGAAAGGCTGAGTGTACACTTTATCCATGCTCCTCATAATTCTGTACGCTCAATAAGGCCAGTCCTTAGCTTCCTACACGCCAAAGAAAAAAGTTCAATCCTGTCAATCCTTTCCTTCAAGTCAAGCCCACAAGTCCAGGGAACAACGTGGTGAATCACATTGGCACTCTTTCCAATTTAATTATATCCTTCCTGTAACTGGGTGACTCGAACTGCATGCAATACTCCAAATGTGGTCTCGCCAATGACTTATACAGCTGCATCATTACGTCCTAACTTTTGTTCTCAATACCCTTCCCAATGAAGGCAAGCATGCCAAATGCCTTCTTCACTAACCTGTCCATCTGGCTTTCAGGGAGCCATGCACCTATACTCCCAGATCTCTCCATTCCACAGCACTCTCCAGTGCTCTAACATTTACTGTGCAACTCCTGCCCTGGTTTGGCATAACAAAGAAGCACAACCTCATACTTGTCAGAGTTAAATTACATTTTCCTCTTCCATGGTCCACCTGCCCAAATGATCTAGATCATGTTGTAATCTTAGATAAGCTTCCTCGCTGACATCTGCAAATTTCCGAGTAATGTCAATCAAATTATTAATGCAGATAACAGTGGACCCAGCACCACTGGTTACAGCAGAACAGCCATCCTTCCTCCAAACCAATTGTGAATCCAACAAACTAGTACATCTTGAATTCCATGCGATCTAACTTCCCAAACTAGGTAACCTCACAGGACCTTGTTAAATGCCTAAATTGTCTATATAGACAATGGTCCAATTCCTCTTTCTTTTTGCAGTAATAAATCTCCTGTCGTGTTGATTCACTGTGGCCTGAAATTTATGTTCATGTATAATGACCTGAAAAAAGTTACTGTAGTCAATTACTGAGATAGACTCATGGAGTCAAAGAGGAATAGAGTGTGGAAAAAGGCTCTGGCCCAATTTGGCCACACCGGCCAACATTTCCCAGCTACACTAGTCTCACCTGCCTGCATTTGGTCGTTTCCTTCCAAATCTGTCCTTAACTACAGTGATGTGCTGATCATTTCAGATCTAGTGTTCTAAATTTCAAGTGCTGTAACCAGACTATCCATGTAACTGTGCTTTCTTAGAAACTTCTGAACTTAACTGTAAATTAGTTGTCAGGATCTTAAACTGAAATTAAAAGAGGGATAAAAAAAATAAAACTGAAGATTTCATCTTAACAATTTTGTTGCAAAATTTCTTGCAAATTAATGGAAGCTTTTGTTATATTAGAAGTACAATATTTTGAGTTGCATGGTTTTGCTTTAGATGCTTTACAACAGGCTCTGCATTGAGGTTGCAACAAACATCACCTGCAGACGTCTTGTACTCGTGCAACATCTAGGATATTATTGAAAAAAAAGATAGTGAAAACAGTCAGAAGGTTAAGGAGTATCTCTGGAAAGAGTTATTGTTTCAAGTCTAAGTACGTTTATCAGAACGTTCTTCGTTTGGATGAAGGGTCTTTCACCCAAACTATCATCTTCATTTCTCTTTCCACAGACGTTGCCTGCCAAGTGTTCCAGGCATTAATATTTTTTACATACAGTTGGCTTTGAAGGACTCGAGATAAATTATATTATAGAGGTTTAAAAGTAAGCACACATTGCAACATGAAGAACTTTACACAACAGAAGCAGAATAGAGCCTCCGATCAATGAAGGTGCCCGACCACGACTTCTGCTCAAACGTGACAAATCAAAAGAAGATCCAAGTTGCTCATTTATTAACAAAGTACTGGAAACCACTGTCAACAAAATAAAGTGATTTGGAAGAGTGGCAGAAATCACTAATAATGAGATTTTTTTCCCCTTTCTTACCAAAGGCCATCACTAATGTTCTAAATCGATGTCAACATTAAGAAAATAAATGGATATTCACATATTTTTTTCTCCAACCAGTCAGACAAATAGCCCTCTAAAGTTTGTAGTAACTTTGCTTATAACCACTCCTTTTTTTGTCGCTGCTTTTCAGTTTATAGCGAAGATTTATGTTGATTTTTATGTCAAAATAATTGTCACTCGTTTGTGTGAATGATTTGATAAATCCTTTCATTTTACTTTTAGTAAGCTACATTAAGCAGGCTCTATTAAATTTGATGAAAAATATCTTGGGGCTATCGGCTACTAATAACAGCCATTTAATGAAAACAGCTAAAGTGCACAGAAAAATATAAAACAGGTATGAACAACATTCAAGAATTTTGAAAGTCACGAATCACTGAATGACCTGATCCAGCTTCACACAGAAAGACTGCAAACAGAAAGAAATGAACCCATTAAAAGCCATAAATAGCTTAATTATGCCATGATGCAATAAGAGACTTCAAAGGCTAACCTGACCCTCCTGTGCCAAAGAATTTAAAAACTGAACACAAAGCACATTTTCATCAACAGCATGGATACTCAATTTGTCTACTGCAAACTGGTGGGCCTTTACCACCTTATTATGACATTATTATTTTGGCCTCTCACTCAACAGACATAGAATCTAGTGAACATTATAACTGTAACAGCTTCATGTGAACAAAGAATTTCATTGCACTCCAGTATGTGACCATAACTAATCTGAAATCTGCAGAAAGTATAAAATAAACTATCCTATAGAAGTAACGCGTTTTCTGTAGAGCATTTTGTAAAGCATTGGATGACATATAAATGCAAACTATTTTAAACAAAATATGACGCTTCTGAAATGGAAATTGAAATTTATTATTGAGTTACGTTTTCAGGATTGCACAAATTTAGGAATGTGGGGCAGACAATTCATCGATAAATGCACAACATGAAAAGCATATAAAAATCCATCAAACAATAATATAAAATCCAATCTCTCTGGGACAGCTCTGCTTTATTTGGTGGCTGATTTATTAATTAGGCTTAATGCAATTTTGTGCATTTAGTCAAGTAGAAGATGCAGACATCAATGGACCCATTATCAGTCATTCTGTAAATCTGACGTAAAAACAAAATCAACATTTATGCAAGTTGGGTTCTGCCTATTTAAAAAAAAGTTGTGTTAATTTCCAACTTCCTTAGCCAACGTTTGTGGGTATTTACATAACTGCCTAATTACAAAATAAATTAAAACTGGGAGTATTTTGGCAAGAACCCCCAAGTACCTTGTCACTGAACATAGAACAGTTCAGCACAGGAACAGGCCCATTGACCCACAATTTCCATGTGGACCATGATACCAAGTTAAACGACATTAACCTGCATGTGATCCATAGCCCTCCATTCGCTGCATATCCATGTGTCTATCCAAAAGCTTCCTAAATGCCACTGTTGCATCTGCCTGTACTACCACTCCAGGCAGTGTGCACCAGGCACCCATCATTATGTCGAAAACACTTGCTCTGCATATCTCATTCAAACATTCCCCCTCTCATGCTAAAGCTATGCCCTCTAGTCTGTGACATTCCTACCCTGGGAAAACTATTCAACCTAACTATGCACCTCATAACTTCTATCAGATCACCCCTCAACCTCCAAAGCTCGAGAGAACACTATCCAAGTTTGCCCAACTTCACTTATAGATAATTCCCCCTCCAAAGTCTCCATATCCTTCCTGTAATGGACCAACACAACACTCTATTTCTCCCAAGTAAATTTTTATAAAGCTGCAACATGTCTTCCTAACTCTCATACTCAAGCACTGTCCAATGAAGGCAAGCATATCGTAAGCCTTCTTTACCACTCTTTCTCCTGGTGTTGCTACTTTCAGCGAGCTATGATCTTGGACCCAGTTCTGGGTTTTTCCATTAACCGTATATCTTCCGCTTATATTCAACCTCCCAAAGTGCAACATCTCACACTTGCTCAGATTAAACTCCATCTCCAATTTCTCCACCCATTTCTTTAGTGAAAATATATCCCGCTGCATACTTTATCAGCCTTCCTCGCTGTCCGCCACTCCACTAATTGTGGTGCCGTCTGATAACTTACTAATCAACCCGTCGAATTTAACATCCAAGTCATTTATATCTCTCCCAAACAATAGAGATCCCAGCACAATTCCCTGCAGAACTCCATTGGTCACAACCCTCCAGCCAGAATAACACCTTCCATCGTAATCCTCCATCTTCTGTAAGTAAGTCAGTTCTGAATCCGAGACAACTGAGACCATGGATCCTCTATATTTTAATCTTCTGGTGGAATCTACTAAGAGGGACTTTATCCTCACTAAAATCTATGCAAACAACATCCACGGCCCTACCTTCATCAATCATCTTCGTCACCGCCTTATGTTCACAAGACTTGCCCAACCATGGGCAAAATCATACTGACTCTTGCAAAAGGCTTATGCGAGTCAATCCTATCCCAAATAATTATTTCCAATAGCTTCCTCGACACTGACATGAGGCTCACTGCTATAATTTCATAGATTATCTCAACATCCCTTCTTAAACAAAGGAATAACATTGATTACCCTCCAGTTCTTCAGGACTTTGCCTGTGGCTTGAGAAGATACAAAGATCTTCATCAATCCGCCTGGAATCCCCTCCCTTGTCTCAACATTCGACAGAGAGTCAAGAGTGTTTTAATGTCATATGTCCCGAAACAGAACAATCAAACTCTTATTTGCAACAGCACAACAGATATGTAATTGTTGTGCTTTGTGAACAACCTGGGATATATCTTATGGACAATTTCAGATTTGCTTTTAGCTGTGCATATATAGTTGGCACACATTGTTAAATTTTCTCCATTTTAAAATCCAGGCCGAGCTATCCAAGGACAATTCTGAGCATTAAGTTTCAAAGTGAGACACTACAGAGCTCGTGGTCTCTATCTGTCTCTGTCTGCGTGCGTTCTCTGTCTGTCTCTGTGTGTGTGCGCGTGCGTCTGTCAGTCTCTGTGCGTGTCTGTCAGCTTGTGTGCGTGCGTGTCTGTCTGTCTGTGTGATGTGTTTCTCCGCATATATGCACCTTTCTGCATGTGCGTCTCTCTGCATGTGTGAGTCTCTGCGTGTGCGCATGCGTGCGTGTGTAGTAGTGGGGAAGAAACTGGTGACAAATGGAGGTGGTGATGTCGGAGGTTGAGAATGGGTGGAGAAAAAACTGTTAACGATAGATAATGAAGAGCTCATCAAAGATCAACACCTATTAAGTATCAAACTTCAGGAGAAGAAAAATAATTGGCCACACTATGTGTCTATGAGATATGAAACGATTTCTACTATATTGATCCACTACCCAGGGTCACTTTCTGTAGGCTGCCTCTAACAACCTCCCAATCTTCTTCAATATTGGCAGAATAAGACACTATACTTAAAATCAATTTTCAATACCACAGAAAAGAACGAGATTCAGCAAGACAAACAAGCTAACAATGAGAAAGAGCTTTCAAATTCTTAAGGTCAAACACAATGACCTGTGTACAACATTCCAAATGATTTAACGGTCTACAATGAAGCAATTGCTTCACTGCACTTCTGGAGTGGATTGTCCTCCAAACTTGCCACCCTGTCATTTCAGAGACTTTTTTTATGGCTCTGTTGAAGGAACTCTGCAAATACATATGATCAAACAACGGTGAAATCATTATCTAGGTTAACTTTGAATGTTATGTATCATAATTTAATTTATTTTTAAATCACAGGCACTGGGTGGTACAGCAATTTGTTCTTCTTGAATTACAAGAACTCATCAATTGTAAGAAGGAACTGCAGATGCTGGTTTAAACCAAAGAGATACATCAATTTCCTTTCCCTTTAGTCAGCTCATTTAATTGGACTTGTGCCAAGTCCTAGGAGGTCAGGGTGGAAGTGCGATCAATAATCACACCCAACACATAAACACAAATGCCAAGGTGAATGCCCCCAATGACTATTGAGGGAGTGCTGCAGTCAGATGCATCGTCTTTCACATCTTAAATGGAGGTCCTGCCTGCGCAAGTTTTTGAAAAAGGCAACCCCGAGCTTTCAGTCACCGGTCACATTTAAGTTTCTGCCAAACTCTGCACTCACTGTCTTAGGCCTCCACTCCTCCCTCCATCAGTATGCACTGAGCTCAAGGAACAACACTTCATCTTCTCTCTAGGAATGTTCCCTCCCTTGGAGTTCAATACCGAATTTAACAATTCGGGGTAGATAGTTTTCCCTTTTTCTCCTCTCAACACAGACTAACTTTATTTCAATTTATTTATTTTCTTCTCTTCTGTCTCTAACTACCCTTTTTGCAATTAATTGTCATGACAACTTTGGGCTGTTCCCATGCTGTACTGTGTAAGCTATGGTTTTGCTTTGTAGCAACAGAGTATAAACGTAGAAAGCCTAAAATGACAGTTGAACCAGCACCATATCAGAATCGCATTGTGTGGTGAATGGAGATACATTTTCACACTTTCATCATGTCACAGTATCTGAAACATCACTACATAATGGTATGAAGTAAGGTCTCGACCCAAAACTTCAACCATTCCTTCTATCCAGAGATGCTGCCTGTCCCACCGCTGAGTTAACGCAGCATTTTGTGTCCATATTCGATATAAACCAGCATCTGCAGTTCCTTCCTACACATTACAATAACACATTACTATTGGATGGTAGCTGCGCCCTTGCATTAATGAATTACAGACGAGTGAAGAGAACAAGTGGGAAAGTGTAGGAAGGAACTGTAGTTGCTGGTTTAAACTGATGATAGACACAAAATGTTGGAGTAACTCAGTGGGACAGGTAGCATCTCTGCATAGAAGGAAAGGGTGACATTTTGGGTTGAATCTAAAGGGTCTTGACCCAAATCGTCACCTATTCCTTCTATCCAGAGATGCTGCCTGTCCCGCTGAGTTACTCCAGCATTTTGTGTCTAAATGGGAGAGTGTGTCAAGACAAAGATCTATTCAGCCTTGAGTCATCTCCACCAATAAATACTACTTATTGGTGGAGATGACTCGGGGACCAATTGCCCTCATGTTACTTTTCTTCTTTGTGTTCTCACAAGGACTAATCACAGCTTAATGCATTAGACAAAAGTTACAGTTCGCCAAGAAGTACTTAAAAGAGCAACCAGTTCTGGAAAAAGGTCTTGTGGACAGATGAGATGAAGATTAACATATCAGAGTGAAGGCAAGGGGAAAGCATAGAGGAGAGAAGGATCTGCCCAAGATCCAAAGCATACCACTTCATCTGTGAAACACGGTGGTGAGGGTGTTATGGCCTGGGCATGTACGGTTGCTGAAGGTACTGGCTCATTTATCTTCATTGATGATATAACTGCTGATGGGAGTAGCATAATGAATTCTGAAGTGTATAGACACATCCTATCTGTTCAAGTTCAAACAAATGCCTCAAAACTCATTGGCCGGCTGTTCGTTCCACAGCAAGACAATTGATCCCAAAAATACTGCTAAAGTAACAAAGGAGTTTTTCCAAAGCTAAAAAAATTGTCAATTCTTGAGTGGCCAGGTCAATCACCCAATCTGAACCCAATTGAGCATGCATTTTATATGTTGAAGAGAAAACTGAAGGGGACTAGCCCCCAAAACAAGCATAAGCTAAAGATGACTGTAATACAGGCCTCGCAGAGCAGCACCAGAGAAGTCACCCAGCAACTGGTGATATCCATGAATCACAGACTTCAAGCAGTCATTGCATGCAGAGGATATGCAATAAAATACTAAACACGACTACTTTCATTTACATAACATTTCTGTGTCCCAAACATTATAGTGCCCTGAAATTGGGGGACTATGTATAAGCAGTGCTGTAATTTCTACATGGTGAAACCAAAATGTATAAAAATGGCCTTTATTAAAATCTGACAATGTGCGCTTTAACCACTTGCGATTTTTTTTCTATTACAGATATCAAATTGTGGAATACAGAGGCAAATAAATAAATGATGGGTCTTTGTCCCAAACATTATGGAGGGCACTGTATAGTTTAATGTGGAAAAATACAGTGACCAAAATGCAGTAACTATTGTGCAATTATATCCATTTAAGGAATTAGATTACAATAAAATTGGTACGGTCAATTGGTGAACAGCACAAGCACTAGAGACTGAGCAAAAAAAGAAAAGCAAGATCTGTAGATTGGTTTATGCATGCAACCAATCATATATAGGTCAGCATCACTAACCCCGCCTTACTGTATCATTTATATTAACACCCACTTCCTATGATACGCAGTTCGGTAGCAGACAGGAGTCAGTGACTACTAACATGCTGTTAAGTCTGTATGTGGATTAAAGATGATCTTAAGTTCCGTGTTGTGTAGATGTCATGTTTACAAGATCTAAAAAGATGAAACTAGAGTTTTAGGAAGTAAGAAGAGGCTACTAAGAAGAGTAAGAAAAGGATGGATGCAACCCATCTGTAAATCAAACACATCTCATGACTTTCTTCCATCATGTCAATATGTCAGAATGCACAAAGAGATACTATTTTAAAAAACAAGATGCCGACCTACAAACAAGATGGTCTTTGTACACCAGCTAAATTTGCTAAATTGGGGGAAGGTAAAACATGTTTAAGAAGGAATTGCAGATGCTGGAAAATCGAAGGTAAACAAAAATGCTGGAGAAACTCAGCGGGTGCAGCAGCATCTATGGAGCGAGGGAAATAGGCAACGTTTCGGGCCGAAACCCTTCCTCAGACTGATCATCTCCGGAGGGAGGAGGAGAACTTCTTCAAAGTAGGCATACGTTGAGGAGATTTCGCAGTGGAGTAGACAAAGTGTTTAAGAAGGAACTGCAGATGCTGGAAAATCGAAGGTAGACAAAAATGCTGGAGAAACTCAGCGGGTGCAGCAGCATCTATGGAGCGAGGGAAATAGGCAATGTTTCGGGCTGAAACGTTTCAGTCTGAAGAAGGGTTTCGGCCGGAAACGTCGCCCATTTCCCTCGCTCCATAGATGCTGCTGCACCCGCTGAGTTTCTCCAGCATTTTTGTCTACCTAGGATCCTAAACATATTTTATGTGATACTGAGCAAGATAGTAGGATACAGAAATAGGACAGTTTGATTTTTTTGCGTGTGCAGTGACAATTAAGCAACAGTTGTTTGAACCTATATCAAGGAACTACCAAAGCCCAAGAGATTAGGAATTACATTTAAAATGTTTCTTAAGCTTTAACTGACGTGCAATTAGCAAGGGGTCATATTTTGAGGGCCCCAGCTCAGATCAGAGGGCACTAAAACTGAACAGTTGCGATTTTGCATGAGAAGGCTTAAGGTCACCAAGAGAAGGATTAAATAACTTTACAGCAGCCAGTTCATGCCTCAGATACTTCCCAAGTGAACATACTTGGGAAGTATTTAAGCACAACATTAAACATGATGTGTAATTATGATGTGGTACGGCAATTTCAAAACAGTACTTGATAAACTGATTTTAGTTTTACCTGATTGCCACGGTTGTGTTGTAGCTGTAATATATGTAAATATTACATGGCAGGTTGAAAAGATCTTAGATACCCCAGATTGAATTGATACCGAGACTCTAGGCTTCGTTGCCTTTGCCCTTCGTGGGACCAATCACGAGAATCCCAGTTACTGCAGACTCAATACGAAATTACTAAATAAAACTAAATCAAAGTAAAGCAGTCACCCCATGACAAATTCATTGGTCCAAAACCAAACACTGATAGATATTGATCTCTAGCTCCATTGTGAATTTAAGTCAGGTTCTGAAACCCACTTCTAATGCATAGAAGGACTGGTTAACAAGGTTGGCTAGACTAAATAAAATCCAGAGAGAATTTCAATTCACCGGCAAAAGTCTGGAGGACATTCAGATCCATCTGTCTTATATCCGAGAACTTTGATGCATGTCAACTTTAAGCACTCTGTCTAAAGGAAATTGGCACTTGTCAAACAAAGCAATTAGATTGCCGGCTTGTTCACATGTTATAGTGCTCTGCAATATATGGTTATGCTGCACATCTGACTATGCTATTTTATCTACGCTTCCAAGAGTCCTCACCAGACAAAGTAGCAACATTGAACAAAACTAGCAATTTAAAAACCCTTGGGAAATTAAACCTTTTTGCCAGTGCCTGCAATAGCCTTGTTACAGTAGTTAGTGTATTATCCCAAAGTTTTGACCAAATGCAATTTAAAGTAATTCACATTTGTGCACAGCTAATGTGCAGCATGCAGCATTGAATAATATTCAGCAGTTTGAAGTCTCAATGATTTTTGTGCCAGAAAAGCCAGTATTTTTCTTCTAACATCACAGTAAGTACCTAAATGTCAATTTAAAGGCAGCTTCTTTGTGGAATAACTGAACATTATTTGTGTACTTAAACTATAAAATACAATACAGAAATTTTTAAAAATTGCCAGTGAATTATTACAATATTTTGTTTTAAATCAGGAGGAGCTGAGCAGACAGGTACATTGTCCTGCATAATACTTAGCCATAAAAACCAAGATGGTCGCAATTCCTACGGTGCAGAACTTAGTTATTGGAAGGCAGGCCAGTGATAGGAACATTATAATTGGTCTCAAGATCCCAGAGTATAAAAAAATATATATATATATATATATATAGAAGCATAGTCGGCACATAGTATTACTGCCATCATTTATATGGAGGACATAGACTAACATGAACCAATTGCCTGTTAGCCCCTGTTTCCACATCACTGTTTTAATGCATTCCTTATAACAATCAGACTACTCCTGCTGGAAGTTGGATACCCACAGACATTAGGTGAAAATATAGCTTACTTTGGTATGATGCCTTGATCAAAGGTCTACAGAAACAAGTATTATAATTTGGACTTAACAAATTCCCACCTGGACAAAACGAGTGTGACAAAAGCCACCACCTTTGGAAGAGATGGGGACAACACTGGTCTGGATGGGATCTGACATTCCTTAGATTCCCTCTGCTTGCAATGATGTGACCTTGCATTATGTTTCTCACATCAAAATATTTTATTATACAAATTACATGGTTCAGGTTGAAACAACTCTCAGATCAGTGGAAATGAGAAAAACAAAGCTTAAGTTTTTAAACATTCTTGCAATATTTTAAAATTGTAACATCTGTAACTGCCTCATTTACCAACAACTGTACCTCGTTTCCAAACTTACATCAAATTAACAATATATTTTGCACAATCAAATTTGTTTTAATGACGCTGATTGAAGAAGAATCTTGACACTAATGCAACTCCACCACACCTCGTTAGAAATGTTGTCATTGAATCTTTATGATGATTGAAGACTTCCAATGTCATAGAAACAGTTATAAATTTCTCTTTTAGTGTCTCAGTTAAAAGCTGTACATCTAACACTGTAGCTCTCATTTGGTATTGCACCCAAGTGACAGGTCTGATGTACTAGTAAGTTTCTGCAAGAGGACTTAAAATTAACACGTTGAAATGCATTACTTTCATTAGCGGAAATGCTGTGAAAGGAAAATTGTCATTAGAAATGTCTTAAGTAGTGATAAATTTAAAACAAGAAAAAAAGTGATAATTCAGTGATCCCAATATGTTTAAACAGAATTAAAAGAAACAAGGCCTTAGAGCAATTTAACACCAAAAAAAGTGTATTTCTAAGATTTTAGTGACAACAAAATAATTGATAAGGAAAATATAATTTGCAGCAGAAATATTGGAAATCCATGAACTCTTAGTGAGGATCAATTCTTGTTGGAACTATTTAATTGAGCCAGATCTCTTCCAGCCTTCCCACCACCCCCTAATCTCAACAGGCTACAGCCTGAAGCCAGTCAGGATGAAAAAGAATAAAATTCCTGCAGAGAGTATTATTTGGGTTAACAAACTGTGCTGGAAATGACATTAGTCCAAATAATTTAATCAGAACTAGGAAAAGTTAAAAGATACCAAGTTTTACGAGAGCGAGAAAGGGAGAGAGGAATAAAGAAATAAATCAAGGTTTATGACATCAAGGAAAGCAAACTAGGTTGCAGTGAGGACCCTCAATTTATGTGGGGGTTGCATTTCTTGAAAACAGTACTTATTACATAAACTGCACATGCGTCAAGAAATGAGAGTTGAATAATAAATTGTATTTACTTTTTGTTCCCTCATATAAATTCCATGAGAGTGAATTTCATTACACATCTCAAATTTTTGGATTTGAGATGCAATTTGTGAATTCTGGAAGGCCCGTTTTCCTTAACCCAAATAGCCAAATCGTAGGCATCACCTGTAAATAAGTAGGGTAAAAATGCAAAGTGGCCGCAGTCCAGAATAGGTGAACTTGCAGGGAAGCTTCTAAAATTATTGAAGGAAGGAACTTTGGAATAAAAATGATGGAAGATTGATTATTTCTAACTGTTGAACTGAATATTAGGTTTGAAAGATTGTGTGTGGTGCTTCCAGTCAGAAGACGAGCTGCTACTGAGTTTCACCGGAATGTTGCAGGATGCAGGATGCTGAAAACCACATGACTGGCACGTCAGTAAAATGGACATAAATTGGACCCTCGATCTAATTGACCACTTGAAAATCTTTGTTTTAAACACATTAAACCACGTTTCTCAGAACATCAATACCCAAACTCATATATCAAAGGTCTTAAGGTAATTATTTTACTGATCTCCAGCCTTCCAGTATATTCAGTGTTTCATGTTTTCTTGCATCATGAAAAAAACAACAACAAAATATTTAGAGAAAACAAATGCACTTGAGACAACCAATTCTCAGCACAACATTTTATCTTACAAAAAATGGCAAATAACCACACAAATAGTTTGCGCATCACATATAATTGTGGTAAACCCAAGAAGATCAAGATATCAAGACTGCCACATGTGCTCTATGAAGCAGGTAACCAGTGATTATTTATCAGTCACCTTGGCTGTGTTGCTAAATAAGTAAACCTTTAGATCAAGTTTTGAACAGCCAGGTTATGTGTGATTATCAACTAATCAATCTTTCAGGAAATGACAAGGTCATTGCACTAGAATCCAAACTTTAGCAAGTAGCTTGAAGTGGGTTCTATCAGTATGTGTGATCTGTCTGACATTTGGAGTGGTCATTAATGCTTAAAAGATCATATTTTTTTTCTTATTATCCTCACAGTCATTAAACCAACTGCTCAACACCCTCCGTGAGATTGCCTTGGTTACTCTTCTGGGTGACCTTGTTCACGCTCTTAATAATGCTGTTATTTGTTGGACAAACCACAATCAAATCTGACCTAAAAGTGACAACACAGCATAAGCTCCAACTAGATAAACAGCAGCTGTTTAATCAGTTTGGTCTCTCTCCGTCCATGCAATCGACATGCACAATACTTCAATCAGTTCTCTCAGGTCACTATATTATATAATTTTGTGTGCAATACCTCTACAAAATGAAGCACATTTATGCCACAGAACACACGTCTTAGTTGCACAATATTTCAGACCTGAATGATAAAGGATATCTGAATTTGAAAACCAACAAATCAAACCAATGTGTAGAGATGCAACATGCTGATGATTCAGTGACATCAACTGGTCCTTTATTGTATTGAAAATGGCTATGTCTGGAATATAGACCAGGTGTTGTTGAAACTTTGGTGGTTTACTTATTACTTTTCCATGGCAAAATGACATGACGGATGCCAATAAAAAAAAAGCACAATTAAAATGCACTCTAAGTGAAATTTGCCTGTTGATACTGCAGCAAGCACGAATGAGGTTTTTTTTGTTTTTTTATTATATAAGCATTCAAAATATAAAACTTCAAAAGAAAATTTAGTATTAATATTACATTTTTCCGTAAAATGCCATAAGAAAGAAAAATCAAGTGTGTATGCAATTGTTTTTATTAAATCAGAGCCATATCAGAGTAGATATAAAATATATATTTCAATAATTTCATAATCCTGGTCAAATAACAATTATAACATTGTATTCCTAAATGTTATGATGGCAATCAGTTCACAGCTAAATGGGCAGCAAAATTGCAACTTTAATCCACAGTTAATAGTCAAATGCAGGAGTTTGCACAACCTCAAGTTTGAATTCCTCTTGAATAAGGCCACTTGGACTCTCACACACTATTCCAGCTTGTCCCTGCTATAATCATCCCACCATCCTCCACAATCCACTGGAACTAATCCTTTGGACTCTGCTCGATTAAGAACCACTATATGTTTTTTTTCCTTTGGTATCCCACTGCAAGATAACTATAATTTCATGAAAACCATATTGCCACACAAAAAGTCAGAAACATAAAAATAGAGACAGAAGCAACAATTGGACATAAACATTTCTAGACACGAGCAAGAGTTTGAATTTCTAAAATCAAGATACAAAAGAAGCACACTGAACTTGCACAATGAAGGCAATTTATGCCTTACTTCACCGGAAAAGAATATCTAAATTTCAAGGGATAAGAAGTAGCCCACATTTTCTTCAGTGTTTTGTCTTTGGTTATGATGTTACACAGAGGGAGCTGCTAAGTCGAGGACTATCTTGCAGACATTGAATGCGAGGTCCATCCTCATACAGATTTCAGTTGAAGATGGCTTGGAACTGAGTTGTGCAATGTCAACTCAGATCCCACGGAACCAGAGTGGAATTAGCTTTCTGCTTACATCCATGATGATGATGATGATGATGATGATGATGATGATGGCAACAAGTGAAATAATAATCAAGGAGGTGATAAAATAGATAACATGAGGCAAATGAAAGAAGTGGCCATTGGTGCAACGCTGTCTTTCCAAACAGAGAGGACACGGAAATTTCATCCCAGTGACCAACAAAGGTCGAGTTTAGGTGGCTAATCAGAATAACAAAATTGGTAATAATGAAATAAAGCCTCAGAAGGTTTTTTACAACAAAAATATTCCTCTTATTCAAGAGAAAGAACCTGCAGCTTGCCCCAAACCAGAATGGAATGGATAGATCGACCAATATCAGAGGGGTTGCAATAGATAGAGCTGGAAGTCATGAGCGGCAGGTACAACCTGAAATCAGGTGAGAAATTAGAAGACTTAGTACAAATCTTCAAGATGATGGCGCTGATAGGGGAGGGAGTGGTGGTTAGTGGTAGTAACAAAAAAAAGTGAAGCTAATTTCATTCTTCATGGGCCGAATGGCCTAATTCTGCACCTACAACATGAAATGGTGGATATTTACCAATGATCTTGCTTTCCAAGATTGGCAACCTGGCACCATCTACAGGGAACGTGTGGAACATAGGGATAGCAAAGTCACTTTCTTAAACATAACATTTGCTGCAGTAATTTATGGAATGAACCCACACAAAACAATCTGACCAAAACCTGAAAGGTTGTTTAATCACAATTAGAGACTTAGTGCAATCTATTAAATTTAACATGCTCAGCACTGATATCACAGTGATAGAAGCACCTAATCTGAAATTCAAAACCAGTGATTACACCTGCCAAGATTATGTAGACATTTAGGTGCACATGCAAATCCTACATGTTGCCAATTTTATAAAGAATTTTCACAATCACAGGTTTTATGAAGTTCCAAGTTATCCGCCCATTGCTCATGACGTAAAATCAAATATAAAGGTTTCTATTCCAATATCCTCCTCTAAACCTGAGGCATCATGCAAGATGGTAAAAACTGAGAACCCAGTTTGTCACCCCATGGATGGGTGGAGGGAAGGAGAAAATGTGTGAGGTGCAAGGATCTCCTGGTGCCTAGTTAGGGTGATTTGTGATCATGTGAATACAAGATATGCATGCACCTGTCGTAATTTGACAGTCACTCAATGCTATTTCACCTTCAATTATGTCATGGCCAACATGTCCCAAATCCATTCTACCAGTCTTGGCCATGTAGCCCTCAAAACACTTGCTGAGCCAAAAAAAAAAGTTTCAATCTCATTACTGAAGGTTGTTTTGGACGCATTTTTTTTTAAAAATAGCGTTTTCATACTTTGTGCATTCCCGACATCACCTCTTGACACCAGCCGAGAGGTCAAGTAAATAACAGGAGAAAATCTGCAGGTGCTAATTCTGCAAGAAACAGAGCGTCAGGAGAGGGCAAGGGACGTAAAATTTCATGGATTGACCAAAGATCTGTGATTTGTTCTACACAGCACACAATATTTCACACTTGTACACACACAGTACCATTGGCTGGGGAAATATACCATTTTGCCATCTGGGCTATTGATTAATTATTTCCCTCACACCTTTTACAAATAGCAATTTGATTTTGAAGGGATTGTTCAACATCGCAGAAATTTGCTATGCAAAGTCAAATGTGCAAATAAAAATAGCCACTTTGACAGATGTAATTAATAAAACAACTGTCCAACCTGCCCACTGTGTATTTCATTACATGAATATGGTCTTGACTATTCTGCATAATAGTGAACATTTCACTGACAAAATATGGAAAAGCTTTATAGAATATATTTTGGCAGCTCCTTTGTCAAGTCTTTTCAACAATTTATGTTCAGAGACGAGGCAGAATGTATGGGGACAAGGAAATATTTTTAATGTTCTGGATATTTACTGTCAGAGTGTAAAGACTTCTATATTGCAAGCTACATTAAAGAAAACTGACAAGGGCAAAATTATATGGGAACTGAAACTAACTGCAGTTTGCAGGCTTGAAAAAGAATGTTGTCATTTGGACAAGAAACATCATGTGCCTTTGACAAGTACAAAGAAAGCCTATTAAATAATAACTAATATTTATATATTGCCTTAAATGTCGGAAACATTCCAATGTTTTTTTTAAATTAATTTAAAAGCATAAAATAGATAAAGACATGCAAATATTTCAGCGCTTGGCATTAGAATTAAGAGTTAATGGGACCCCCTTAATTTGCAGAATAATTCATACATTTAGAAATTTCCAAATTTGGTCTTTAAATAAACAGCAAAACCTCTAGCAGTAAGGCATGGTTTCTTTATGCCCCAAGATTAATAGTTTAAAGCTCGAGATCATATATTTCACCATTAACCAACAAAATCGCAGCATTTCTGCAGAAAACAAACTGGTTTCATTTGCACACTGAAGCAAGAAATACTCTAGAATTTTTTTTTAATAATCTGTTCGATACAATTGGGTGGAATCATATATTTTTTATTCCATTGCCAAAAGGTACACATACAGACATTTCAGGAATGTGGAACTGTAAAACATGCTGTGCGTGAAAATTGGCCATTCCCCGCACTACTACCACATTAACCCACACTTCGTATACTATCAAGGCTATATTCAAATCTCAAAAAATCACACCGAGACACCTATGCACGTCACAATAATCAATCACAAAGTATTCCAATTCCTCATGAACGGACTGCTGAACTATTTGGGTAGAACACATAAGAACCAGCAAAAGATTGCGAAGCACACTGCAGAAACAGCACAAAGGATGTGAAACGCAAACTCAGGGAAGAAAAAGAGGGAAAATAATATTATGCTGCAAACCACCACCTGTTTTTTTTTTGCACAGTGGATTCATTTTTTATGCT
This sequence comes from Amblyraja radiata, assembly GCF_010909765.2. Taxonomy (NCBI): domain Eukaryota; kingdom Metazoa; phylum Chordata; class Chondrichthyes; order Rajiformes; family Rajidae; genus Amblyraja; species Amblyraja radiata. Next base: position 8,685,049 of record NC_045992.1, on the reverse strand, counting down.
GCATACTTGAAACAGAAGCTATATTATTCTAACGGATTAAAATGTCAGGCAAACCATACAGTTAATGCCTTTTGCAGGCCTCCATTATATCACAACGTGATAGATGGTCATTTTTTTATAATGCAGTATTTTATGCTTCAGCAACTTACAAATAACTGATGCCTTATCACACAAAGTGGAGAAACAAACAGCAGCAACCAGAGCAATTCCCAGTGCTATTCATGTTCTCACTTAACCACAGCTGGTGTGTAGTTTGCATAGAAAATCCCCACATGCTCCAGCTCTGACAACATTTCACACCAGTCCTGATAAGTTCCAGTATCCACAACTGTGCAATAACCTCCTCCTTATTTGTTTCACCTGCTCAGTCCCTTCAGGCCCACTAATGGCATGCCTGTGGGATTGTGAGAATCCTCAACCACGCACAGCAGACTTATTTGTAGACAGCATTTCTGCATTAGAAACGAGCAGTAAAAAGCAGTGCACAAATGAGCTGAGCATGGCTGAAACTGTACAGTAAGCTTCATGGTAAGCTCATCTGTATGCTTTCCCTCCAAGAATCTTGATGCTGGTGCCAGATAGTACAAATTGGCATTGCAATTTAGAGCCTCCTTCAGATTCATGCAGCAAACTCCAATTTGACAATTTTACAATGAAATTACCAATTACTCGAAATGTGAAATTTCTTACTTTTATACGGGCAAGTTCATTATTTTCCTTCTGCAGTCAAGACTGTGCAGGATACCGACAAACCAAGTCATCTTCACAGAATACACTTTGTTAGTTATAATACACTTGAGCTTCTAGATAAATCCACAGATGTAAAATGCATATTATTCAAGACACCAGTAAAAATAGAGAGATGATGGGCACATCTATTTGATGCCCATTCATACAAAGCTGTATTATGGGTAATCTGCTATGTGTATTTAATAAATCATCCTGGTTAGGTGGGCAGGATTAGTTACAAGTCACCTAATGACTATATTATGAGCAGCAGTATTAAAAGGATTAATATTAATCTGAGTTGTTTCAGCTAACTGGTGCAGATTGTCCACAGCGCTGACAGCAACAGCAGCACCACAAGTAATCCAAAACTGAAGCAAAAGATTAATGAGAGCTTTAGCATTCCGCCTGCGAGTTTTAATTTACCAAATGAAACAGTAAAGCCCAGTGTATATTGCAATTCAGTCCACGAATAAACACACAGCAAGTCTCAGATAGCTGATCCTTGTATTAGCCATTCATTCACAATATTCCTCCTGTTACCAATATCACTGAAGCCGCCATGGAATTCCAGCAAGAAGCCAGTTCAATCTTATCTTCCTCTCTTAATCATACCAAATGATACCAGTTGAAGTCAATCGCTCTGCATTGAAAAGGTCGAGCAGTCTGACCGAAGAATAGGACCAGTTCCTCTACCAACTGGTCCCAAAATATTTTGTGGCAAGTTCACCCATGTCCCAACTAATTCCTCAGCCAACTTCACTTCAGAGTGATTTACTTGGTCGGTGGGGGCGCTGCAAGCCGGCAGCCCTGCCAGCAGCGTGTTAGTTTTTTCAACTTTTTAATTTTTTTTAGTGTGTTTTAATGTCTGTTTTGTATGTCTCTCTGTGTGTCTTGTATGGGAGGTGGTGGGGTGGACTTTTTCCATGTCACCTCTCCCGTGGCCCAACATCGAGGATCGGGCGGCCTTTCCCAGAGAAGCGCCCGGGGCTTCAGCGGCGGGCACAGCACGGACTCTCGTCGCGGAGCAGGCGAGCCCTCGCCGAAGGGGAGCACTCCGTTCGCTGGCCCGCGGCAGCCTGAAGCCGCGGTCCACAGCCTGGGATCCCTCGTTGGGGACCCTGGAGGAGAAGAAACTCTGACCGCCGGCCCGCGGCATACTTCTACTGCGGGCGCGGCGCGGAGTCAAGGGATATGGGGAGAAGGCAGGAACGGGGTACTGATTGTGGATGATCAGCCATGATCACAGTGAATGGCAGTGCTGGCTCGAAGGGCCGAATGGCCTACTCCTGCACTTATTGTCTATAATTAAATCCAATAAGTTTGTACTCAAACAGAGGACCATATATCTGTCTTCATTGACACGAAGGACATGGTGTGTGTCAACAGCTTTGAGTTCCTCTGGGTGGACATATCTTGGATTATCGATCCTGGGCCCAGCACATTGATTCAATCACAAAGAGAGCTCACCAACATCTCTACTTGCTCAAATGTTTAAGGAGATTCAGCATGTTGCTGAATATTCTAAACCAACCTCTACAGCTGTGCAGTGGAGAGAATAATGACTGAGTGTATTACAGCCTGGTTCGGTATTCTAATGCCCAAGTACGGAGGAGGCAGCAGAAAGCACGGGACATTGCCTGGTCCATCATGGGCACTAAACTCCCATGATGGGAGTTTCATTGTTCCAGATCACATTTAGTGTGTATGACAAATCTTGATCTCTTTCGGGAGATAGCACTCAGTGGGACGTTTTGCAAATGTGTACTGCCAATTCTGAACATCAGAATTTCAGAAGGACATACTTTGCCTCGAGAGGTCAGCCGCATTCCTAACCCAACTAAAATGTGGAGACAATACTGGTATCAAATAACCCAATGGTGATGATGAGATCCTTAAATCATATCTATTCTCTAGGGTCGACGGAAGGGTGCCATGGAATTATTTTGTGAATATAAGCAATTTACTCTCTTGTTCTTCGGCAATATTTATTCGTCGATCAATATGTTGCATAAGACGACTATCTCGTCATCATAATGTAATAATTGGGATATTATTGTGCAAAAATTGCCGACTGTCTCCTCCATTAAACAGTGACCACTAGTTTAATGGTGGTAAATAGTTTAACTGGCGGTAAAATATTTTGGGACATCCTGACAATGTAACTGGCACTGTAGAATAACAAGTCTTCAACTCTATGACACCCACTTCAGTGTCAGATTTCTGCCCGTGTTAACTGCAACTTCACAACAAATGCATTTTCCTTCAAGCCTGGATGAATGATTAGATCCCAAGGTAAACAGTAAATTCCATAAAATCGATCTTGCATATTTTCTAACTTTTGTAAATTACTTTAGTTTAGAGATACATATTCTTTAGAGACACATTAGAAACATCAAATGTCACCTTTCTTATTTCACAATCCAAAAATCATCTTTTGACAGTCGATGGACTGGGATGAAAAAAAACAGCTGCATATGATTATGACTAAATTGTGTTAGACAACAAAGTAAATAAAATAAGGATATGGTATTAACTATCATAGCCAGCAACTTGGTTCCAATCAAGATTTTTAAAAAGTCTACAGAGCTCCAATGTTAATTAAAATCTGCATCCCCTCACTTGTCAGTAGATTTCCATTAAAACAGTTTCTATTGCTTTGCATTTAACACATCTTTTTCCCCCACTACTAAATTGATTTTGTCTAATTTTTTATTTCACTATTTTCAATTGCACAAATCGAAAATATTTATGTTGATATTCAATGTATAAATTTCATAAAAGTTAACCGTAAAATAGTAAGATGCAACCAGTAGTCAAAAAATATATGTTTTACTTCTAAAGCAATATGGCGAATTGCATTCCAGAAACAAGCAATCTAAAAGTGTAGAATTACATACAAGGCCAGGGACCAGAGCAAGCAATTCCGATATTTTCATGGAAAATTGTGATTTTACTTAGAAACGATGAAAACGAATATAACAAATGGGAAGCAATCCAATAGATGCATTACTGAAAAAAATGTTATGGTATAATCAACCACAGATTTAATTTAAACTTGAGTGCTGTAAACAGTTTCAGCCAGTTTCACATGAGAATGTACGTTGCACATCCAGAATACATCTGCCAAATGGTTACCCTTATTTTATATGTTTTAACAAAGCACATTAGACATCACTATCAGACTGAAAAGCATAACTGGCTTGAATTGCACTTAGTATTCAAGTGCAATTCGTAGACATTTCCACATCTTAGTTAAACACAATTTTACTGTAGATTTTTTTAACCAGTTTCAGAGACTTGTCATTATCTTGACTTTTTTTTCTTACAAAATTGACATGAACAGGGTCAATACCCCTGGCCTTGTTCATCTGTGAAAGTTAAAATGTTTATTCCTTCTTCATTTACTAACTTTGAATGCTCAACCCCATCGTTTCTGCATAAATATTTTAGATCAAACTTCCTGTTTATATCAACAATATTTTCATCTTTTAAATTCATTTTGTAGATTGCTTCATTTCAATTCTAGTTAACTAATAACTTCAAGCCACCCATGGTATTTCTATCAATATGGTCAACACATTGGCCACTTTAGGCATGGACCTAGACATTAGACTGAAACTGCCGCCGCTGACTCTCACCGCCTTCCCGGACCCAACACTGGGCCAATTCAAGATCCTGATTGATGTATTATCTTGCACTTTGTTACTTCTACAATGGAACCCTCAGAAGTACAGAATTTTGCTGGGATGTACAAAACATACTCCAAACAGGGTGGAAATTGAAAATGTCTCCCTACCTCCTGAATAACTATAATAGCTCCAAAAAAATCCTAATTTACTCTTGTTTCTTTGCTAATTGATGGGGTTATATATGGGCGGATACAGCATTCACTGTGTTTATCTGCTAATAATATTTAAATCCATTTGACAAAGCAATAAAAAAAGACAGTTTTTAATTTGGCTTATTCAAAGCGTTAGCAATTCCATAAATGCCAGGCAGAAATCAAAAATTGAAAGATGCTAAATCCAATTGTATCCTTTATATGGTTACTCTTCCCCAACTATTGATGGATCATCAATCCCACAAAGCAATTTTAATTTGCATTGGAAAGACCAAGATTGCTTGAAAGTTAACAATAGTGGACATGGATTTACTGACCATTCCATACATGATTAAAACTTCAGAAAACTGATAATAATAAAACACAGTGAATATAATTCTGCACACAAACTTGCTGATATTTACACTCCATCTGTATAAGGAGTTTGCCACCAGTGTAGATCGCTATTGGCAGTAAACTCAGAATGCTAATAAAGCAGTAGTACCATCAGAAGTGATGCCCTACATTCAAGGTAGCATTGACGCAACCATCAAGATAAATATAATACTGCATACTAACAGAGGCAAAAGAAGTCAAGATCCATGTCTACTTGCATTCTAACATTTCCGTTAACAGACTGTAAAGTTGGCCTGAATGAAAGAAAAATCAAAAACATGAATTTTAAAGCATGTGTGCAATCCAGATGTCACAATACCCACACTAAAGCTTTCAACACAAGTGTGTTCAGTTCTGGGCACCATGTTATAGGAAAGATATTGTCAAGCTTGGAAGGGTTCAGAAAAGATTTACGAGGATGTTGCCAGGGCTGGACTGTGTGAGCTATCGGGAGAGGTTGAGTCGGGTGGGTCTCTATTCCATGGAGCGCAGGAGGATGAGGGGAGATCTTATAGAGGTTTCCAAAATCATGAGAGGAATAGATCGGGTAGATGCACAGTGTCTTTTGCCCAGAGTAGGGGAATCGAGGACCAGGTTCAAGGTGAAGGGGAAGAGATTTAATAGGAATCAGAGGGGTAACTTTTCCACACAAAAAAGGGTGGTGGGTGTATGGAACAAGCTGCCAGATGAGGTAGTTGAGGCTGGGACTATCCCATAGTTTTAGAAGCAGTTAGATAGGTACATGATAGAACAGGTTTGGAGGGATATGGACCAAGCTCAGGCAAGTGGGACTGGTGTAGCTGGGACATTGTTGGCCAGTGTGGGCGAGTTGGGTCGAAGGGCCTGTTTCAACACAGTATCACTCTATGACTCTTAGTTTAGAGATACAGCGCAGAAACAGGCCCTTCGGCCCAGCCGGTCCGCGATCCCCGCACATTAACACTACCCTACACCCACTAGGGACAATTTTTACATTTACCAAGCCAATTAACCTACAAACCTGTACGTCTTTGGAGTGTGGGAGGAAACCGAAGATCTCTGAGAAAACCCATGCAGGTCACAGGGAGAACGTGTAAACCCCGTACAGACAGCACCCGCAGTCGGGATCGAACCTGGGTGTCTGGCGCTGCATTCACTGCAAGGCAGCAATTCGACCACTGTGCCACCGTGACTCTGTTAGCTAACCATTTAGGATATGTTTCCAGTACAATGGCTCTTAAAAAGAACATTAATAAATTGAATAACAGCTGCATTTTCAAATGTCTGAATATCATGTTTTTTTCTACAAGTTAAACGCAAAACATATTCGGCCAGAGATAAATAGTTCAGAGCAAGATATCTCTTGAGCATGATGAAAAATTAAAGCACAAGTCCTGTAATTTCCCACCCTGCTAGTTAAAAATAATACAAGTTGCTTCCTGGCATGTAGTGCTTCCCCACAATAAATGATGACCAATATTACTAATTTAGCCCTTTGGATCCAATCACATGCAAAATCATTGCAAAGATGAGATGGTCTTCATTTTTTTTTCTATTGCAGAGTAAACACTATACAAGAATCTACCAATGATCCCATTACAGAAATGTCCAGTGCTTTATTTATACTCTTGGAAGGGAGTATGGAAAGAAATAGCTGCTCACCAAGGTTAAAAGACAGAGGAGTGAGGTTTCAAAACAGTATCAGAGGCAAATCAATTACAAGAGATCTGGATTGGTTTTGAGGAGAGACTTGGGATATAAAATTGTATCATGAGTTTGGATACAGAAACAGCAGAGTTGAAAATAAATCAAAGATTGATAGCTCACTGAAATCAAGAGCCATTTGACAATCACGTACTGAACAGATTGTATTAATTCAACACAAATTTCAAAAATTGATTTTCTGCATAGTTTACACCTGTAATACCCGAGGGGATAGATTTTTTTATATTGTCAAATTCGGTTGAAACAAATGACATTAGCATATTCCCAGAAGGCAGTGGCACAGAGTTTAAGCTTAATTGAAGGAAATTGAATGCATATCCAACGATCCAGGAACGTCACCAAGGCAAACTGAACTGTTCAGAGAAATTGTATTAATTAGTTAATTTCACAAGTTCAAAATACCCTGTGACAATTACCGACAGTAGAATGTAATCAATGCTGTAAGGTACAAAAACTCAGAAACCATATCTGTTCATAAAATGGTTCCCATATACCAGGCCATTAATAATTAGATAATCTAGCATATCATGGTTGAAGGATAAACACTAGGCATGGTACCAACAGAACTACCCTTATGCAATCAAACCAGAGGACATTTTACCATAACTCAAGGAAGCACGTTTGACATTTGTTTCATCTGAACGATAGCACTATTAAGTGCAACACTTTCAGCGGGGCACCATGTCACCTTAACTGTGTCCTTAATCTACAATGGGCTTGAGCCACAACTTAACTCTAATGAAATTCAAAAATTATTCAATAGATTCAAGTGAGAGTTAGATATAGCTCTGCCTTCCGCAGAGACTGTTCCCTCCACAACTCCCTGGTTAACTCATCCCTTCCCACACAAACCACACCCTACCCAGGTACCTTCCCCTGCAACCACAGAAGATGCAACCCCTGTCTCTATTCCTCCTTCCTCGACTGTCCAGGGACCCAGACTGTCCTTTCAGGTTAGGCAGAGGTTCACTTGCACCTCCTCCAACCTCATCTACTGTATCCGTTGTTCAAGATATGGACTCTTATACATCCGCGAGACCAAGCGTAGACTGGGCAATCGTTTCGCTGAACACCTTCGCTCATCCCGCCTGAACCTACCTGATCTCCCGGTTGCTAAATACTTTAATTCCCCTTCCCAATCCTACACTAACCTTTCTGTCCTAGGTCTCCTCCATTGTCAGACTGAGGCTAAATGCGAATTGGCGGAACAGCATCTCATATTTCACTTGGGCAATGAATAAAATATATTTTATTCATTGTTCTTTATCTCTTTACTTCATCGTCTTTATCTCTCGTTTATCTTATCTCTTAACCAGTCTGAAGAAGGGTTTCGACCCGAAACGTCACCCATTCCTTCTCTCCAGAGATGCTGCCTGTCCCACTGAGTTACTCCAGCTTTTTGTGTCTATGTTAGATAGAGCTTTTAAGGCTAACGGAATCAAGGGATATGGGGAAAATGCAAGATCAGGGTACAGATTCTGGATGATCAACCATGATCATCTTGAATGGCGGTGCTGGTTTGAAGGGCCAAATGGCCCACTCCTGCACCTACTTTCTATGTTTCTATGTTAAAAAGCTGGAAATTTAAAAATCAAAACAAAAATTTTTGGAAACACTCAAGTCAGGCAACATCTTGGGAAAGAGAACCAGTAGATCACTTCAGTTTATTGTCACATGTACTGCGGTAGTGATGCCTATAGGCAGCCAGAAAAGATTATCCCTCTGAAGCGCAATATGATTTGATAGAGATTGATGAAATTGAATATTTGCAGGATGTTACATTTCAGATGAATGGAACAATTCAACAAAATGGTTCAAATAAATGGAACAAATAAATGGAACAAAACCAGAATAAAATCAAAGCGCATTATTCATTATCACAGTCACAATTGTAATGGTTGGTAGTAATCTGCAAAGAGGACATTAATTCAAATAAGTAATTATATTCATATTGATTAACTACTGCACCATTTCATTGGATTTAGCATCAATTACATAATACCATTGTGATTTTCTTTTTACACGTTTCTATTCGGGACAATTGCAGAGAATTAGAAAGCAATAGGAAGTGATTTAAAAATAAATTTTGAATTAAAGACCATTTTCTAAAGTTTGAAGCTGGTTGCAATTAAGAATTACAACAGCTAAATTAAACTAAATTTTGATAAAAATGAAGTTCATGTGGGGAAAGGATTTAATAACCCACGCACAATAAAACGGTACCAACAATGCTATAAATACAAACAAACGCATGTTGGGCCATATTTGGAGTATCATCTGCAGTTCTGGTCCCACATTACAGGAAGGATGAGGAAGCTATGGAGAAGGTGCCTGAATTCAAAGGTATTAGTTAGGAGAGTTTGGACAAACTTGGATTGTTTTCTCTGGAGCATAGGAAATTGTCCCTGTTCCTGTGGTGTACCAGTCCATGTTTAACTGCATTTTTTGGAAGGGAATTTTAAAGTAGTCATTGTATCCTTTTCAACTAAAGAAGGGCCCAACCTTCTCATATCAGTGTTTCACCTTGATGAAATTATCCTTGGATCTGAGACTGGCCTGAAAGCACAAGGTATGAGAAGTACATCATTTCCAGAAAAGTGCTAATGTTCAACAAGTGGTTCGTGAAATATGCAAAACTCTTCAGGTGCTTGTTAGAGTAAATGTTGTACGTTTTCCCAATATAAGGAGATGTCAATTTAAGAACAAAATGAAGAAATGTCAAAAGTTTGCTCTACTTCGAACTCCTTGCCCCAGAAGAGGTTGAACGCCTAAATATATTTAAGGCTGAGATGGATAGATATCAAGGGTGATATGCAAAGGGCAAAAAGTGGACGAAATTTGGATTACCCATGAACTTACTGAATGGGAACTCTCAAGGGGCCAAATGGCCTATTCCTGTTCATATTCCATGTGCTTTTATTGGATGGATGGGGGAATTAATTTTAAAGGAAACAATATTGCCCACTCTCCAGTGATGCAAACCAGTCATCATTGCTTAATTTGCTTCCTTCCCCTCTCCTTTTCCCTTCCCACCACCCCCTCCTTCCACCCCTCCTTCTACCCCTTCCTCCGACCACCTCCCACCCCCACCCCAATCACTAAAGTAAGCAATTCCCTTCTGCACTTATTCAGTTAACACTGTGAACTACATGTGCAGATAACTCAGTGCTGGCCTCTTTGTTTATATGTCCCAGATGTATCAATGAGGGTTACTCTTCGGTCAAGTAAAAATAAGAGCTTCATTCATTACAGGATACACACTTTCATATTAGAAAGCTCTCATGTATGTTTATATAACTGCGCTCTGTTATTCACATGACATTATCGATGCCACAGTAACTGAAGTGCCTGCAAGAAATTAATATACGCCTTTACATTTGAACTATGTAATACTACACCAAACTCAGCAAACAATAACTATTCATTCCATCTTCAATAAAAGGAACACGTTCAGCCATGACATCACTAACCCTGGACAGCAAGCTGAGTTTCACGGCGTACACAAGAATGACCCACATTAGGATCAGATACACAACGGATGCAGGTGCATAAAACTTTATTTGAACACAATCAACAGCTTGTGAGAGAAGTCCCGGATAAATATTTTTGTCTTTAAACTCTTTGTTTCTGTGTTGTTCGTTAAACGCTGCAAATGGAGGTTGAGAAATATGTATTGAAAATGAGGATTTAAAAATACACCAAAGTTATTTCATGTGGATGAGGAAGCTGGCAAGCTGTGTGGTTTAATTCAAAGCTGGCAAGTAGCTTACTCGTGGCTTAACTGATGAGCAATGTTCCAGCACCAATGTGTATTTAATATCATATACAAATCATATTAGTATATATCTTCCATTCTCAACAGACATAATTTACTTTAAAAAGTAAACTAAGCTAATTAAATCTAACACAAGGAAAACATATCCATCATGAATCATTGCTATTCACACAGTAAATGACAGAAACCATCTTTGGAATACAATTTAACCAAAGCGAGTCAAAAATGTGTTTTTGAGGGTTGCCAGCAGAACAGATCAGTTGAAAATGGTCCAGTGAAAAACATTTTATGAACAGAACACTTTTCAGAAATTGTCATACTCTGCTGGAAACATTGCAAGGAATAAACCCCATGCAGACTGGTCTACGGTTCATTTTGCATATACAAGGTCAACCCATCCAACCTGACTGCATCAGAGACATGGAATGCTGAAGTGCACATATTTTCTATTCAACTGGGAAAAAAAGCTTTTCAAGTTCAATCAGCTATAAATGTTGCTTTGTTTTTATTTTCCAATGAACTTCCTGGAACCCATTATAAAGCTGTCAAGTATGTATATTTAGCAATGGCAACACAGTCCTGCCATTGCACCAACAATCATGCCACGTACAACAAACACAAAATTAATCCTGGAGCAGATCTCAGAAAAACATTGTTTTCTTCCCACAACCAGCCACCGCTCTCAATATGTATAAGACACGATTTTAGCAGCAAAACATTTTAACATCATTCAGAGCACATCAATCATCCATACATACCCATCATTATTATCTTCCATCAAAGTTATATTGATCATTAAAGTCATTCTGCTCCTAGTTCCAAAGCAATGTTATTCTGACAACATTGCAACAAGTCTGAAGAAGGGTCTAGGCCCAAAACTTCACTCATTGCTTCTCTCCAGAGATGCTGCCTGTCCCGCTGAGTTACTCCAGCATTTTGTGTCTAACATTGCATCATGGACTGTTTAAAGTGACAATTTACAATTAGTATTTTGACAATAAAGTAATTGCAAGTAATATAAAACAGTCAAGAACATTACATGTGGCTTTTCTTTAGGCTAAAGTAGGAAGTTATAATGAGGAATGAAAACATTTCAGGATGTGCTATAAAAGCTGTTGCATGCATGGTTCGACCACGTGATGACTGCTGTGTCCAAGTGTTCTTTCAACTACTACTCTCACAAATGCATGGAGACATGCAAAGCCAAGTTCCAAAAGGAACTAAGCACCTCTAGGGCTCCAACAACATTCAATTAAACCAGAAGAATGATTTGTGCTTATTATGATTATGCTTATGTCTGACAAAATAAATGTATGCTGTGGACAAGCTCAACACAGCTTTGAATCAAATTGAGGACTTTCCCTGTAAGTATGACTCAAAAACGTATTTATTTGATATTTGGACGGTAGATTATAGTTTTTATGCTATCTTTCCAACTTTGTTGAGAAAAAGTGTTGCAAAGTTGAATGGTGACAAGGCACACTGGACAATTTGGGAAAGCATCAAGACCGAGAGTAAATCAGAGTGTTTCTCAGTGCATGTTTTACCTTGCCTTTAAATTTATATTTGTGTAGGGCAATTTTTACATCTGTACATCCAAACCAAATAAGTAAATTTCTGTCCTCCAGTTCAGAGATTTATGGAATTTCATTAAAAACCTGTTCAGATTGAACCAACTATTGGAAAAAGCCAGCATGTTGACTATAATATACGCCACCAGGCCAAAGGGACAGGCTTTGCGAGAAATCAAATTCCTCGTATGTTGTAAAACATATTTAACTAATAAAGTATGATTATGATTAGTGTGTTTCTAATTTGGGCTAAATTAAGTGGAAGTTTTGATATTTCTCTGCAGGGTTTATTGAGTAAAACAAGAAATTCATGCCTTCACACTCCAGGTTCTCTTAAACATCTTCTCGGTGAAGCCATAATACCTGGAAGGAGGATGTCTATCATTCCTTGAAGTTGCATAAGCATCGTGGACACACAATTGTAGACGCAGCCCAGACCATCACACAAACCAACCTCCCTTCCATTTTGACTCCATTTACACTTCATGCTGCCTCAGCAAGGCCATCAACATAAGCAAGGAAGAGTCTCATCCCGGTCATCACTCCCTCTTCTTCCCTCTCCATTCAGGCAAGAGGTACAGAAACTCATAACTCCAGATTCAGGGAGTTTCTCTGCAGCTGTTATCAGGCAACAAAACCTTCCTATCAACAACTGGAGAGCAGTCTTGAGCTACTATGTGCCTCATTGGAGACCCTTGGACTATCTTTAATTGGACTTTATCTTGTATTAAACGTTATTCCCTTTATCATGCATAGTCTTTCCACTGACTGGATGCCATACAACAAAAGCTTTTCACTGTACCTTGATACACACATATCAATAACTAAACTAGTGCATGTAAAATACTAAACTAGTGCATGTAAAATTATTACTGCCTTAATCGCAACAATTATCAACTCGTTCCGAACAGCACTCTTTCCGCTGGCAAATGTTCTGACATACCTGTCAGCATGAGTGAAGGGTTTCTTTTTGTTTGTAAGTATCATGATCAAAGCACACTTCCAAAATTGCATGGCATTGGCTTCAAATTCTCTATGCATGATGTAGACCTTGTATATTTACACGATACCCTAGTTATCAGAATACCTGTGACAATGCCAAAATTCCACTCATACAGAAAGGTTTCACAAAGATTGTGCATCAACTTATCGCAACAAAACCAACAGCTTCAGATTCAGTGATTTCTAGATATTCAAGTCCAGTCATTATAGATGTTGTATATTTGCATGACAATCAGTGCCACATTAACTCTGCTGCTTAAAAAAAAATCCCAAATCATTTATATTGAAGGCTTAACAATATTAAAATCGTTTTAGCAAATCTGGAACTATGGAGAATATTTTTTCCAAAACATCTCTGTAGATGCCCAGTATTGCTTAAATTGTGAAATGTTCACGTACAAAGATTAGCTTCAAGGGGTCATGATATGGTGCATAATCAAGTAACACAAATAATTTATTGGACATAATAGGTCAAATGTATTTATTGTTTTGAATGACACAGCGATTAAATATAGCAACATATACCAGAAATAGTCTGCAGGGAATGCAGCCTTAATAAAAGTTCTGGCCAACAATGCAACTGATAGTGTGAGTGGTGAAACTTATAAACTGTCAGGTGCTGTTCTAAGAAAACATTCTCTGAACAACACCAATATTGGGAAAAACATGGTAAAGATCTGAGAACTTTTGTGTCAATGGCGTGTGTTATCATATGTGTAGAAGCTACACTAAAGAAAACAAATTAAGTTGTAGTAAAGAATATTCCACTACAATAAAGAGTCAACAATTAAGAGTCGAGTCATTTGCAAAGGGACCAGAACAATAAAATTCTTACATGCTGCAGCTTTAGGCACATTAAATGCAGCAACACAACAAATAAAGAGACAATAAATTATCAGTTTTACTAGGTAAACCATACCATAATAGTGCAAGTGGATGTTTATGTTAAAATGTATTCCGTGTGTTCCGTTGCTTTTTATTTACTTGACTGATTGGCAAATGAAATTCCTCATATGTTGCAAAACATACTAGGCTAATAAAGTATTGTATTGCATTGTAATGTATTGTACATAGTTCAACAGCAGTACGAAGTCCATTGGAGTTCGGTGCTATGGTAGGATTGTGGTTAGGATTGTGCAGGGTAGTTCAAGACCCTTAAGGCCTTGTCCCACTTACGTGTCCTTGGCACGCAAATTACACAACCTCATCGTCGCGTTGAGGCGTGCGGGCATCGTGTGGCCGCGCGGGGCCGGTCCCACTGAGAAGCGCGGATGGGTATGGAGTTGTGCGAGGTATCGGTGACGCTCCGGGATTTGTATGAACTAAATCTTCGCGCGCCACCAGCCTGTCGCGTAACTGACAGGCCCAAGACCCTGGAGCGATGCAACGTCTCACCTCCAACAGCAGCAGAAGCAGGCAAACGATCGTCGAACTCAGTCTGGGGCTCACGGCCATTGCAGATCCGGATACGCCCCCACTCCTACTCCCAGAGCAGGGGCCAAGAAAATTGAAGATAGACACAAAATGCAGGAGTAACTCAGCGGGACCGGCAGCATCTATGGAGAGAAGGAATGGATGACGTTTCGGGTCAAGACCCTTCTTTCAGACTGAAGAAGAGTCTTGACCCGAAACGTCACCCATTGCTTCTCTCCAGAGATGCTGCCGGTCCCGCTGAGTTACTCCTGCATTTTGTCTCCATCTTCAAATGACATCACGCGCTCCAGACGGCTGTGCGGACGCATGATGACGCGCGCGACTCTCGCGGGACCGTAGCGCCTCAACGCGACGACGAGGTCACGTAATTAGCATGCCAAGGACACGTAAGTGGGACAGGGGCTTTATGGTTATTTACAATACCATATGTTAATTAAAAATTGGAAACCTGCAAACTGAAATTATTAGTTTTCTTTTAGTGACAATCCATCTGTTCTTTCACTCATAATTTGTAGAAGCAAGAAAAGTTTTAAATGGGGCACGAAATGTACAAATTGATTGATAAAGCCACACAGCATTAAAAATCCTTGACGCACATCATGCTGACCTTGATGCCCATCTACATGAATCCCATATCCATCTTTACTGTTCCTATGTTAGTGCCTGCCTAAACGCCTCTTAATCATGGTACTTTCTCCTCCACCTCCTCCACCTCCTCTGGCAGCGCATTTCAGACATCAGGCATTGTATATAAAACCTTATTCCTCAGATCTTCTTTAAAATCCACCCCTCGCGTTAAACCTTTGCCCTCTTATTTTGACACCCCTATCACAAGAAAAAAATCTTGACGATCTACCCTGTCGATGCCTCTCAATCTTCTAAACCTTTATTAGGTCACGCCTGGCCTTCTTTCCTGCACAACAAGCAAGCCAAGCCCATGCAACTTTCATCATATCTAAAGTTCTTCATTCGTGGCAACATCCTGATGAATTATCTGCACTCGCTACCACAATCGCATCCTTCCTACAGAGAGGCGACCAGAACTGCACACAGTATTCCAAGTGTGGCTTAACTATTGATTTGTAAACTTGCAAAATAACTTCTCGTGCTCTTATATTCTGTGCCCCAGTTTATGAAGTTAAGAATGCCATACATATTTTATATTGGAAAACACTTCCTATATCCATGATTGGTAGAATAAGTGCCATAAAGATGGTATTTCTACCACAGTTGTTATATTTGTTTCAGGCTATTCCTTTTTTTCTTCCGAAAACTTTTTTTTTTTAAATTGATAATATTGTTAATAGTTTTATTTGGGATTATAAAAATCACAGAATAAATAAAAAACATCTATGCAAAGCTAAGATAAATGGAGGATTAGCACTTCCAAACTTTTTATATTATTTTTGGGCTGTTCAGATTAAGAATATGAATTTCTGGTGGGTAAATATGGATCATGAACCGACATGGTTAAATATAGAAAAGGAAGACTGTCTACCTTTCAATGTAGGTTCGATAATTTTTGCACCAACGGAAGTACAAAAATTTTTTTATAAAGACAACCTAATAATATATAATAATAGACGTATTTGGAAACAAATAGTTAAGACTCTACATTTGGATAATCTCTCATTTAGATTACCAATTATGAATAACCCATTGTTTAAACCTGCTATATTAGATGGGGGGTTTAAACAATGGGATGATTTAGGAATTACAAGGATAGAACACCTTTATAGAAAAGGAAAATTTCTTTTATTCCAGGAGTTACAAGATATTTATGGATTGTCTCCACAACATTTGTTTAGGTATTTACAAATTAGAGATTATATTAAATCCAATACACAAGATTATAAAAATAAAGAAGCAGGACTGTTAGACGAACTGTTTAATTTATATCCAAATACAGAAAAATTAATAGCCTATATATATAACATCATTTTGGATAAGGAGAATCCAATAACGGAAATATATCGTCAAGCATGGGAAAATGAAATGGGATTGGCTATAACAAAAGAAAACTGGGAAGAAAGTCTACAACGAATACACCGGTGTTCATTAAACGCCAGACATATATTGATACAATTTAAAGTATTATATAGGTTACATTATTCGAAAACTAAATTAAATAGTATTTTTCCGAATCTCTCCGCTATTTGTGATAAGTGCAAGAAAGCAGAGGCAAATTTAATACATAGTTTCGTTACATGTCCTAAATTGAATTATTACTGGACAGAAATTTTTAAAGTTATTTCTGAAGTCATCAAAGTTAAATTGGACCCTAACCCAAAGCTAATAATATTTGGAATTCCGGATTTACATCTATCACTTACAGTAAATCAAAGAAATTTCTTTGATTACTGTTTGATAATTGGGAAAAAAATCATATTGAAATTTTGGAAGGGAACATTATCCCCCACAACCAAAATGTGGGCAGCAGAAATGATGGAGACGTTACATCTGGAAAGAATTAGATTTGTCCTATTGGACAAGTATAATTCTTTTGAACAGATATGGTCTCCATATATACAGTATTTAGAGAAGTAGCTGTTCTTGGCAACACAGCTCGGCGTGCACCCTGCGGGATTTGGTGAGAATAATTCATTTTTATATTGGAATTAACATATATGTCTTTATTGATACTATCACTTGTAGTAGTGTTATTAACAATACATATTGTGGTTTTTCATTTTTTTTTTTTTTTTTTTTCGTTTCTCTTTTCTTTCTTATATATAATCAAATTATTATTTAATCACTCTCTTAATGATTTATAACTGTTCTATTCTTTTTCTATCATTATTTCTAAAAAAAAATAGTAGATAAGTATTATTAGTGTTTTACTTAATGCAAATTGAATTAATTTGATATAAAGTTGTTTGAAGCACTGTAATTGATTACCTTTAATAAAAAAATATATTACAAAAAAAAAAAAAAGAATGCCATACACGGCCTTCATCACCAGACATGAATGGCCATTTTCAGGGACCCAAGGACATGAACCTCTCAGTCTCTTAGTTTTGTTTAGAGATACAGCGCAGAAACAGGCCCTTCGGCACACCGGGTCCACAGTGACCAGCGACCCCCGCACATTAGCACTATCCTACTCCCACTAGGGACAATTTTTACATTTACACCAAGCAATGTAACCTACAAACCTGTACGTCTTTGGAGTGTGGGAGGAAACCAAAGATCTCGGAGAAAACCCACACAGGTCACGGGGAGAACGTACAAACCCCGTACAGACATACCGCTGTTCATAAATATTCCTTAATGTGTTCCTATTTACGATATATATTTTATCTCAATGTGACTTAGCAAAATGTATATTCTAAGAATCTTTGTACTCAAACGCTCAAATTATTAGGCCAGACAACATGCTCCTTCAAGGAAAGCCCTGCAACTTTGAAAAGAAACATCAAAGTCTCACCTGTATGGATGAGTTCTCAAGCGAAAAAATGAAAACCAAATGCATGTGCAAGGAGGGTATGGATTAACAGAAACAATAATGATTTCAGATTCTTTGAGGTATTAAGCTCGCTATTTCAAGAATGCAGATCAAATTCATGGTATGGAGTAGCAAATTTGGTGACTTTTCTTAGAATGCATTTGCTTCCAACATTGTGATTTCTCTCAAGTGCATGTGGCCAAGAAACACATAGTTTAAATTAAACAAATCTTCCAATTCTAATAATATTCATGGGCAACATTGTTGGGAAGTATTGCCAGCTAAGACTGCACTAAATCATCAATACGCCATATTTCTTGTAAATATTAGTGCACAGTTTATTAAAGAAACTAATTGCTGCATGGAACAAATTGATTTGTACAACAATGTTAATGAAATCTTTTAGATGAAAAATTGCCTGCTATACAGTTTTCATAAGCAAAATGTGTGCACTGCAATAACAACCAAAGACATCTGGTCTGGTCATGGGTAGGAAAGCTGCTATTTTCATGGTCAATTTGCCTGTAAGCAAATGGATTTACAGTGCATGACATGAAGACAAGTGGAGTGACCTGGAAAACTGAATTTCAATAAACTACAATTTGGATTTACAAGTTGGACTAATTAATATATTTTTTGTTAACCTTAACAGCTTAAACAAAAATTTGCCAATTTACCATGACCATGACCAAGAAAATGAATGAGAGAATAATTATTATTATTTCCTATCTTTTGTCATATGAAGTCCCATTTGGTTGGAAAAGGTCAATGATGTGAAACTCTAAAGATAGTATAGTTCCACACGCAAAGTCCGGAGTATGACAGTTTAAGGCTCTTAAATCTAACTACAATACATAACCAGTTTCCCAGGAAATATTCTGAATATGCCATAAATAAGAGAAATTGTCTGCAGTTTTCACATCTCCATCATTTAATCATTCTATCCTAAACAGAATGAAGTACACAATTTAATTTCACCCTTCAAGGAAAAGTAATACATCTGCAATGACGACTTGAAATTTCAAATGTTTGTCAGGAAACAACAGTTGCTGCTGGGTTAATTCTTATATTTTAAATCTCCAATTGAGAGATTTAGAAAACAAAGGGCATACTGAGGAACAAAAACATAAATAGAAGTAGAATATTTTGCCCCTCATGCCTCTTCCACCATTCATTAAAATCCTGAATTATATTTTAGCAATATTACTTTTCAGTATCCTTGAATTAATTTAGTATGTAAAAATCTCTTGCCTCTGCCTTGAAAACATTCAGCAATTGTGTCTCTACCTCAGCCAAGGGTAAGAATTTCCAAAGATTCCCTATGTGTGAAGAACTTTCTTCTTATCTCTGTCTGAATGGTCAACTACTTTTGAGAATGTGACCCATGATAAGACAACCCCAGTCGGGGAAAATACCACCTCTGCCAAGGGCTTAAAAATGATTCGGGTCAGGACCCTTCAGTCGTTTGACCATTTCCCTCCTTTGTCTGGCCTGTTAAGATCCTCCAGCAAAAAAGGCACCAAGTGCTGGAGTAACTCAGGTCAGGCAGCATCCCTGGAGAACATGGCTAGGTGGCGTTTCAGATCAGGACATTTCTTCAGACTGATTGGGGAGGGGGGGTGGTAAGAAAGCTGGGAAAGAGGAGGCAGAACAAAGCATGGTAAGTAATCGGTGGCCACAGGCAAAGTTTTTTTTTTGATAGGCAGATGGTTGGAACAAAGGTCAGAAATTAAAGCAGCAGATGAGAGGCCGATTGAGAGTTGCAAGTTACCTGTAGCTTGTTTCTCTCTTAACAGTGTGATTTAGTTTAATTATTTCCTTTTTTCCCCCCAAAAGATTCGAGAATGTTTAGGCCGTCTTCTGACAACATCAAAGATCAATCTGGTGAACCTACATAGTGTCTTCTCTTATCATATGTACATCTTTCCTTGGGTATGGAAGACTTGGGTAGATATTAGCATAAATTCACAAATACAGTCTCACCACAGCACTGTGGGCATGGAGCAAGACATCTTGATTAGTGCTCTCAAAACCTCTTCCAATAAAGGCCAACATACCATTTGTCTTGCAAACTATTTACCTACGTGTGTAGCTTCATGGAAAAGATGGGCATACGGCAGTGAATCACATATCAATCTCGTCTGGGACAAAAATAAATTCAAGTAGGCATCTGTTAGAAAATAGCATTAATCAAATCATAGTTTGTACATATTGTGACAACAAGCTGAGGAAGAGACCCAATATTTCTCTTGCAGAAATCAGAATGAATTTCTGCCAAAGATATGAGACATTCTTGCAGTGAGGAAAATGCAAGTCGGTGCCATATATTTTCTCAAACCCTGTTGCATGGCAGCAATCCTATTAATAACTCTATAAATCCACAACTTAAGCAGTATTCCTCCAGATTTTAAACGAGAAAGATGGGGAACACGATTCAGACTCACTTTGAAAGAAAATGCTTCTGTGGTGCGAAAGATACCAGGCAAAAACAAATGAAAGAGTTATGACCTAGAAATCTATGCAAGTAAAAACTCAAAATGAATAACATTCAAAGGAGTGGAAGCACTCAGTAAAGATTCTACAGTGGGCAATCCAATATATTACATTTTAACCTAAGGGAAAGGCAATCATGCATTGCATAAATTGCATTATGGATCATTGAAGACATCTCTGGCAAATCACTCATCGGTATAGCAAAAAGCCAGATTTGCAGAGATCCTAGGACAAGATATCCATATTGTATATGATCAATCAATCCCCTCACTCCACCCCATCAATGAACTCTTTTCCTCACCTCCATCCACTCATTTTCCACCCCTCCCAACACAAGGTCACCATTTTTCTTCCTCTCTTTCCCCCACAACCCCTTCTAACCACTCCATTCCTCTGGTTCCCCATTTCACATCCCAACTTTACTTATCAGATTCCACCATCCGAGCCCTTTAGTATCCTCCATTTAATACCTCCAGCTTTGATTACTATAGAAACACAGAAAAACAGGTGCAGGAGTAGACCATTCGGCCCTTCGAGCCAGCACCGCCATTCAATATGATCATCTATCAGTACCCCGTTCCTGCTTTTCCCCATATCCCCTGATTCCTTTAGTCCCAAGAGCTGAATCTAACTCTCTTGAAAACATCTAGTGAATTAGCCTCCACTGCCTTCTGTGGCAGAAAATTCCACAGATTCACAACTTTCCGGGTGAAATTTATTTCCCCTCATTTCAGTCCTAAATGGCCTACCCCTTATTCATAAACTGTGACGCCAGGTTCTGGACTCCCCCAACATCGAGAACATTTTTCCTGCATCTAGCCTGTCCAATCCTTTAAGAATTTGATATGTTTCTAGAAGATCTCCTCTCATCCTTCTAAATTCCAATGAATACAAGCCCAGTCGACCCATTCTTTCATCAAATGTCAGTCCCACCATCCCAGGACTAAACCTGGTTATCGCTGAGTTACTCCAGCATTTTGTGTCTACCTACCATTCAAATAATAATCTGCCTTCCTGTTCTTGCCACCAAAGTGGATAACCTCACATTTATCCACATTATACTACATCTGCCATGCATCTGCCCACTCACCCAACCTATCCAAGTCACCCTGCAGCCTCATAGCATTCTCATCACAGCTCACACTGCCACCCGGCTTTGTGTCATCAGCAAACTTGGAGATGTCACAATTAATTCCCTTGTCTAAATCATTAATATAGAGTGTAAATAATTGGGGTCCCAGCACTGAGACTTGTGGCACCCCACTCGTCACTGCCTGCCATTCTGGAAAGGACCCGTTAATTGAAAGGTCCCTCTTTGCTTCCTGTCTGCCAGCCAGTTCTCTATCCATGTCAATACCCTACCCCCAATACCATGTGCTCTAATTTTGCACACTAATCTCTTGTGTGGGACCTTGTCAAAGCTTTTTGAAAGTCCAGATACGCCACATCCACTGGCCCTCCCATGTCCATTCTACTTGTCACATCCTCAGAAATTTCCAAAAGATTAGTCAAGCATGATTTCCCCTTCATAAATCCATGCTGACTTTGACCGATCCTGTCACTGCTTTCCAAATGTGCTGCTGTGACATCTTTAATAATCGCCTCACTCCACTATCTGCACCTTTCTCTCGCTCACCTGCCTATTCGGACAGTTATCCACTCTGCACTTAGATCCAGCTTTCACTTGCTAGCTCTTGCATCTTTCCACCAGCTATCTCCCTTCTACTCCATAATCTGAAGAAAGGTCTCGACCCATAATGTCATTTGTCCATTTCCCTTCGTAGATGCTGCCTGAGCCACTGAGTTCATGGAGGAGATTTTTACAGTAGATTCCAGAATCTGTAGTCTCATGTCTCCATGATCAATCAAGGGTCTTTGTGGTTTTTCACAAGTGCTACTCAATTGAGTTTTACCTTTCCATCCTTCATTTCAGAATGGTAGCGTCCATAATGTTAATTTTGTTGCTATATCCATAAATTAAAAAGTAGTGCATGGGATGAAATCAAAGTTAGTTTAATAATTCATTTCAGCTACATTTTTAGCTATGTTTTTCCATAATTTCTCATTGAAATTTCTCAGCTGAAATCTAATATATAACTATAATCAAAACTGGTGAAAAAAACAAGATCAATCTCTAACAGGGTTGCTCTCTGTCTTTACTAAACATTCCAATTGTTGAATAACTATTCAAGTGAAGGGGGTCCGGCAGAATCAAAGATATGTGCCTCGAAAAAAAAACAAGAATAAAATCAGTCTTATTTTTATATAAATGGCAGAAGCTAACCTGTAATGTTTTAATTCCCAAAAATGCTGTTTCCAAAAATACTTTTAAATATATGTGCCACACCAGCACCTCATAAAAAGATTGATGATCTGTGACCAAGTATTAAATAAACTTTAACCTACAAAGCCAAACATTTCCTATAAACCAATATACCACTGGCAACTGTGGAACAAAGTTGGCTGAATAAATTAAACTATGATATAATGTAAAATCTCTGCAAATAGCTCAATAGCCAACATATCAACTTGCAAATTATTTGTACAGATTTGTATGACAGATTACTTTAATCCAAAAAAAATAAAATTGGAACTTTGACATTATTGATTTGATCATGATCATGATATGACAAATTGAAGAATTTGTATAACCGGCAATGATCACTAGTAGTAGCAATGTTACAAAATTTTGAGATTTTAAAAATCAAGTCTGTAATTTATCCCATCAGATAAAGCATAAAAATAAGTTTAATTTGACACCTAATTCACTTTCATATCTCAAGTATTTAAAAAGTTATGGCCATTTTCATACTGGGAAATGAGCATCTTGTTCCCTATTGATTTTCTATGGACATAACAAAAAAGCTGTGATCGTGAACAGTCAAAAGCCCATAACTTTCTTAAAAATTAAGAGAACTGAATGAAATTTTCAGTTATCATAGATTGAAGCATTCTGAAACAAATATAAAATAATCTTACTTGGATGACCTGAAATTAAAGCATATAATTAGTTAGTTACCTAATTGTAGCTAATTTCAGACTTCAATTACTAGATCTAAACATCTATCCATTTCTTAATAAATGATTAACATTTTTAAATAGCCTAAATGTCCAAATAATATTCACAAATAATTCACAATAAAACATGATTTTTAAATCTCATTTACATTAATTTATAGGCCAAATGGAAGGAATTTAGTGTTTAATTGCTGTAAATAAATGCCCATTTAAATCAGCTTTCCAGTGGGTCCCTGTGGAACGCGCTGGTTTAGAACGTTCACATTGCGGTAGATTTGTGCCCCAAATGCCGAGAAAAATACTGCGCGATATAATGGGCCCAAATTGAGCTACTCGCAATATTAAACTTAGTATAAAGGGATCTTTAGAAGCCCTTTTTAATGTAAAAATATACAACCTAACTTCTGTTATTTGCTTTATGAGACCCTGCGGTTGCTGGCGGTCGCGGGTTTAGAGATTGATTTTTAAACTACTATAACTATTATTCAAGGCCTTTAAAGCTAATAATAGCTTTTGCGACGGGGTCTTCCAGCGATTTTTCGTTAATAATTAACTAGGCTGAACATTTTCGATTGGAACAGCTTAGAGAAAATCGCGTTTTAAACCCGCCCCCTCTAAACGGCGCCAAAATCGCGCACACCCTCAGCAGCAGATCTTCAACGACGCTTCAGGTAGGCTTTGCAACATACCTACTAGTAGTGTTACAGGTACTTCACTTGCCATGCAGCAAATAAATATTAAACTGCCACTTTCTAAAAAGTCTGTTCAAATCCATGAACATGACATTTTCTGACTTCTGTTCTTGGCCTCTTATGTTGCTCTGTTGAAGACCAAAGGGAGGTACATTTTATACAAAGGCTTTTTAACATGCTTTCATTGGCCATACTTGATATTACACAATGCCATTTATTTCCAATATTTAGACTCCAATCATTTTTCCCCACTTTGGATAAAGAAATTCCTCAATTAATTTGTTATTCATGGTCCCTAACCCTGGTCTCCATCTGAAGGAAACATTTCTCATCTTAACCTATAAAATTATTTCATAATCTTTAGACTTTAGAGATACAGTGTAGAAACAGCTGCATCTCTACAGTCTGAAGACTTTCAGCCCACCAAGTTTGCGCTGACCAGCAATCACTCCGTACACTAGCACTATTGTACACACTGACTAGGGCCAATTTTTACAATTCACAGAAGCCAATTAACCCACAAATCTGTACATCTTTGGAGGATACCTAGAGAAAACCCCACGTGGTCACAGGGAAAACGTACAAACTCTGTACAGACAGCGCCCATTGTCAGGGTCAAACACGGGTTTCTGACGCTGTCAGGCAGCAACTCTACCGCCGTGCCACTGTGCTACTTGATTTTATATAGATACCAGTTATGCCTTTTTTAAATCCTTTTTTAAAATAACAATTTTTCTTGCAAATACTTTGAAAGAATGTTTGGCAGAAACAGCTGCAATGAAGAACATGTCGCTTGCTCTAGCTGATTAGCACAGTGGTATCCTGGGAAACTGGGTGCATTACACATGCACACACTGCACAATCTTTTCAGCTCACAGCAGCATGGGTATGGATGAAAATATCAAATCCAAGGACTAGGCTTTTGGAATAGGCTAAGAACTTGAAGTGAAAATTTAATGAAGGAATTTGGAAACACAAAAGACAATTCAGGTTTAATCATATCCCATGGTGCAGATTTCTGAAGTGATTTGTTCAACACATCTCAACTGAACTATAACCTGTCCAAGTAGAAAGATTGACTGACAGCATACCATTAATACAGTTGACAGCAGCAAATTATTGATCTCAAAGTTACAGAAATTACTGAAAAATCTGGTAATGTCTACTCTGCACTCATCTTGATCAATTTTCTGATCCAGCTGGCTATTTAACTCGTGCTCTAGACAGAATAAGTCAAATTCTCTTTTTAATATAGGCTTTTAAGATTTAAAAAAAGAAAATTGTTTTTACTGCTTGAAATTCCAAACAATGTGTGTTAGTTGAGGGATGAAATTCCTCCACATACATTCAGTTCTCTGAAAGTTCAACCATTTGTATGAACTCTGCAGTCAATTTTCAGACCATGATAGGAATATGACTATATTCCAACTATTTCTAACTGCAATCAGTTTCATTATTTCCCATGTATTTTCTCCTCTCTAACAAGTCTACAGAGAGTGCACAAAGCACTTAAAAAAAATAAAAATAAACACCAACAGGTTTTACACCAGTATGGATGATGGATCAGAAATACTTCAAGATTGTTGACTTATTGGCATGTTTTGTGTCATCCAGAGCTGAAGATTCATTGCTATTTGTGATTTATTGGTGGTGGATCAATGGTGAATTTTAGATGTGGGCAATAAACAATAGTTAAAGGAGCATAGAAATTTTAAAAATGCACATTCGGAATTAAAGGACGTACCTTTAGAAAGGAGACGAGGAGGAACTTATTTCTAGGGGATGGTGATTCTGTGGAAATCATTGCAATAGATGGCTGTGGAGGCCATCATTGGGTAGAGTGCCAAAGGTTATGAAGAGAAGGCAGAAGTATGGGGTTGAGAGGGAAAGGTAGTTCAGCCATGTTTGAATGGCAGAGTTAACTCGATGGGCCGAATGGCCTAATTCCTCTTCTATGACTTATGAACCTAGTGAAAACCAAGAAGATCTTCTTTGTCAGACAATCACAAATTTGTCCAAAGGTCTGCAAAAATATTTATCAACCACAATTGTCAGTATTTATGTAGTCAAACAGCAAATTGAGGTTCTCACTAGGGTCTACTCAATATCCCGCAGCTCCGCTCTTACTCCCCCTACCCCCCCCCCCCCCCATTTGTAACAAGGACAGAGTCCCTCTTGCCCTCACCTTCCATCCCATCAGCCATCATATACAACATATAATCCTCTAACATTTTCACCACCTCCAACGGGATCCCACCAATGGCCACATCTTCCCATCTCCACCCCTTTCTACTTTCCGCAGAGACTGTTCCCTCCGTAACTCCCTGGTCAACTCGTCCCTTCCCAGCCAAACCACCCCTTCCCCTGGTACATTCCCTTGCAACCGCAGGAGATGCAATATCTGTCCCTTTACCTCCCCCATCGACTCCACCCAAGGACCTAAACAGTCTTTCCAGGTGAGGCAGAGGTTCACTTGCAGCTCCTCCAACCTCATCTACTGTATCCGCTGTTCCAGGTGTCAACTTCTCATCATCGGCGAGACCAAGCGCAGGCTCGACGATCGTTTCGCTGAACACCTTCGCCCAGTCCGTCTTAACCTATCTGATTTCCCAGTGGCCCAGTACTTCAACTCCCCCTCCCATTCCCAATCTGACCTGTGTCCTGGGCCTCCTCCATTGTCATAGTGAGGCTCAGCACAAATTGGAGGAACAGCACCTCATATTTCGCTTGGGTAGCTTACACCCCAGCGGTACGAACATTGACTTCTCTAACCTCTGATAGCCCTTTCTTTCTCTCTCCTTCCCCTTCCCAGTTCTCCCACCAGTCTTACTGTCTCCGCCTACATTCTATCTTTGTCCCGCCCCCTCCCCAGACATCAGTCTGAAGAAGGGTCTCGACCCAAAACGTTGCCCATTCCTCTCCATAGATGCTGCCTGTCCCGCTGAGTTACTCCTGCATTTTGTGTCTACATCCAAAATCAGTACCCTGTTCCGGGCTTTTTACCCATATCCCTGGATTCCCTTAGCCCTAAGAGCTAAAAGCTAAATCTAACTCTCTCTTGAAATGCATTTGAATATGGTGCTTTAAATTAGTTTTTATGCCCAATTCCTAAACAATCAAAAACATGCTCTAACATTAATGTGTCTACTAACTACAGCTATGAAACAACAGGAGTACAACACCATTCATTACTCAATGAAATTCAATGACCATCATAATGATCACTGCCTCTGAAGTTCAAGAGTTTACTCTGTAAATGTTTTACACAATACTTCTGTCAACAAGTTTATAGTTTGGTGATTAATTACTTCCTGCTGAGATACTTAAATTATTCAGCACATATAAATGAACCATGCATTGAAAAAAAATTTACATCCTCCCTCACACCATGCGTAAGTTGACCTGCCAGTACTCATTTAAACCACTACCAACAACTCAGATTTATAGCCTGAAGCATTGTTTCTTGGCCGCAGTTTATACATCTCTATTTTTATCTGGATTAATTAAGTTAATTTTAGAAAGATTTTCTCATTGGTCATCATTAAGGTGTGTAAATAAGAGGTGGTGATTTTACCAAGTAATTAAGTTGTAAAAACATACATATTTCATTTTGACTGCAACAACCCAAATATTTTGCAATGAAAACATACATTTTTATAGCTTTCTAAATAAGTACTTCTTATGCCCTTAACTCAACAAAACATTTCACTGATGTAATATCAATATTACATCAATATTACCCAGCTTGTACTCGCTAGAATTTAGAAGATTGAGGGGGGATCTTATAGAAACTTACAAAATTCTTAAGGGGTTGGACAGGCTAGATGCAGGAAGATTGTTCCCGATGTTGGGAAATTCCAGAACAAGGGGTCACAGTTTAAGGATAAGGGGGAAGTCTTTTAGGACCGAGATGAGAAAAACATTTTTCACACAGAGAGTGGTGAATCTGTGGAATTCTCTGCCACAGAATGTAGTTGAGGCCAGTTCATTGGCTATATTTAAGAGGGAGTTAGATGCAGCCCTTGCGGCTAAAGGATCAGGAGGTATGGAGAGAAGGTAGGTACAGGATACCGAGTTCGATGATCAGCCATGATCATATTGAATGGCGGTGCAGGCTCGAAGGGCCGAATGGCCTACTCCTACACCTATTTTCTATGTTTCTATGTTTCTAATAACAATTGAGTGTAATGACATTTCACAGGCATTATTCAGGAAAAAACTCTAGCACTGCCAAGCCAGGTGGTTTTATGTTGGGGAGGGAGGAGGGAAATAATCAGAACACAAGATTTTGAATGTTTGAATGTGGAGTCATGGCTCAATTTAAGGGAGCCATTATACTTGAGAGCCAGATTTAAAAAATATGTCTACAGTAATTAATACTAAAGTTAGAGAGGTTTAACTTGTTGGTTTCAAACACTTTCCAAAATGTCAACAGCAAATTTCTGATTTTATAAACATTCACACGTAAACACAATGTTATTTTCACTATTTAATCAAGTGGACAAGAGTTGCTTTTACTTTCAATTGACGTCGTTGGAAAAAATTGGTAGACTTCGTAAAAGGGTAGTCACTACCAATATGTTGGAGACAAAGTGAGGCTCTTGTCAGCTGGAGAAACAGAAACTGCCCCAAAATAGTAGGGTCACTTTTCCAGTAAAAGGCAGTCATTATAGGATAGCTACATACAAACAATGTACTTCAAATGAATCTCAGGCACTTATATCAATATGGTCACCAAACACGAATGACAGATTATCCAATAATCACCACCTGATCAGTTATAGCGTTGAAGCTACATCCAGCTTTTTAAATAAAGAAATATTTGTCAATGTATTGACAAGTCATACAGATCATACTCCAGTCCATTTAAAAGTATATGATAATTCTCACTCATCATTTCTCTTTCCTGACAAAAAATCTGAACCTCATTATTACACCTTTACTCAATGTAAAATATAGATCAAAGAAGTAAATAGCATTCTGCCTATCAAGTTGACGTGATAAGTAACATTTATTCCATGTACTATTCCTTACATTGAAATATTTTCTCAATTAATACACATGGTTATGCAGATGAAACCAGTTATAAGAGGGACTAATTTCTTTCTATATTCAATCTGCATACAAATTGGTTATCCTCGAATGTTCTAAAAGTTTTACTTGCTGACAACAGAAATGTATTTCCAATAAACCATTTTAAAACAAAAGAATTTTAATTTCTAGATAAATAATTCCTGCACAAGTTGGGCTATTGCTTTAAAGCAGCAGTTAATGCCCTAGAAAACACCACACGCTCTGTCCGAAATCTTATCTGGCAATACTCAAAGAAAGTGTAAATGTAAACCCTGTCCAAAGCAAACAAAATGGCCAGGCATAGCCAACCTGGTTGCCGAGTTCATCCCCAATTGTGACAATTATATATGTGCCCTTGAACGTTCTTTTTACAAATAAAGGTCTGTTGTGCAACATCACAATCAACATAGCGAGAAATGTTTAAAATGACCAACTAACATCTGTTCTGGCAGGGAAAAAAATCTATTAATTGCATTTTTCTCAATAAAAGATATGTGCCTGTAAATTTAATTCAAACATGTAGGGGGGGGGGGGGGGAGAAAGGCGAGCCTGTTGCAGCTGTCACTCAAATTCCAACCTGCAACCCGAGTCTTGTGGTTGTCTGGGATTCACTAAATGCTTGTATTTGTATGAATAAAAATGAGGGGATTTAGCAGCACTGTTCCTCCACAAAGCTATCAAACTTTGACCTTTGTAGCAAAAAAATGATTTTTTTTTTTTGATTTTTTTTTAAAACACATTTCACAAGAGCAGTGCCTACCTATTGTTTTATAGTACCATTAACGTGGAACAAAAAGACTGAAATTACTTGAGACAAAAATCTCCTTGTTAAGTGGAGATTACATTTCTCTGGGAAATAATATCAGCAGCTATATTGCAAAATTTTGGGAGGACAAAATACACCTAAAGAAACCCGTTCAGAGAACAAACCAGTTGTTTTGTAACTTCAATGATTTCTTCCCCTTCTCCAAATCATCTGCAAGAGATTCTTCAATTGCGCACAGACTTGCCAATTCCCTCACTGTATTGTCTTTGTAAAATATATAGTCCCTGAAGTGAAGGAAATTATTTTCAGAATATAGACAGCACTTCCTTTCCCAGAACAATCCATCTCTCAACTGGACAGACTGTCTACTATATTTACCCAACCGAATTTGCAGATGATATACTTCCAGCTGCACAATATACACATGTCCCTGTCAATCATTTGTTGGAGAAGACAGGGAATGGTATACTAGGAAATGACCCGGTAACTAAATTCATAACAAGGACAATTCTTCAAAATGACGTAACTGTAACTCTCCGAGCAAGATCATGTGCTCCACAAGCACAATTTAAACAGATAAAACACAATGCCAGTTCAATCAACAGAAATAAATTAAATCACTGCTGCAATGGATGTCCATTGCTAACAGCAGAGTTCACAATTGAAATTAGTTTGTGTTAAACCGTAATCACAATGCTCAATGCACTAAGCAAAATAAAACAGAATTTAGATTGTACTATAGAACTACTTAATGTGCAATACTTACCAGAAATATATTAAACTAAGGAACATATCTGCTTCTAAATGACCACACATTGCTTAATACTAGCTTAGTTTTTCCACTTACAAAACATTCGATGTTAATGATCACAAAACCCTCCATTTGGATGCCCCCCCCCCCCCCCCCCCCCCCACCACCCACCCAAAAGAAAAATGGGTAAAACCTTTTGAAAGTTCCTGGTGTGAGGCATTCAGTAGCATTACAAATTAACGGTGAAATTCTTGACTAATGGGCCACGCAATGAACGAGGCAGACTTTATTCACGACCAGGTGATAATGTTGATAAGAAACCAAATGCCCTTTTCTTGTGCACTTTTCTTAGTCACACACCCCTCCAGTGTGGCCTCTTGTTAAAAGTTTATTTCCATCTTATTGTATTACTGCTTCAATTTTATATAGCATACATCTTTAAAACTAAGCCTTGATCGGCCCAAGATTATTTTCCATACAAATGCAAAACAAACAAAAAAACTTTAATATTGTTTGGGAGGCTCTGTTTTTAATACATGTTTTAATAAGTCATATGGTTGAATGTAACACAAAGTATCTTAAAAGAAGTGGATACACAATTGGATTGGTGGTAGGAGGCAGAGATTGGGATTAGAAGATTGCTTTTCACATTGGAGGTCTTTGAGCAGTGAGTTAGATGGATTGATGCTCGGTCACCTGTTGTTTGTTAAAAATGAATTACTTGGATAATAGTGCGTTGGAAGATATCACCAAAATGTGGACAATAAATAAGGTGATGAAGGTATATTGTTCAAGTGGGAAGGCAGGCAGATTTCAATGGCAGTTGGAATTAATCTCAGACAGGTGTGAAGTGATGCTTTCTGAAAAATTAAACCATTGAGTATAAGAGAAGGGTGATCCACAGTTATACAAAATGTTGTTTAGATCATATTTGGAGGAATGAATGTATGTAGTTCTGGTCTCCATGCTTTGGGAGGATGTCATTAAGCTAGAGAGGGTGCAGACAAGATGCACAAGAATACTGCCAAGACTGGTAGACTTGATTTATAAGAAGAGATTGAATAGGCTGGAAATGTTCTCTGTGAGTGAAGGCTGCTGCGGGGTGAGGCATAGATCGGGTAATAGTCAGGGTTGGAGTGTCTAAACCTAAATGGCATTGTTTAGAGATACAACATGGAAATAGGCACTTCAAACCTCATGATCACCCATTTGCACTGGTTCTATCTTATCCAACTTTTATATCTAGGCTTGGCGATCGTTTCGCCGAACACCTCCGCTTGGTTCGCCTTAACCAACCTGATCTCCCGGTGGCTCAGCACTTCAACTCCCCCTCCCATTCCGAATCCGACCTTTCTGGCCTGGGCCTCCTCCATGGCAGAGTGAGGACCACCGGAAATTGGAGGAGCAACACCTCATATTCCGCTTGGGCAGTCTGCACCCTAGTGGCATAAGCATTGAAATCACCAATTTCCGGTAGCCTTTGCTGTCTCCTCCCCTTCGCAGCTCTCCCTCAGCCCTTGGGCTCCTCCTCTTCCTTTCTTCTTCTCCCCCCCCCCCCCCCCACCACCCTACATCAGTCTGAAGAAGGGTTTCGGCCCGAAACGTTGCACATTACCTTCGCTCCATAGATGCTGCTGCACCCGCTGAGTTTCTCCAGCACTTTTGTATACCTTCGATTTTCCAGCATCTGCAGTTCCTTCTTAAACATTTACAAATACAATATTTAAAAGACCTTTTCACAGGTAGGTGAGATAGAAAAGGTCTAGACGGATATCGGTCAAACGAGGGTAAATGAGATCAGTTTGGATAGGTATCTTTGTCATCATGGAAGAGTTATACTGGGTATGTTGCCTTGTAGTATAACTGTCACTAACTCTTCGTAGTCAAAATAAAAAAACTGCTCCCACCACCAAAAAAGGCACAAATTACTTTAAGACAATGGTAGACCGCAGAACTCTTATGTGCAAAAATGATTGGCAAGTCAAGTCAAGTCAAGTCAAGTTTATTCGTCACATACACATACAAGATGTGCAGTGAAATGAAAAGTGGCAATGCTCGCGGACTTTGTGCAAAAAGACAAACAAACAAACAACCAAACAAACAAACTACAAACAGAATGGAACAGAATCACATATTCTTTTACATATTAAATATTGTGGGCTGAAGGAAAAAGGGAAAAAAACAGCAATTTTTTTAAAAAGCAGTAGAGTGGTACAGTAAAAGTTAGTCCCTGGTGAGATAGGAGTTTACAGTCCTAATGGCCTCTGGGAAGAAACTCCTTCTCAACCTCTCCGTTCTCACAGCATGGCAATGGAGGCGTTTGCCTGACCATAGCAGCTGGAACAGTCCGTTGCAGGGGTAGAAAGAGTCTCCCATGATTTTATTGGCTCTTTAGTTGCACCTCCTGATGTATAGTTCCTACAGGGGGGCGAGTGAAGTTCTCATAGTGCATTCGGCCGAACGCACTACTCTCTGCAGAGCCTTCTTGTCCTGGGCAAAGGAATTCCCAAACCAGATGGTAATATTTCCGGACAAAGATGCTTTCCACAGCCGCTGAATAGAAGCACTGGAGGATCCTCGGAGATACTCTGAATTTCCTTAATTGCCTGAGGTGGTAAAAGCGCTGCCTTGCCTTACTCACGAGTGCTGCGACGTGTGATGTCCATGTCATATCCTCAGAGGTATTTAAAGCAGCTCACCCTATCCACAGTATGGCCATTTATCCTCAATGGTGTGTACGTCCTCGGATGATGTGCCCTCCTAAAGTCCACGATCAGCTCCTTAGTTTTTTTGATGTTCAAGAGGAGGCTGTTGTCCTGACACCAGAGTGCCAGATCAGCCACCTCCTCCCGGTAGGCCTTCTCATCGTTGTCTGAGATCAGGCCCACCACCACAGTGTCATCAGCAAACTTGATTGAGTTGGAGCTGAACCTAGCCACACAGTCATGTGTGTACAGGGAGTACAATAGGGGGCTGAGGACGCAACCCTGGGGCGATCCTGTGCTCAGGGCGAGGGACTTCGGTATTCCCTCCCATCTTGACTATCTGGGGCCTGGCGGTGAGAAAGTCCAGGCCCAGGCACACAGGGGGGTGTTGAGCCCTAATTCCAGTAGCTTCTCGGCCAGTCTGGTGGGGACTATCGTGTTGAAGGCTGAACTGAAGTCTATGAACAGCATCCTCACGTAGCCCCCCTTCTGGCTTTCAAGATGAGAGAGAGCGGTAAAATATGTAAAATATGTTTCCAACAACAATACAACTGGTATAAGTCAACACTGAAGCCCATCACCCAATGAATAATTAGTTACATTTAATTCTCATACACTGAACTTCCAGTGCATCGTAATTTGCTATTATAAACCAAATTCCTCTAGCCTTTGTATCTTGCTTTCCACAAGCAATGGTAAAGTTACAAAGTAAATTGCTTTCAAGAGGGAAGAATGCAAGCAGCTAAGTGGACATTTGGCTCCTCTGTCCCCTCCCACAATCAAAAATAAAATAAAAATCCATGAATGCACATACAGCAACAATTCTTCAATATGAAATATTAACATTCTGCCATAGAAATGACAAACACCAGCAATTGATGGCTATCATTACACGAGCAAAAAAATAAAAAAGAAACAGTCCAGTTGTACACATGTGGCAATTCTTCAGAATAGAACAGATTTTGCTGTTGAATAAGACTATTGTGGGATGCCTGCCCTGTCACTGCCACAAGTGCTTGTCCATCTAATGCCTTTCCTGTGGAGCCAGCTGTGCTGAATATGGTGCAAAGCAATCCACAGGCAATCGTTGCCTACTGCAATAAACATATTGGTTTAATTACGCAACAGCACATTTATCTGTATTTCAAATCATTAAGTTGGAGGAAAGTTCTGCCGTTTGCATCTAAAATGGATCAAAAAAGTTAAATGTAAAATTTCCATATATATTTTTTGATTGGCTTGAATGCACTTAGAAATAAGTCTTCCCTTTTCATTCATCCAGTCATAATCAATTTCTTATTTCTATTTGTACAGTATTTCTTGTATTGAAATGGGAAAAGTAGAGACCACGTGTTGGCGAATACGGATGGAGGAGGCTATTTATTTATTTGTTATTGCGTTAATAAGCCTGTAATCAGCAGCAAGCAAGAATTTCAATGTTCTGTTGCTGGTATGCATGACAATTAAACACTTGACTGTTTATACAGACAATTGATAGCACAACACACTTGCATTGCATTAAATAACAGATTCTGCAAAATCTAGTACTTTGGATCTTTTTAAATATACTCGATTACGAGGCAGCAGAGGTTAGATCTTTTCCCTTCTCTCCAATAGACAACTCAATGAACTGACTGGTAGTTTGCAACATGCTCGCCACAGAAAACAACTTACCGCAATTTTGATCGGGCAGACAGATAAACTATCAAAGGAAGCTATCTTACTTACAGATGCTGCAGAGGAACCACGCAACAAAAATACTTTTTTACCATCCAACCATGCCACACCTGCTCCATCCAATGTATCCCATAGTTTCATCCACTTTACACCCAGTATCCCAATATCCCAGCTGTGTGCTAGAGACTTGAACTCTTGCATAAGCTGGCTCAAGCAAAGCTACTGCAAAACAGATAAATCTGAAATGTACCCAACATTGGAAAATTACCCAGGTACATCCATGAAAAACAATACAAATCTGAGCCTGCTAATTAAAGCCCAAATCAATCTATTTCTAAATCATCAGCAAAGCAGAGGAAGGGATAAGTAGCGCGACCAAGCAGGACCCACTCAGCGGTAGCCTGCTCATCAATGCTCAATTTGGATTTTCAAAACCACAATGTCTCACGTTTGTCTCAATGTGAACCAAAACGCTGAATTTCAGAGACAACATGGAAGTCATTGTGTTTTACGTTAACACAGCATTTGATTGACTGCAGCTCTGTTAAAGCAGAGTTCAATGGACATCAAGGGGAATGCATTCCACTCGTTTGAGTCACATCTCACACAAAGGAACATGTCGGTAATTGTTGAAGGTTAATCATCCTAGTCCCAAAACATCATTGCAGCAGTTCTTCAGAGCAGTACCCTGGGGACAATCATGTTCAGCACTTCCATTCATTGTCTTTTCACCATAAAGTCAGAAGTGGAGATATTGTGAAACCTTCAATTCTATTTGCAACTCCTTAATACAAATGAAACAGTCCAGGCCTGCATGCAGAAACCACTACTACCTCTGGCAGTGCATTCCTGGAACCAAACAATGGAAAAAAATTTTTTTTTAATTGCCAAGCACAATAACTACATTTAAAAGACATTTGTTCAGGTACATGGATAGGAAAGGTTTAGAGGGATACTAACAGAATGCAGGCAACTAGGACTAGCTTAGACTTTAAGGATACAGCGCAGAAACAGGCCCTTCCGCCCCATGAGTCCATGCCGACCAGCGATCACCGGTACACCAACACTATCCTATATACTCAAGCCAATTTACAATTTTACAGATGCCAATTAAGCTGCAAATCGATATGTCTTTAGAGAGTTGAAGGAAACCGGAGCACCCAGAAAACATGCAAACTTCATACAGACAGCACCCTTAGTCAGGATTGAACCCACTGCAGCACTATAACATAGCAATTCTACCGTTTTGCCTCTACCAAGATGAGACATGTCAGCTTCGATGAGTTGAGCCAAAGGGCTGGTTTCCATGCTGTCTCATTCTATGATCTCCAGTCTTTAAAGCTACTCGCTCAAACATTTGACATTTCGACTCTGGGGAAAAAAGATTTTGACCGTCTACTCATATACTTATATCAGGTCTCCCTCAACCTCAGATACAGTACCCTCCATAATGTTTGGGACAAAGACCCATCATTTATTTATTTGCCTCTGTACTCCACAATTTGAGATTTGTAATAGAGGGGGAATAAAAAAACAAACAAAAAACACACATGCTGTAATTTCTACAGGGCGAAACTAAAATGTACAAAAATGGCCTTTATTAAAATCTGACAATGTGCACTTTAACCACATGTGATTTTTTCTATTACAAATCTCACATTGTGGAGTACAGAGGCAAATAAATAAAGTTTTTGTCCCAAACATTATGGAGGGCACTGCATTCCAGGGGAAAAAAACAATCCATGCATATCCAACTTCTCCTCATAGCTAATGTCTTCTAATGCAGGCAGCACCTGGTTAAACTCTTCAGCTCCTTCTCCAAAGTTTCCACATCTTCCACGGTGATGGGCCTGACCAGAACTGCATAAAAATGAAGCTTATTTATGGTACTGAAGCCAACGTTTAAGAAAGTGTTATATTTGCATATGGTTTTCTATATTGATGTCGTATTGTCAGCAAAACATTCAGCTTCTCAAAGTACAGTATGCTATCATCATCTTCAAATTTAGCCTTTGAGGTACAGTATATTTTTTTCTTCACCTGTGTATTTAAACTCAGTACATGTAGTTCTGCTATAATGCACGTTTTCCACACATAAATTGGATGTAAACTAGTTGATGAATTTTTGGGGAACTCCACTGGTAAGTCAAATTGGTTACATAATTTCAATCATGAACAAGCCCCACAGTATCAACCACCATTGTCTCTTAAGAAACACAGACTGCCACTTACACTCCAGATTGCTGGTTTTAGAGGGCTACTTGGAAATTGACAATCACTTTATTCATGCTTGTAAACTTTTCCCCCCATTGACACGATTGGTTTAATGACACTAATTTCTATAATCTAAGGTTTTGTTTAGAGATACAGCATGGCAACAAGCCCTTAGGAACAGGCCCTTCTGCATTATAGCAGAGCTCACTGTAAAATGATGTAACAAAGTACTGTGGGTAGCCAAAAATGAAAGCAACGTGGCTGTGGTAACGGTCTGGGTTAAGATGTGGTCGTAGAGTTGGAGGTAGAGTGTGCCACCCTCTGTGATTCCTCCTTGCAATCAGAGACAATACAAGTGCTAAATATCAAAAATGTTTCTTCGCCGAATCTTTAACACCACCATTCAAGATAACAAAAACAAAGTTCCCAAACCATGATTATCATTTTAAAATATTAAAATGAGTTCTGCAAGAGTAATCTGCAGAAAAATACATCTATTTCAACCGGGTTTGTTTATCCAGCATAAACATTATAAACTCTATTAAATGTGTGCTCTGCTACAGTAAGCATCTGTTCCACAATTTGCAGCACGGAAGCACAGCTCTGTGCAGGTGGATCAGGGATTACGGGAAGCACTTTGCACAGAGATACCATGAGGCAACACACAGGAGCAAACTGCGCACTACATGAACACTGCTTAACATTTACACTGCCTCACTCAGTTCATTACAATTTTTGGTTAAATAATGAACAGACCATGTTCTGACTTCCTGAGGGAATCTGAAAATTATAAATAAACTCTGAAATCCATAAAATGGGAAAAAGAGATAATATTGACAAATCTAAAGAACACTACTTCACAATGGATATTTCTCCCACACCTGATCAAATATTTCAGTTCAGAGTCATGGTGCAAAAAAAAAAAAAGCATTTCAAACCATGTTGGAATTTATTACAATGCGGCTCATAGGATTAGAAAAATTTATTGAATATATTCTACCAACCTTAAAAAAGACCAAACCTTCAAGAGAATATTAACTTGACTAACATGCTATATAAAAGTACATTAAAATCATAACATTTATTTGCTGAAAAAAAATCTTTATCAAATGTTGACTGCTACGAATGTATGAAATAGGCATAGCAGTAAGCCATTCAGCGTTTGCATTCATACCCTTTATTCCCTTGGTAACCCAAAATCTATTACTTACTGTTTCCAATATGCATAATGGTTGAGTATGGCAAGGATGGTCAACTCTGAAGAAATTTATGCTCAGCACTCACTATAGCAAATAGGTGATTCTAATATT
Organism: Amblyraja radiata; assembly: GCF_010909765.2. Lineage (NCBI taxonomy): Eukaryota > Metazoa > Chordata > Chondrichthyes > Rajiformes > Rajidae > Amblyraja > Amblyraja radiata. Next base: position 8,646,474 of record NC_045992.1, on the reverse strand, counting down.
CTACCCCCCAATACAAACCTCCGTGCAGCTAAACTGTCAACCCTATAAATATTTTACGCAGATAACCTAAATGAGGGAATATAGGTCTGGTTCTTCACAAAGTCTTTAATTGCAAAAGGCACACTTGATAACCTTCAAGAAATGCATAATATAGTACGCGAAAATCTTAAAAGTTACCATTTGCTAAAATGTATCCATATTTCAATGCCATTTCCTTGATTTCTCCACCTTGCTCTATGTAATCAAACATTTAGGAAGACTGCATTCAATTTCACGATGCAAATTGTTAGTTTCCACTTCTATTGTGGTATCTAAATAGCTGAAGCTTGTCAGATCAAAAAAGACCTGTTATTATCATCCTTTAATCATCAATGCAATGGATAACATATTGTGATGAACATGAAGTGATTGCAAATTAATTATCATGGGGGAAAAAAAACAAAAAAAATCCAAAAGAAAAATAGAAAATACTAGATACATTGCAACATCTATGAGGGAAAAAAATATCACATTAACATCTCAGATCAATGATCTTCCATCAGGATTGGGAATTGGGAGGGTGAAGACAACAAAGCATCTCTTCCCTATCACAGATATGCCAAGATATATTGAATGCTCAGTGATGGTGGTGCTGGCTGAGGGAGGGTTCTGTGCACTGTCTGCTTCAAAGCAATATAAATGGTAGAAGAATAAGAACAAAGGACGGGAAAAAGATAAGCAGTGCTTGTTTTGTAACGGTGCATGCCAGAATAGTGTGGATGCACCTCGACATATTTTAAAAACTAGACTTTCAAATGCTATCAGTTTTATAATAAAAATATTACTAAAATGAAATGTGTTAATTAGGTTAGGTCGTCAGGCTCCTAAACAGCTTAAACAATTTGTAGGATAACGATCCGCCATAGACATCAACAGGGACAACGATATGTCAATTGACACCTTTTTTTCTACAAAGAAAATGCTGCAGATACAATACTGGGACAACGTTAACAATTAGATACAAAGCACTGCTAAAGTTGCTATAAATTTGACATAAAACAGGCAATGCTAGGAGGTTAGGTCGTAGCTAGGGAATGACAGGCATGGCTGATGTTGCAGTATAATGAGGTTTCATCAAAACTATGGTCATTGACCTGAAACAGCAACTCTATTTCTCACCCCGCATACTGCCTGATGCTGAACATTTCCAATATTCACAAATGCAGGTTTTTGCTTTTCAATTGCTAAATTCAAATGTTATCCTGAGTGCCATAACCTGTGTAATGGAAATGCTTCCTTTTTTATAACATTGTAATAGGGTAAACTCAGAGGGAGAGTGCAATGGATGATTAAGGTGGAAGGCAACTGGAGCCTCTGTATCACCCTTGCAGACTTAATAGAAAGATTCTGAACGGCAGCCACCCCACCTCTGTTTTGTATGGCTAATGTGAGACAACACAGGGAAGATGGTTGAAATTATATTGAGAGTACAGCCTGCGTGTGGAGGGGGGGGGGGGGGGGTAAAGGATGGATGTGGGAAATTCTAACCATGTTGAGCAGAAGGGGCGAGAGTTGAAATATGGGAAAAGGAACAGGCATTCTTCAAAGTCCTATCAACCACAGTCGAAAGGAATCAGGAAGACAACAGAGCACGAATGGAAGGCGTCATTGGATTTGGAAAGACTGTTTTCAGTAACGGGAGAGTCTAGAACCAGAGGGCACAACCTCAGAATAAAAGGAAGTACCTTTAGAATGGAGTTGAGGAGAAATATCTTTAGCCAGAGACTGGTGAATCTGTGGAATTCATTGCCACAGACGATGGTGGAGGAGGCCTAGACTTTGGGTATTTTAAAAGTGGAAATTTATAGGTTCTTCATCAGCAAGGGCTTAAAATGTTACAGGGAGAATGGGGTTGAGAGGAAAAAATAGGTCGGTCATGATTGCATTGCCTAATTCTTCTCCTATATATTAAGATCATCGAGCATTTAAAAATCTGGTAGCAAATTTTTTGAAATGTTTGAGTTCTATACAAGAGCAAGAAGTAGCACCAGTAAACTAAAAAAATGGACACTTCCAATAACTCTGCTGGGTTGACCCTGGATTTCTAGCTTTCTTTAACATTTCTCCTGCCCACAATGACCTTAGTGTTTGACCTCTTACACTGTTCCAACAAAGCCTCATGTGAGCTCAAGGAACACCACACCATATGTCAAAATTACATGCAACAGCTCTCACGATTCGGCATTATTTAACCATTTAATTTCAAATAATCAGACTTTCCAGTCTGTAACAGATCAGGACAGTTTCATTGCCAGGTCAATCTGTAAAATTATCTGTAAACACATGCTGTGTGACCTTCTGTCATTACCAGAAATGTCATGCATTTCAGATTTCCAGTAACTGAAATGGTTTGTGACTCATTTCCAGCAGTCTCTTCCAATTCCCATTTACTCTCCGGTACTATCTATATTCTTCAAGGAGTCTCCTAGTTCTCTGCATGTTTGATTTCTAACTTTCTCCAGTTCTGATAAAAATTAACCAACCTGGAAAGGAAACTGTTTCTCTCCACAGATTCTGTCGGACCTGCTGAGTATTTCCAGTATTTTCTACATTTATTTAGTTACTTGAAAGGCACCTTTGTTTACTAGTATACCTCTGTCAAATAATCTATTTTACCTACACTTAAATTCTTTATAAAAATACTGATGTTCTGAACTAGGAAAGTTAGGTTACATCACATGGTGTCAAATATTTCAAATGGCCTACTTGAAAATAAATGACAGTGTATTATACAGCAACAAACTAGTTGGTTGGTACCTGTTATATGGTTCAGCACTTCTTTAAGATGGTTGAAACAATTTAGAAGCGGGTCTTGCTCTTCTTCCTGAAGTAAAAACAGATAGTAGAACAGTGTAAATTATAAACATTTACTCCCAAGTTAAGAGCATTAACTGCAAGGATATATTAAAACCAAGAAATGTTTAGTTCAGCTTAGTTTATTGTCACATGTACAGAAGTACAGTGAAAAGCCTTGGTTGCATGCTAACCAGTCAGCAGATAGACAATACATGATTACAATCGAACCATCCACAATGTATGGAGGCAAGGGGAATAACATTTATTGCAAGATAAAGTCCAGTTAAATTCAATTAAAGATAATCCGAGGGTCTCCAATGAGGTAGATGGTAGTTCAGGATTGCTCTCTCATTGTTGATAGGATGGTTCAGTTGCCTCATAACAGCTGGGAAAGAACTATCCCTGAAGCTGGAGGTGTGCATTTTCTCACTTCTATATCTCTGGCCTGATGGAAGCGGAGAGGAGAGTGGCCGGGGTGTGGCGTCCTAGATTATGCTGGTGACCTTGCTGAGGCAGCATTAGGTGTAAATGGAGGCGAGATTGGTCTGTTTGATGGTCTGGAAAACGTCCACCATTCGCTGCAATTTCTTGAAGTCTTACATGGAACCGTTCTCAAATTGTTCTCAAACTGTGCATCCTGCTAAAATGATTTCTACGGTGCATATATAGAAGTCGGTGAGAGTTGTTGGGGACATGCCAAACTTCCGAAGCCTTCGAAGGAAGTAGAGGCGTTTGTGTGCTTTCTTGCCCATTGAAAGAAGATGCACTGGCCTGACACAGTAAATTATAGAGCCCTGTGGAGTGTTTTTTGGCACGCTTGCTTTCATCAGACAGTGTATCAAGTACATGAGTTGGGGTACCATGTTACAGCTTAGAGTATGTTGTTACGCCCATATTTGCATTTACTCTATGCAGTTCTGATCACTCTGCTATAGGAAGGATGTCTTTAAACCAGAAAGAGTGCAGAGGAGATTTATGAGGATGTTGCCAGATTTGACAGGATTGAGTTACTCAGGGAGACTAGGTCTTTTTTCCTCTGGAGCATAGCAGGCTGAGTGATGATTAATATAGAAGTTTCCAAAACCACAAGGGGTATATACAAGGTAGATAACCACAGTCTTTTCTCCAGGGTAGTGGATTTTAAAACTAGAGGACATTGGTTTAAGGTAAGAGTGGAAAGATTTAAAAAGGGTGTGAGTGGCACCTTTCTCACAGGAGGATGGCAATAGTATGGAACGTGCTGCCGGAGCGAGTGGTAGGGGGAGGTACAATTATGAAATTCAAACAATACTTGGACAGCCATGAATAGGGAAGGTTTGAAGGGATATGGGCCAGGCACAGGCAAGTGAGACTAGCTTGGTTAGTCAACTTGGTCGTCGTGTATGATTTGAGCCAAAGGTCAGTTTCTGTGCCATTTAGCTCTATAATTTTTTACATTAGTTTCCACTTGAGACTTTTTCCTGGATACAGTAAATCCTAGTTCAAAGTGAATAGTATACAAGCCAAAGACTGTACTGCATGGCAACGTCAGCAAATTTTAAATCAGTCACAAAGAAATAAAATCTATTATCTTATGTGGACAATGGCTCATTCACAGAATGGGTTTCTGATCATGATGTCTGGCTGTCAATGCCACAGATGTTTCATAGTCTGCTTTTTTTTTAAACAAAACTGCAACTAGGGATTCCAAAATGCTGGATTGTCCAACCAGGATGAATAACCTCTGTCAAAAATGGAGCAAGACATTTTTTTGTCTCTATTATTTATTTTTAACCAATCTATTTGAACTCACTCACACAAAAGGTAGTGAAAATGATTTCAAATAATTTCTTTTATCAGAGGTTAAAAAATGGATGTTGGAAAAATATTGAACAATCAGGATTGTTACCATTTTGTTAGAGATACAAAATGAGTAAAGAACTATTCAAATTTCCCAAAACCATTTTTACATCCCAGCAAACACAAGTTCCACATTCCATTTCTATCAGTCAACATGTTTTAACATGCTAGCTCAACACATCTTTCAACAAAAAAAGTCTAAATTTTAAAATGGTCCACAACGTAGACATTGCACAACAGCTTGCAGTCATGAACATAGCAGTGCAACATACAAGCAATTTTACATCAAATATCTGGCACCCACCTGATGCTACACTTAAGTAACAAGCACGCAGCAGATACATCACAGTAAAACTACTATGACATACCTGATACGGCCTTGTTGTTTTGCTCTCTCCCAGAAATACAGTCTGCAGCAGCAAAAGAAATGGAAAACAAAGCAGTAAAAAAAAAAAAATAGAAGGCAGGAGCAAAGAGCTAGACAGGTTGGCTTAGAAACAAAATAGCATTGTTTTTTGCATAACGTGTGACTATCCAAAAAGAACACACAAGACCAGATGAATGTTATCTTTACTGAGAAAACAAAATCAGAGACAAAACGCATGATTGGGTTGATGGTAGTAATTTCTAAACCATGCAAGTCATTTAGCCATACATATTATATGTACTTTTTATTTTTAAAGACAAGCTAAAAGGACTTCCCAAAGTCTACTTATATAAAAATTAATTCCCAACCTGGCCATGGTCAATCCAAATCAGAGGAATCAATTATTTTGTTTGCACCAGTCACATCCACTCAAGTCTCATCCAGCTCACATCAGTTTGTCAAGCTTTGAAATGGTCACACAGGAACCACTTACAATATTACCAGCACTTTCTCATTCATCCTGATTTGGTGAACCCAAGGATTTAATATACGCTGTACAATCCAACCCAACACATAGTTGGGTCTCATTGGGCAGAGGTTTCAATTGTCACCATGTTCAAGCTGAGCGAATATCATCTAAGACAACAAAAAGGACAGCTTAATTGACCTCAAATGCTTCCAAAGAAATGAGGAATAAAATATAAGGCAGGATTCCCGTTGGAATAAAATACAAGGCAGGATTCCCGTTTCTAATTGTATGGAAACTATCCTTGTGCAAACATCAGGGAAAAGACTAATTTCTGCTACAAAGGAATAGCACCAAATGGAACAAGAAAGAGCACAGAGCACCAAATCGCACAAGAAAGAGCACAGAGCATAACATTAATGTGGAAATACTTGAGATAAGGAAAGGAAGTATTAGAAATGCATATTGTTCACCAGTAGGAAAACTATACAAGTAAGCTGCATGCAGCAGTTACATTACAGTGTAGCAGGTACTCAAATGTAATATTCAAAGCCAGATGTAAAAAGTCCTACAAGAAAAGAAAATGGCATCCTAGGCTAAGAGACTGAAATGCAATTGAAACCAAATATGATCAAATCTGACTGCGTATGAAAATATTTCTAGGTAATGTGCAGACTTCCGCAAAACGGAAGAAACTTGATTTAAATACATACGGTTACCATCAAAGAAGCATAAGGGGTCTCCACAATCAATAAATTCTAGTGATACATTTAAATTGTAATGGATTACTTTTTACTCTCCTTTTCAACAATTCAATCAAGTGATCGTTTTCCAACGACTGTTAACTGGATTTGCAGAGATAAAATCATTAAACCAAAGTTTAACAATTGTCTAACTGAAGTAAAATTTGCAATTAATTTAGTGCAGTTTCACAGTGTCCCTTCTCTCACTTTGAACCATAACCTAAAGACCAGATTTTATTTTAAAATAATATAGAAGTTCTATCCAGCCCCATCAAGATTATCTTAATTTCAATTTCTGTAATTGCATATTTTATTGAGTGACTCCCCCTTAGATTTAAAAAAATTCACTTCTTTACCAAGAACATTTTTGAATGCAACTACTTTAATGATTTACATAAAAATATCAAAGAAGCAATTTAAAATGAACAGCTTCCAGCCAATTTGAATACAGGATTTCCCTGTTACTTACAATTATCTGCCACTTTCAGATTAAAAATCAGTAAACCAAAATGATTCACATCTTTAAGAGCAAACATCCCCAGTTTGCATTTCTTCAAATACTAAAGTGAAATGCATCATTTAACACCAATGACAAAAAGTGGATGCTGTTTGCCCCTATGCCCCTCAGGAACCCTGACCATCAAATGTTCAAGAAGGAACTGCAGATGCTGGAAAATCAAAGGTAGACAAAAATGCTGGTGAAACTCAGCGGGTGCGGCAGCATCTATGGAGCAAAGGAAATAGGCAAAGTTTCAGGCCGAAACTTTGCCTATTTCCTTCGCTCCATAGATGCTGCCGCACCCGCTGAGTTTCTCCAGCATTTTTGTCTACCTGACCATCAAATATCTGACAATATATTTTCCTCTTTCAGTTTGGAAGCATGTAGTTTCTCTTTTCATCTTCCACTGCTGTGATCATAATGGCTACATAGTCCGCATAAACGATAGTAAAAGCTTGCACCTTCCAACTGTACCAGCAATGTGACATACAAGTAAAATGTGCCAATATAAAGGGATTCCCCATCCTCTCCCAAGACATCCTTCTGAATATATAAATATAATTTAACTAACAGTCAAATGGAGTGTGTTAGCAAATAAATAAGCATTGGTTCCTGAATTAACAATGATGTACAAGTACCCATAGAAACTAAAACTCTCTCTCAACCCAATGAAAAGCTTTCCATGAAAACCTCAGACAACATTAAGGACAGCAAAAGTGACCACAGCCCCAGGATCCAGCAAGAAGCAGAAAATACTATTCTATCACATTGTTTCTGTTGTAAAGATTCAATGTCATTGCACATGGGCTCAGTCACAACTTTTATGGCCTATGTTGTCTGAGCTCATGATGAATAGTTTGTTTAAATGAAATATCCAATAATGGCCAACACCTGTGCAACAATCCCAGACATCAGTACCCTTCAGAAAGAATGGAAGGCAGTGGGAGAAAAAGGGATGATGGGCAGCAAGTGTTGTGTTTAAAAAAAAAATGAGGGACCACCCTGATGATGCCTTTTCTTTCAGGTGTTAAACAAACAGATTGCTGCTCACAGCTGGACAATGTTATTACAGTTACAGTACATTAATTATTCTCCACTACTACCCAGCACCAAGTCAAAGTATATGGCCATTAAGGGAATAGAATAAATATATCAAAATAAATTTAAATTGTCATACAACTCTGAACTTAAATACAGTGCCCTCCATAATGTTTGGGACAAAGACCCAACATTTATTTACTCCACAATTTGAGATTTGTAATAGAAAAAAAAAAAGAAGAAAAAAATCACATGTGTTTAAAGTGCACATTGTCAGATTTTATTAAATGTCAAATAAGTTAAATTTCAGGATCAATACAAGTTAATAAAACTACTTATCAATCTTATACATTACATTTCCACAGCTAAATATTTAAATCTTTATATTTATTCATTTTGGTTTCACCAAGAAGAAATTACAGCTGTGTTTATACATTGTTCCCCCCATTTTAGGGGGCTATAATATTTGGGACACATAGCTTCACAAGTGTTTGTCAATGCTCAGGTATGATTAAATGCCACCTTAATGTAGGTACAAGAGATCTCTCAGCACCTAGTCTTTCCTCCAGTCTTTCCATCACCTTTGGAATCTTTTATTGCTGTTTATCAACATGAGAACCAAAGTTGTGAAAGTCAAAGAAACCATTATGAAACCGAGAAACTAGAACAAATCTGTTAGAGAGACATCAGCCAAACCTTAGGCTTACCAAAATCAACTGTTTGGAACATCATTAAGAAGAGAGCACTGGTGAGCGTATTAATCGCAAAAGGACTGGCAGGCCAAGGAAGACCTCCACAGCTGAAGGCAGAAGAATTCTCTCTATAAAGAAAAATCCCCAAACACCTGTCCAACAGATCAGAAGCATTCTTCAGTAGTCAAGTGTGGTTTTGTCAATGACCACTCTTCGTAGACATGAACAGAAATAGAGGCTTCGCAGCAAGATGCAAACCACTGGTTAGCTGCAAAAATAGGATGGCCAGGTTACAGTTTGCCAAGAAGTACTTAACAGAGCTACCACAGTTCTGGAAAAAGGTCTTGTGGACAGATGAGATGAAGATCAACTTATATCTCAGAGTGATGGGAAGAGCAAAATATGGAGGAGAGAAGGAACTGCACAAGATCCAAAACACACCACCTCATCTGTGAAACATGGCGGCGGGGATATGGCCTGGGCATGTATGGCTGCTGAAGGCATTTATCTTCATTGATGATCCAACTGCTGATGGTAGTTGTAGTGTCAGATTTTTATATCTTTTCAAGGATTTAGTCCTTTAGTCACTAATTGAAGACAGGGGATCAGAAGATAATCGATACGCACCCACAAGCTCTCAATGCCGTCGAAAGATAAATCTTCCAAACACAGTCTCTTGATTAATAGTTTCTTTATTGTAGTCGCAAAAACAGTAAGATATTCATCCAAACTTCTTCTAGTACAAGTACATTTCAATTCAAGCATGGTCAAAAACTGACCTCTCCCCCATGCTTCTTCAAACTAAACTACTGGGGAGTATGCGCGAGAATCCCTGCCGCAAACACGCCTCAGACTATGTATAAATCCCACCCACATAATTACAGGCAGATAAAATTTAAAGGTAACTGGTTATAGTTATAACATACGAAGTTAAGATAAATGGCTACTACATACCAGCCCCTAATTGCTCTGTATATAACGAGGCAATTACTAATAGACATTTTTTTTAAAAAGCTATAAAAGCTTAACATATATCAAAAAACTAAAAATAACATGCATTACATATCAGCATTCAAACTTCTTTAGCGATTATTCCATCTTCACCTTCTAGAAGCAAGCATAACTTGGTTATTGGTCTTATTAAAATATCGTGCTTAGTCTGAAGTCGTACTGTGCGCACCAAACCCTTAACGTCAGGCATGATCTCCAGTATCCTTCCCATCAACCAAGAACCTCGTGATGCAGTAGAATCAACCACCAAAACAATATCACCTGGGACAAAAATTCTTCTAACATTCGACCATCGTTGTCGCTCTTGGATCAGAGGCAAATATTCTTCTGTCCATCTCTTCCAAAAAAGATCTTGTCTCCATCTGCATTTTATATACAAATCTTCTTACACAGAGTCCAGGTGGTGGTATTGGATTGGTCTTCAACAGAAGAATATGATTTGGTGTAAGCGCTTCCAGGTCGTTTGGATCATCAGAACTCTTAGTAATAGGTCGATCATTTAAATTGCTTCAACTTCACAGAATAAAGTTTGTAATCCTTCATCGTCCAGAACTTGTAGTTTAAGAACAGAGCGTAGCACATTTCGAACCATGCAGATCAACCGTTCCCATACACCGCCATGATGAGAAGCCGTTGGAGGATTCAAGTTCCATCTTATCCCTTGTTGAAGCATAGCATTCTGGATCTTATCCTGATTTAAGCCTTTAAATGCTTCTTTTCATTCTCTTTCAGCTCCAACAAAATTCGAACCATTATCTGATCTTAACGATGAAACTTTACCTCGTCGACAGATAAATCTCCGTAATGCATGAATGCAGGAGTCGGTGTCAAGTGTGGATGCAACTTCAAGATGAACTGCTCTACTTGCCATGCAAGTGAAGATTGCACCATACCTTTTTACAAGGCTTCATCCTCTCTTCACCTCTATAGTACCGAAATAATCCACTCCCACGTCTGTAAATGGAGGCTTTTCTTTCAGGTGTTAAATATTCAGGTAGAATCCTCTCCAGAGGCAAGTCTGCCATCTTCTGTTCTCCAACTTTTCCATGTTGTCGCCGACACGCAACAAGTCTTACCAAAATCAACTGTTTGGAACATCATTAAGAAGAAAGAGACACTGGTGAGCTTACTAATAGCAAAGGGACTGGCAGGCCAAGGAAGACCTCCACAGCTGATGACAGAAGAATTCTCTATAATAAAGAAAAATCCTCAAACACCTGTCCGACAGATCAGAAACACTCTTCAGGAGTGGATTTGTCCATGGCCACTGTCCACAGAAGGCTTCAAGAACAGAAATACAAAGTCTACACTGCAAGTTGCAAACCACTGGTTAGCTGCAAAAATAGGATGGCCAGGTTACAGTTTGCCAAGAAGTACTTAACAGAGCAACCACAGTTCTGGAAAAATGTCTTGTGGACAGATGAGACGAAGATTAACATATCAGAGTGATGACAAGAGCAAAGTATGGAGGAGAGAAGGAACTGCCCAAGATCCAGAGCACACCACCTCATCTGTGAAACACAGTGGTGGAGGTGTTATGGCCTGGGCATGTATGGCTGCTGAAGGTACTGGCTCACTTATCTTCATTGATGATACAACTGTTGAAGGTAGTAGCATAATGAATTCTGATGTGTATAGACACATCCTATCTGCTCAAGTTCAGAAAAATGCCTCAAAACTCATTGGCCGGCGGTTCATTCTACAGCAAGCCAATGATTCCAAAAAGACTGCTAAAGCAACATAGGAGTTTTTCAAAGCTAAAAAATGGTCAATTCTTGAGTGACCAAGTCAATCGCTTGATCTGAACCCAATAGAGCATGCCTTTTATATGCTGAAGAGAAAACTGAAGGGTAGTCGCCAAAACAAGCATAATCTAAAGGTGGCTGCAATACAGGCCTGGCAGAGCATCACCAGAGAAGACACCCAGCAACTGGTGATGTCTGTGAATCGCAGATTTTAAGCAGTCATTGCATGCAAAGGGCAGGCAACAAAACAGTAAACATGACTACTTTCATTTACATGACATTGCTGTGTTCCAAACATTATGGTTGCCCTGAAATAGGGGTACTATGTATAAATATTGCTGTCATTTCTACATCGTGAAACCAAAATGTATAAAAATGGCCTTTATTAAAATCTGACAATGTGCATTTTAACCACGTGATTTTTTTTTCCCATTACAAATCTCAAATTGTGGAGCTCAGAGGCAAATAAATAAATGATGGGTCTTCATCCCAAACATTATGGAGGGCACTGTAAGAACAACTTAATCTAAATAGATGATCAGTTTGGGGGTTCTTTCTGAAGTTTAAAGAGCATGGTTTAGCAGATGGTGGAAGTGAGAGATTTTTACTTCTTTGGTCATGCCGGGTGGTTGAGAACTACATTACTAAATTTACCTAGCATAGGACAGCACATAGAGATCGTATGGGACTGGGCAAGAAGAGAAAAAAAAGAAAAAAAACTATTCCTGGTTCAAATTCCACTCATCCTACTAATGATATGGTGGTACATGATTTTTTTTTAGCTCAAATGCAACTTTGGGAATAAATTACACAGTTCACAAAAATATTTCTCACAAATGGTAAATCATAAAGTATGGTTCTAAAGTATGGTCCTGCCTTTTCTAAGGTCAATGACTTGAGAGCAGATCAGCAATGCCTACCAGACCATTCAAGCATGACACAACTTTTTACATAAAGACCTAAAGTTATGACTCAAACAATCCCAAGACAATGAGTAGCAGACAAGAACAAATCTAATGCCAACCCTAAAATCAGATTCATGGATAAGCACCCAAGCAGTCCATGTTGATTGCAACAGTGCATAGTTTTGTGCATTTTGTTTTTATGAGCTATGAGAGCAGTAAAAATAATACTACAACTTACCAATGGAGTATGTGTAGTCCATCTTGAATTTCGCTTAATGGCACCAACAACACTATTTATTTCACCTTGCACAATATAAATGCTTTTATCGATCATAGTGATGAATCTGCAACAAGAAGAAAAATCAAGGTTATAAATTGGCAAGAAAACCCCAAAATAAGGATTTTATTCATTATATATTATTCCAATATCACTTTCAAAGATATCCAAAAAATTCAGCACTACTGCCCATTTCTCCATTAACGGCAATAAACCAAATGTCTTGCTGCATACCAAGAGAATCATTTAAATTTACTTCAAATAGGATATACAACAACAACATCCATTGATAATAATTCAATGTGAATTCTTTGCTGTTCCTTCGAGTTCAAAAGAACATGTTTGCAAGCTGGCACTGTAAATTATGAAGGTTAATCTGTTTTGAAAGTTGTACAGTTACTACCATTCACTTTACTTCTCAGATGACAAGGCCAAAGAAAGCATCTTTAAGTTTCCACCTTCCTTCATGGGCAGACCTTCAGGGTCAAGGATGAGTTTTATCCATTCATGTGGTTACTGACATCACTGTTGCAACTAATGCATGATCCATAGGTGGGTTGCTGGTTCTTAATCGGGATGGTGCAAGGATTGCTTGGTGTGTTGCTTCTGTTTGTACAATGCCAGCTGGATGCCTTTTTCACAATTTTCATAAGATCATAAGTGATAGTAGAAATAGACCATTCAGCCCAACAAATCTACTCCACCATTCACTCATGGCTGATCTACATCTCCATCCGAACCCCATTCTCCTGCCTTCTCCACATAACGTCTGACTCCCGTTTTGAACAATTTTAGGCCAGGTTCCCACAAATTTGTAGAGATCTGCTTTGTTTTTCCAAGTAGTCATGAAGAATCTCTGGATGCACTTTTCCATCTTCCTCTAAATCACTTATTGTGCTAAAACATTTTGAAAGTCTAGTGTCAGCTGCAATGACGTAGCCCTCTCGACAGCTAGTTGGGTGTGACATAACTTCAAGTATGCGGCTACTGCCCTTGTAAATTGTTGGATCACCTAAACTCCCAATGCAAATTACATTGCCCCATCATCACAGGCCAAAAACTTATGTCCCTTTCAATTTATAGATTAAGCGAGGTTCTTTCTAAGAACAGTTTAACTCCAAATTCCGTAGCGACCTTGTTATAGACAACATAGTCCTTGTCCTCCTGTATTGCCAGAGTGAGGTCACACACAAACGGACAAGAATAGCACCTCGTATCCCACTTATTCATGAAGTCTTCTGCGGACACAAATGATTGACAAATCCACACCCGACTCCTGAAGAGCGTTTCTGATCTGTCGGACAGGTGTTTGGCGATTTTTCTTTATTATAGAGCATTCTTTTGTCATCAGCTGTGGAGGTCTTCCTTGGCCTGCCGGTTCCTTTGTGATTAATAAGCTCACCATTGCTCTCTTTCTTCTTAATGATGTTCCAAACAGTTGATTTTGGTAAGCCTAAGGTTTGGTCGATGTCTCTAACAATGTTATTCTTGTTTCTCAGTCTCACAATGGCTTCTTTGACTTTCATTGGCACAACTTTGGTCTTCATGTTGATAAACAGCAATACAATTTTTCAAAGGTGATGGAAAGACGAGGTGCTGAGAGCACTCTTATACCTGCATTGAGGCATTTAAACACACCTGAGCAATTACAAACACTTGTGAAGCCATGTGTCTCAAATATTATGGTGCCTTGAAATGGGGCAATTATGTACAGCTGTAATTTCTACATAGCGAAACCAACATGTATAAAAAAACCCTTTAATAGAATCTGACAATGTGCACTTTAACCACATGTGATTTTTTTTTCTATTACAAATCTCAAATTGTGAAGTACAGAGGCAAATAAATTATGGGTCTTTGTCCCAACCATTATGGAGGGCACTGTAAATGCACGGAATCTCATGCCCAGAGTAGGGGAATCAAGGACCGGAGGACATAGGTTCAAGGTAAAGGTGAAATTATTTAATATGAAACTGAGGGGTAACTTTTATACACAAAGGATGGTGGGCATATGGAACAAACTGTCAGAGGAGCTAGTTGAGGCTGGGACTATTCCAACATTCAAGAAACAGTTAGACAGGTACATGGATAGGACAGGTTTGTAGGGATATGGACCAAGCGCAGTCAGGTGGGACTAGTGTAGCTTGGAAATGTTGGCCGGTGTGGGCAAGTTGGGCCGAAGGGCCTGTTTCCACACTGTATCGCTCTATGGCTCTAAGAGGACTGCAAAGGAGGTTTCTGTGAAGTATAAATCAGGTGGCACTGTATACTACACTGTTAGCATACTTTAGGCAAGAATCTTGTGGTGCTTCATTTCATTAATAGAACTTTAAGTTGCTGTCATAATAGAACAAATAACAACAGCATGTCATTCAGCACATTCCACTGTCATTGATAAAATTACCCAATTATCCCTACTTTATTCCTCCTTCCCCAATACACATCAATTTCTTCCCCTTGAAATATCTGTCCAATTCAGTTAGAAAGTTCCTGTCAAAGCTGACTGGATAGCACATAAAAGCTTTTCACTGTACCTCGGTACACTACAGGTGACAATAAACTAGCAGTGACCCTTCAGCCAGAGGAATCGGTCCTTTACATCTAACCTTATCAAAACCATTTATTGTCTTCAAATACATCAAGTAAATCCTACTCTTCACAACTTTTATGATTCATTCCCTGCAGATGACAAAGACAGTCATCATTGACTTCCCTTCCCATCTTTGAAATACCAAGTTGCTTGTCCGACCATCAGTTTGTATCTGGAGCTGGAGATCAAATGAGACCCCCACTCTCTCCTTGTAACTGAAGTCCCTCATCCATAAGAATGGTCCATAAATTGTTCTACACGTCCACGGTGTGGTAAATACTCTGCTGAGGAGTAGGCCTTTGCCGATCCTCTACTTTGGATGGAGGTGCTGCAGGCAGAGGTGAAACCAGTAACAGAGAGGCAAATGAAAGCATATAAACGGCACCTGGGCGTTGCACTGTCACGGTGTGATGGCAAGTGGGGAGAGGAGCTGGATCAACAAGACGATGAGGGTGAAAGAGGCCGACTTACCCCCCAGGGCAGCTTCCAACACATCCAAAATGGCGGCCTGGATACCGCAGCGGCTGCCGGTGGGCAGTGGGCACACCGAGACACCCTGCCTCAGTGACGGCCTCGGACATTAAACCCGGCGGCGGGCCTTTGCCAACCACAGTGCCCGGCCCCAGGGTTGGTGAGGATCGGTTGAACGAACGGACGCTGAGTGGGCGAGTGAGCGAGCGGCTGCCTGGGAACCGGCACGGCCTGCGTGACGTGTAACGCGGGACACCCACCTACCTAACTTGCTGGCGGCCGCGCTGATTGACGGCCCGGCGAGCCAATCGGACACTGCCCAGCGAGCAGACCCGGCGGTACTAACCAATCAGCGCCATGAGGAGGCGGGATCTCTAGATCAAGTTTGATTGACCCAAGAGCGCTTCGCAAAGGCCGTTGGGACAAGGCACTTTAATTGGTATTTCCTCAAACTCACCCAGAGACTGGGACAAGATCAGATCCCGGGCATGGATCTTACTCTGCACCGTGCAACATCTCCGGCTCATACCAGACCGTGCACTCACTGCCTAGAACTTCTCTTGCGTTGTATTATTTTGTTTATGTCTGATCCAATGCCCCAGCTGTGAACTCTGCTCACTGCACACTGAACCTTGAACTCTGTGCAGTCTATGTTGGCACTTAAGGGAATGACGTGGCACATTATGAAATGTTGGCCGTTCCATTGTTTTGCAATGTACCAATAGAAACAATAATTCATAAACATAATAAAGATAAGACGTATTGGTGGAATCAATCTAAGAACTGCAAACACTGCTCACCTCTTCACTGAATCCCATCATCTGAACATTCCGGCTTCAATCCCATTACAGCTACAACTTGTACACAGAAAGGGCACAGATCCTGCCTTTCTGATTCCCTTGTACTGCCTTGGGGGGAAAGGTGGACGTAAAGAGCGTTATTACTATTTAAACCCAGCCACTATCACGAAATTGATTATCTAGCCATGGCCATATTTCTGTTCGAGGAAGCTTGCTGTGTGCAAATTGGCCCGCAGGTTTGCGACTTTGCTGTGTGTACATATTGTTCATAAATTGAATAATGTTCCGCGACCGTTTCAAAGTAATGTGAAAGATGGCATGTAAATAAATGCTAGACATTCCTTACAGCGTGGCACAGTCTAATAGGCACGAAGACAGGTGTACATCACGATAAAAGGTTTTATGGTGGTGTGGACCCTTGAAAATGTCAAGATAGGTATTTGAAAATAAATCAATTGAAAGGTTAAGGCCAGGTTGATTGGTTTACATTTTATCCCACGGTTAAAATACAGCGTTATTCAAAGTAATTTAAATCAAGTTAGCAAAGAACATTTAAGAATAACATTGTCTTGAAACTTTTGACTCTGCCCCACTGCCTCGTATTTTGTGTTGGGAAAATGCTCCGTGCAATATTTAACACGCGCCTACCAGTTGTCCCCAGCGAGATTAACTGCGATGCAAATTTCTTTTACCGCCTATTCCAGAATTGATGTTTAAATTTTAAATAGTACTTTTTTAAATCAGTCTTCATAGCGCCGCTCGATATTGGATTTATGATGTAGAACAGTTGCAGATCAACCGCTTCTTTATCTACAAAAGGTAAATAGATGTTCAGTCCAGAGGTGGCCATTTTCCCCCTATTGTGAACTTGTTAATGTTCAGCCCGGTGGATCCGTGCATGTGTATTCAGAGATCCAATCCAATCTCCCTCAACTCTTCTGAATGAATCGGGGATGAGTAAGGCGGGGGCGGGGAGAGAAGGGGGTGGTAGCTGGGAACGGAGTGTACTGCGGTGGGCCGGACCTCTCCGCTCACACAGTGGTCGCGTCGTTTCGCGCAGTATTGGCATAAAATCAATCCTTCCAGCAAATGGGATCGCATAGCTTGGGTTTCACTGAGACTCTCCGAGCAACTGCAAGGACCTGCCGCGTGTTTTCGAAGGAACTCTTAATTCTGACAGCTCCAGGAATCTCTAATCTTCGGTAAACTTATCCTATCCCTGGATTTATTCATTTAAAGAGGAATTTGCTGTAAGTGATTATCAGTATCGACCTTCTCACTGATAAATGTTTGAGAATCGTTTTTCTTTCCTGAGTTGCCTTGCCCTGTGCCTGTACTGTACATCTCAACAATTGATATTTGTATCTATATCATGTATATAATACAATGCGTTATTTCTCAAACAGGAAATCCCCTTAATCCACGATATGTAGTTCAGCTGTAACCCGCATTAAATGGATTTTAGGCAAATGTTTGGGCCAGTGTGTGTGTGTGTGTATGTGTGTGTGTGTGTGTGTGTGTGTGTGTGTGTGTGTGTGTGTGTGTGTGTGTGTGTGTGGTTTAATGGTGTTTGGATTCACAGTTTGTTTGTTTTTTGCGAGATCTTACGCTTCTATTTTTGAAGTCTGACCCTATTAACAGTAATCCAACAGCGCGGCATCGTCCCTGATTTACTTCCCGTAAAGCCCGAATGGCCTATTCCCTTATGCCCATGGCTTGATATCGAAGGCGTGTTAACAGGGGGATATTTTGAGAATGATTAATGAAGCGCGGTTTTTACAATGCTCTCTCTCTATTTAGACTGGGAGCGAAATTTACATGTCTTGGCAACCGGGTAAAAATTTTAAAAAGGTTTTCCAGTTGATTGTTTTTATTTAACTGCATGCCCATCTTTTTACTACCTAACACTGTCATAGCCGGAGCGATCGGTTCCGCGTGTCAAGTCTAATATATTTTAAAGTGAGATATAGCGACAGCAGGAAGGAAACGATTTTACGAACCCTGTCCAATTATTTGGCCACATAACCAGAAACAGGTTTAGATTGGGAACTGTCATCTTATTCTTAAAACTAATGGGTGACGTGAGAATCTGGGTACTGGTTGGTTTCCAGATACATAATCTACGTGAAGTAAACCAATGTATCGGGAAAGAACAGCCTCAATAACTTCGGCGCGGAGTTACGAAAAGTTATAACAAATACCACAAATATGTCAGAACTGATGAGATGAAGAAGGATGAAAATATTTGTGATGGTAAAAAGCAGCGAATTACGTTGCTGTTCCATTACTTAATGGAATACGAGAGTGCTGTTTGTTGAAAAATAGCATTCTCTTGAAATTATGTCACTCTGTAACTGGGCAGCTGCGAATCAAACAGTATGCATTCTACCATCTCATACACAAGAGCCGCCAGACTCACGACTCAAGATTTGAATGATTATCCCTTTCCTGACATTAGTTTACCCAAATCTCGATTTCTAAAAAAATGACATTGGGCCCAGGAATTTAAACCTATTATTTAAATGGGATGAGACCCTGAAGTAAAATTGGGTTGAAATATTATTTTTAAATGTATGGCATTCTTCAGCGGTTGTGAAAGATTTTTGTCTTCCTTAGAACAATCAATGGGGTTGTCTGTGGAAGAAGCAGCTGTTGCCTTATTTCGGGCGAATTCCAAGTGTCACTGAACACAACAGAGACAGGGCGGGTAGGTTCCTGACACTCACCTTCAGATCCAGTGCAGGTAGGCCCGAGAAAGAGTCACCGCTTCTTCAAATAACGTACAAGTATATTCCGCTGTCCTCGTGCGGCTGGAATCGGTGAACAAAAGAAATCTTTCACGATTGTGCCGGGTGGGTTCGGGAGGGAAATTGATGGCTAGCAGGTGCGCCCTAGCCGCGGGAGACCCTGTATAAGATCCGCAGACTTTCCTGCACGTTTACTGCAAGGGGAAACATTCAGCTTGGAGAAAGTACCAGATACAAACACGGGCATTTGTTCTAAAATAAAGGGGAGAATGGGGTCGATAGAACGCCCCCGCCAGTCCTGATTTTAAGTAAACATTCCAATGATCCTTCGTGCTCAATATCAGTGTTTTCACGAAAAGATATGTAGTTTTTAAGTTAATTATAAAGCAGTTTTTTTGTCAAGCATAAACGGTATCTCGGGCACAGTTCGATTGCTCTGCATGCATAGACTCAGGCCATGTTGAGAGGCCAGTGTCTAATTCTTAAAGTGTAAAAGGATCAGTTTATAGTAAGACATTTATATAGCTTGTACTAATTTATATCTGTACAAGCAGAAATTAAAAAACAACATTAAGAAGTATATGACGGCATAGACGAACGCAACTAAACAGTATATATATAAATGGTAACGAACTTGTCACGGGAAAGGTTTAAGCGATAGATTGTGCTACCGACACTTAACGAAGTTAATTGTTCACTCTATTTAAAGAGATCACTAGTAAGAAATGGATGAACAGCATGTAAAATATTTCTCAAATTTATTTTCCTACGAGCTACCCTTTATTTTGACTGCGAATAACTGCCCGTTGGAAGAAATGAAACACCCGCGTACATGTAATGCCGGAATAGTTACGTAAGCGGGTTATTTTCTCAGCATAATAAAAATATTTAAATGAATCATAGAGAGATTAAACATTTCATCCTCAAACTAGGAAGCGTTTTGTTACCTTTCGACCAAGAAGCGGATGTTTTCGATTTAGAAAGCGAAATGCTCTTGAAAGATAAGCCGAACTACCTGAATTTTCTTAGTTCTATGCGCCATGACACCCGCTATTTAATAAGAAAAATTAACGCGAATTATGAAATTGATTTTAATTAGGAAATCCGCATGGCCATTTGGGCCTCTTCTGTTCCGATGGAATCTTTCCCGAAGGTGTTTTGAACGCAACACCAGCAAGGGAGGGCAGATTACATGAAATGGTAACATTCCTAAATCAATCAATCACCTTAGTCTCGGTGGTTCGGTTAAATTCGAATGATGCCCAGATATTTATTGTACATGGAGGTAACTCGGGCTTGTTAATGGTCTGTGATTAGGTGCATCTGGAGCGCGCTCTGTAATGTCACCAGTCCGAGGGTAGAGAGCACTGAATGGGAATAAAACATTACAGAGAAAATGTCCAAGGTGAGCATAATCACGAGAAAAGGTCGCCTTTGATGTCCATCATTTGTTTGTTTCACTGGTATTAAATTACTAACTGATTATTCAGTAAATCAACTTTTAATTTTCAAATCAAGGTGTACTTCCAGGGACACGATAGAGCAAAGGGGAAGATGCTGCTAAATATTGCGTTTTTATTAAAGCAAGATTCTGATGTTCCCGTTTGAACCCTATAAAGTCCAACACAACGGCGGGGCGACTGGAGCAAGGTCTTTTCTCAGTGCATTAAATTAACTCCACACCGCCCAGTAACACGGATAAAGCTCCGACTCGACTCGATATTGAATATTAATGCGACCAAACAGATTGGATAATAAATGTGACATGGAATTAAATGAAGCTGTTGCTGATCTACATGACCCGACTCCCCCCCTCGCTCCACGCGGAGACAGGCACTTGCGGAGAAAGGGAACGCGCCTGACAGATGCAATCAGATGCAAATGGGGGCAGAAGAGCTGAAATTATCATCTACAAACATTCCGTCAAAATTCCATCTGCTTCCCTCTATATCTATATCTATGTGTGTGTATATATAGGGACGGACGGGGAGCCGCCGCATCTTAATAAGTTATGGGACGGCAAATTGACACACATCTTAATCAAATGTTAATCCAAGAAATTAATTCACAGCGCGTTTATGTCTCTCTGCCTCTCTCTCGTTCTCTGCCTCTCTCTCGTTCTCTCTCTCCCTCTCGTTCTCTGTCTCTCCCCCCCCCCTCTCTCTCTTTCTTTCTCTGTCTGTCTCTGTCTATGTCCCTCCCTCTCTCTGTGTGTCTCTCGTTATCTGTCTCCGTATCTCCCTCTCTCTCCCTCTTTCTCTCTATCTCTTACATGGAGAATGTTATCAGACTGTATACAACTATAGATATGTATTTGGTCATAGAGTGAGGCATCTGACATGAATTGGAGGATATATTATTTAACATGCGTGGATTTGAATTTAGCAATTAGCGCTTTAAGTCTCATTCTTTCGCGTGAAGTTAAGACACCAGATATGGTGATGTAGAATTTCAGTGCAATTGGCTTTTTGGGGGGATTTATTTAAATAACATCAAAGTTTGGGATCGAGATACGAATATATTGTGCTGATTTTCACAACTGAAAATTGGATCGGAGTTTGGAGGGAAGGGGAAGTGTAGAATCAAAATAATTTTGTACCAGAAAAACAAAAATAAAACCAGAAAATTCACGTCACTGAAGTTAGGTGGCAGACTGACCATGAAACTAGCAATGGCAAGAGACGAATCTCAACGACTCGAAATTGGCCTGAAATTGTGAATATGCGGTTGATAAATGCACGCCTTTGTCTCACGTTCAGTCTTTAATGGGCCGCATAGCTGCCAGTTCGATAAAACTTAATTGCGATCTGTTTAGAAGTTAATTAAATGTACCTGCCTTTGCAATAAAGTTGCTGTCTGGTCAAATAATCAGAATGAAGGGGGCGAGGGCGCATGGTTTGCCTATGTTTCGGACCCCTATAATTCACTAACTAAACCAAAAGTCCCCTTGGTTGAAATGCATTGTTTGTGAGTAAAACTAGGCAGTGAAAACTGGAGTGACTCAGCGAGACAGGCGTCATCTCTGGAGAGAAGAGATGGGTGACGTTTTGGGTCGAGATTCTCTCTCTCTCTCTTTCTCTGTATTTCTCTGTCTCTGTCCCCCTCTCTCTCTGTATCTCTCGTTCTCTGTCTCTGTATCTCTCTCTCTCTCTCCCTCTTTCTGGAAAAAGAGTGAAAACGGATGTCACAAAACTCGGATTTATTTAACAAATGACGACGGTATTATAACCATCCTGTTTCGAGGATCTAATGACATTTCCAAACCAGGAACGTGGAGAGATCTCGACCCGAAACGTCACCCATTCATTCTCTCCAGTGATGCTGCCTGTCCCGCTGAGTTGCTCCAGCTTTTTGTGTCTATCTTCGGTTTAAACCAGCATCCGCCGTTCCTTCCTACACATGGTTTGTAAGTAATACTTCTCCCCAAACATTGGATCTGCCTGGCGACAC
This sequence comes from Amblyraja radiata, assembly GCF_010909765.2. Classification (NCBI taxonomy): domain Eukaryota; kingdom Metazoa; phylum Chordata; class Chondrichthyes; order Rajiformes; family Rajidae; genus Amblyraja; species Amblyraja radiata. Next base: position 8,623,999 of record NC_045992.1, on the reverse strand, counting down.
ATCCCTGACATCTATCTGGGTTTACACCTTTGTAGAAATCACATCTATTTGCATAGTTTTTATCACGTTTCGAGCGACATCTCAAAAACGTTACACAGTCAATAAATTGTTTCACGGAATGAATGCATTAGCTAACATATAGACTTACTATTGACATGTACGCTTAGGAAATAAGATTAGCCGTGGCAAAAGGAATGTCTCTGCTTTCTTGATAGTCAGAAAAAAGTAAAATATACTCTCTTGATCACTATAATTATAGGACCACAATTTGTCAAAGTTAATGTCATATTTAACTGCAAGTAGAATGTGTGTTTGCTTGGATTTTAGTGCAAACGTCTTGTTGTGAAGTGCGGAATAAGATCCAATGTGAAGCCCACATTATAGTGGACTATAACTCCGGGCGTTGCTTGCTGTTTTGTTTTGTTAAGGAAAGATAATATGAACCACGGTAAATGGAGTAAAAAAAACACAAAGTGCTGGAGTAACTCAGCCGGTCGGGTAGCATCTCTGGAGGACATGGATATGTGATGTTTCGGGTCGGGATCCTACTGAAGATTGAGGAGAGTCGTATTTTACTAAAATATCGCAAGACGTTGTTATAGACAAGGAGGGCAATCGATTGGTGATTCTTGTCACGATTCGCATAGAATGGCAAATCCATCCAATTTGAACTTTCAATTTGACGGCGTCTCCGCTGTGAATCACTGGTGAATCGAACGGGAAAGATCAAGAAAAAAAGAATGAGAACGGATGTCACAAAACCGCGCTCGGATTTATTTAACAAAATAACGACGGTGTTATAACCATCCTGTTTCGAGGATCTAATGACATTTCCAAACCAGGAACGTGGCGCGATGTATGTTATTAACTTTATTTTGGGTTAGAAAATGTTTTAAATTATGAAATCCCAGGTGAAGATTGCAGCTGCCCAATCCAAAAAAATAATCATAGTGGCAATAAGGCGGCGCAGAGAGAATGACAGAAGGGAGAATCTTTGTTTAGGTTGGGTTTGCAGATGTACAGTGACTTGACTTTTCACCGCGTTTTACTTTTGCAGCACAGACGCATCGAATGGAATATAACTTGTCGAGTGGTGTTCTGACCGACTCGGATGCTCCTGATCACAGCCCGATGACGCTCTCGGATTCCGGGACCCCACAAAGAGAATCCATCTGCAAAGCACACCAGGAGAGCAGCGGTAAGCTGGTCGTTGTCTAACTTGCGAATGGATGCAACTTCTCAGGGGCAAGGATAGGAAGGGGAGAGGGGGAGAGGACGGGGGAGAAGAGGAGAAGCGAGTCCCAGACGCACCTCCACCAAGAAGGTGCAAAATCACAATCTGAAACGGCGACAATTTGGAAGAAAAATGTGTCTTAACAGCTAAGGTAGCGTCAATGATTGGAAAAGAACCAATGATGTTAGATCCCGCGACATCTAGTGGTCGTTTGGTGATGAAAGACCCTCGGTGAAGCAACACAAACGGAGGTTCATTGTTCTCTATGAATATTACCAGCCCTGCCTGTCACTTCCCCCCTGACCTACCCCGTGACTGCTAAGTTTTAAACAAAGGTCTTGATAATCTAGTCGGTGTTGTCATAAGGCTGCAATGACCATTCCCTTCACTCATCCACATTACAACTAAAATTCAGCAAATTGAAAGAGAAGATTCTGTAGGGTTGGGAGATCGGATGAGCTGGTGCCTTATCACAATATTAATTTAACACCGTGTCACGCTAGGTTTCACGCTACCGCACGCTGGACGCACCGAAACATCTGTCCGGGGTCAATTTCAGCTCGCCATCACACTCTTGTAATTCTCGATAAAGCATAACGAGAACAGTCATGCTTAATTACTACCGAGCAAGCAGTACCACATACTCAGGGAATAGCCCTGAGTGTCCGTAATGAAACTGCTTTTTATTTTGCTCGGCCGCTTGTGAATCGCATATTGGGAAATAATACAACAGGATCTTATTAGTGCAGGTACCATTATTCCTTGATATATTATGCCAGTGGCAATATATTTACATTTGTTTTTTGTAAATGCCTGCCACGTAAACATGTCCCTTTTTGCGTGAGCAGGGGACAAGTAACCGTACAAAGTAGTTTCTTGGACAAATTACTTTAGATTTACCAAAACTCGTAACGTTAAAAATAGAATGGTTAAAATATGTTAGAAAAAATGTCAACAAATAATTTATTCCTATAACAACATAATCGCCACTTGGCATCTGCAGTTGCTTGTGTCTACATCGTAACTATCACATTATGGATGATAAGTATTATTACTGTAACAATATCTTTATATGATGAAACTGTCAATATAAATAGAGATACCTATTGAGGGCTGAATCATTTGCAAAGATCAGAATTTTTCGGTCAATCGCTATGTACAAAAATACCGATAAATCGCGCACCGTAAGAAAATACTTGTAAGTATATATTTAATTAAGCGAGAAAGAAGATAAATTGCGGGAGATCGTTGGATAGTTGTGTAGTGAGTCCGATTAAACTCATATTGTTACTCGATAATGTAGCAAGGAGGAATGTGGCCGGGATGTGTTTAAACTTGAGAGCCCGCGCCACCACCCCCTCCCCCTCCCCCTCCCATCCCCCCACTCCCGGGAATAGACCTGGATAAAGACATCAAATACAAAGTGGGGTAAATCTCGGCCTAAGTCGCACGAATTTCCCCAAAGAATCCACAGAACCGCCAAATTAATTGTAACTGCATATTACGTTACTCGGCATTGTCAGCCTGTCCGCGGGCCTCTCTGGGGTCATTTCCACCGCGCCAGCGTTGTTTTTGCGCATATGCGTTAATACCGCTGAAGACGAGAGTGGAGAGTTTTTAACTGGCAAGTGTCCCAGCAATAGAAACATTAAATTATAACATGTATTACACGCTGCAGCTTCGCGGGCCCATGAACTCAATAACATACAATGATTAATAATACAATACATCAATAATCAGTAATAATGGGTATTCAGACCATCATGCAAAACCCAAGTCACATTTCCTTACTGGCGATGGTTAATGCTAACAGTTTGCAGCGATATTGTCCCAGGTCAGAAATACATCCGGCTATTTTGTTTACATCCCTGACAACGCAAATTAAAAAGGAGAGCACGTGCTGCTTAAAAAAATACAGCAACAATATTTTGAAACAATTGCACTTCATTCCAAAGCGCGAACTGGATTCCCATTCAGAACAAATGAAAGCAAACGTTATTACGATTTTCCTATAATTGGTAAACTTTAATTCTTCACTGCCCGGAGAAAGGATAGATTCTCCTTTTTAAAGAGCTCTTTTTTTTTTTTGAGAAAATTGTAAGGAAAATAATTGTTGCCCCCTTCCTAAAGACTTCAAAAGTAACATATTGCCAACGTGACCAGCTGGTTTCCACTAAATAAACGTTAGAAAATTGTTTTAGAAAATTATATAAACCTTATATAAACCTCCTTCATATTATCTGTTTGTACCGAACACTTGCTTGCGGGGTCTAGTCGAACGCCTTTTCGTTTTGTCTTGGGGGAATGGTCTCCTGAGTTTGACTGGGGATTAGTCAGACTTCGTGAGTAGTATAAAGCATACACTTCAACAAAGATCAAACCAGAGCGGACCATTTCCGCTTGCAAACACAGATAGCACCACATTTTAGACATTTTCTCCTCCCCACCTCCCCCACCATTGCCCCCCCCCCCCTCTCCCTAATGCCAGGCCGTGAGGTGAGGAGAAATGTGCATATCCTGTCCTTCCCGGCTTTTGGAAGTAGGACATTTAATTGAATTGGAACGAGTTGATTAAAAAGGGATTGGCGGCGCCGCGATCTGACACGCAATGGGATCTCTGTTTAAAAGCCATCAAAATATTTACTTTCCAAAAGCTAATCTTTCACTGACAGATCAGTCACATCTTTATTTGTTGGACTTCTGAGCACACAATAAAAAGGAGAAAAGTGAGACGGGAAGAAAACGAAAAGGGCTAAAAAAAAACAGACAGGGAGTGGGCGTGTATGTGGGGTCGGGGGCCGGGTTACAAGGGGCGGAGTGTCACATATTCCACTTGAAATCAATTTTATCAAAGTCAGCCAAGCGGCCCTCACGTTTGCGCTGATTTGGTGGCAAACTTGTCTTTATTCGTGAATGCCATTTGAAGTATTGACCAGTTTATGATATTTAAAAAGGTCAATCATAGCACGCCTTTGCATGATTTTTTTTATTCCGGAATTCTATTGAGGATTTGGGTTGTTTGTGTGTGTTTGAAATTTGTGTGGGCGCGTTGTTGACATTGTTTACATTTATGGATCAGTACTCGAAAGGGGACATTAAAAGGTGCTTAAATATGTATTGTGTGCGTCACATTCATGAACGAGTCATACACATAATTGAAACTGATCACATTATGGATAGAGATGTGCCAATGAATAGTTTAATACAGTTATTTACACCCATTCCATAAAACTGAAACAACGTGGATTATTTTGTAAGTATATATTTCAATGTAGCACATTTTGGTCTCAAATTATCTCTCACATTTTGGGCACCGATGCAGATTGATATATATGTTATAAAATGACGCTGAAAAATAGTGACAATGCATACATTCCTACAGAGGTCCACGTGTAAAATGAAATGCAATCATTTGGTACAAAGAAATAGCACCAAGTCAAATTGCTGCATGTAAAAAATGAGAGAATTCTTCGTAAGTAATCCCTCCAACGGCGAGATATCAATAAATGCTTATCGGGACGGGGTTTTAAAGTATCAGAACGTGGGCATGGCTCCATGGAGGGAGTTCTTTAATTAATAAACGATATATTCCAAATTTTAAATCCTGATGAATGTAAACAAATTCTTCACTGTAATCATGCTGACCCCTATGTGAGACATATAGGAGAGGGGAGGAGGGGAGAGAGAGAGAGAGAGAGAGGGGGGGGGGGGGGGGGGGGGAGAGAGAGAGTATTATTCAGGCATTTTATTACAAATAACGCAGTTATCTGCCTTCAGGTCCTATTATAAATAATAATTATTCATCTGTTCTGGCTATTCAACGTGCGCTTGCAATTACAAGATTAAAATGCATACGTTTGGTAAAGCACCCTCTCTTCAGGGAATTATTTTCCAATAATGACAATTTTTACTCTGAATATCCCTGAGTGATATATTCTTATCGTTTTTAAACGCCGTGTTTATATCTGTGCAATTTTGTTTAATGAACGTTTATTAACGCGCTCATTCCTGGCACTCGGTGTCATTTGTTCCACAAATTGCACCCACCGATTAGTCCCAAAACACTTCTCTACAATAATAGCTTTTATGCGATAATTTATATTAACTACGTACTATACATTTTATTTAATGTGATTATGAATTATGCTGATGATTTTATTCCTCACCTTCAACAAAATTAGATAAAATAGTAGTCATGTTCACGCTTTGGTGCGAAGACCAACGTGCAAAGTATGTTACTGATAGCAGAGGTTGAAACGATTAAACCCGGTGTCTTTTGATCGTGCACTATCACCTGCACTTTATCATTGGCTTCTTGTATATTTTACTTCTCCATGTCACGCTTTCCATGTGGTTTGATAGCCCGTATACACACATCCACCAAGAGATTGGAATGTGAAGATTATATTGGAGTGTAGTGGTAGCCTCCAGTTTAAGAGAAATTCTCCAAGCCAGTCTCGAGAGTGAGTACACACTCACGGACACAGTAGCGAATATTGAACTGGAAGATTTTGCGCCGGCTTGCAAAAATAGTCACAACCCGGGGATATTGGCATTTAGGAATATTTACAAGCCCCCCACCCCCCACCTCTCACATTCATACACACATCAACTATTGTAATTAAGCACCGCGAATATTAACTCGCTCTCTGCTCTCACATACTGCTAGGTTTCCACCGAAGGTACAAGGGTGGTCGGGTATTTTTTTCCAAAGGAAAATAAACGAAATTTGAAAAGACCACACTTAATTATTTTTTTTAAATCACTCATAAGCACACCAAGCCAACGAGGGAGGCGGTCTAGTGTTGGTGAAATCCGTGTTTTTTTTTAAAATAATTGGGCGTCAACTAGAGATATCGCTATCTTTCAAACTTGTAAATGTTTTACGCGGCACCGACAGGACTTTCACCATTCATTATTGGGAAGCTAATACAACACTGGGACATTTCGCACCTTTTACTGACTTCTGATGTCATAAAATCCACTTGCCATAAACATGCCACAAAAACATTTCCTCGGATCATTGAACAGATTGTAAAGGAGAAGGAGTTGTTCAGTGCCCAAGATAATCTAAACCACGAAGTTTCTCGAGACTCCTATGTGCTTCCAAAACCTCATTACAAAATAGTTCTTGAACTATATTCTCTGTCAATCTGCAGCTAACCCATCCCAGATTCCAAAATAAAAGCTGGTCATTCGGAATTATCTGCCCTTTTGTCTGACGTGAGTGGTATTTGTGTCCGCACTTTGAGGATGCGCGGGGCTTCTGACGGGCCTCCCTGTGTCAGTTTACATTTTGCATCACAGGCGGACCCGCCTAGACGTAACTGCCCTCTAAATAAGGAGGGGTCCGAATGTTAATCTATTGCCCATTTATAACCGCCCAAAAGCTAAGCCTTTAACAAACAAGAGTTAAAGGCAAGGTGACGACCAGGGGGTCTTCATACCTGGTCTTGTCAGCTTGTCTGAGCTGGGGATTTACCAGCAACTAAATTGATGCTCTCTGTGGGGTCCGGGGATTGGGAGAGGCTTATTGGCTTGGGAAGATATACAGCGCAGGAGCGTTTTAAGACAAATTGGCCCCTCGGTGTTTTGGTGGGAGATAAAAAAAAATCTAGATTTGAGATTCATTTGCTTGGTGTTCAGCTTTGCAATGTTATCTAATGTCCACATGCTTCGGGTCCCGAAAGGCCAATACGCAGCTCATCTGAGAGATCTGGCTGCTACCCCGATCAGTCAATGCCCAGGTAGGCGCACCATAGAAGCCTGGATTGAAAACAAAATATGTCTCCCAATCTGTTAAGGAATTTTCAATTGTTCATAAATCAAGCGCGCCTTTGCCTCGCTCCGTGTATCTGTGATTAAATATTTTATTGAGGGAAGGGGGTGATAAGGGGCTTGAGGAGAAAGTTAATTAACGTTTTAACTTGTGTTAATCCGGTGCTCCAAATGACGTCAAGGCCATGTAAAATAATAGTTTTAATATTTAGAAATTACACACCATTCTTGATCTGCTCGGAATGCATCGGTAGACAAAAAAAAGTTAAAGCAGCGGCAGGTTAGAGGCGATATTTGGGGAAAGAGAAAAAAGAATGTCGCTTCTCGGCCGCTGCTCTGGCGACTCTGCAAAGCTATCGCTTGAACTCGTAGGTTTTACTCGGCAACTTTAACACGGCCAGATGGAGTTGAGCGCAACTTTTAAAAACAAAATTGTGGAGCCATCAAACTGTGAAAGAACAACTCGAAATACGGAATTGAAACAGAATATTGCTGAGAAAAGCAGGGTGGGTGATGAGATTTAGTTCATATTGACCCGCTGAGTTTCTCCAGCATTTTTGTCTACCTTTAGTTCAGTTCGGTTCAGTTTAGTTTATTGTCACCTGTACCGAGGTACAGTGAAAAGCTTTTGTTATTTATTTACCGTGTGTGCGCGAGTATGTGTGTGAGTGTATGTGAGAGAGAGAGAGAGAGAGAGTGTGTGTGAGTGTGTGTGTGAGAGAGAGAGAGAGTGTGTGAGTGTGTGTGTGAGAGAGAGAGAGAGAGTGTGTGAGTCTGATTGCGTTTATCAACAATCCACAAAATAAACAGCAGGATTTATGGAAGTGTTTGAAATATATCTGTTTATAAGGTTGGAGATTTGGGGAAAGAAGTGGAAGATTAATTTCAACCCTTGTATTTACTTTGCAGATAATGAGAAATCGCAGCAAAATCAGACCGACGATTCGGATTCCAAGGATCCTACAATCAAGAAGAAACAGAGACGACAACGCACCCATTTCACAAGCCAACAGCTTCAGGAGCTGGAGGCAACTTTTCAAAGAAATCGGTATCCTGATATGTCAACCAGAGAGGAGATCGCCGTGTGGACAAACCTAACAGAGGCACGAGTGCGGGTAAGACTGGGGGTTATTAAATTTAAATGTTCCTTTCTGCCTTGCTAAATATCTGCATAATTTCTCCTTCTGGTTCGTATTTCCAACTCCGTTTATTGATAATAAAGGTTGTCTTGAGTGGACGTCTAATTTCAGACACAGAATGTAAACTAAACATTTCATTTATTTTGCCATCACCCAAATTGCAAATGTTGTTCCGTTTAAACTATAATGACGGTTTCATATCGCACAGAGCGAAATGACGAAAAAAGAGAGCGATCCCAATTAGACAAGGAATCACAGAGGGGGATTCTGAAGAAGGGTTTCGACCCGAAACGTCACCTATTCCTTTTCTCCGGAGACGCCGCCTGACCTGCTGAGTTGCTCCAGCATTTTGTGTCTACCCCAATTAGAACAACTTACCTGATGCGAAAGATCCCATCCACAAAGCCGATTCCAACTGCACAATGCATTCCACAATAGAGCAATTCATCTAGTGATTCAATTTGTATCTCAAAATCATTGTCACTAGTTTGAGTTCAAAACAAAATGTGAACCTGAAAACATACCTGATCGCAAATGATTCATTTCCATCGCCATACACAATTATAAGCGGAACTCATTAATTTTAGCTGATAAAACATTTTTTCCATATTTGACCAAGTTTCCGTTAATATATCAGACGTTGCATTTGATTTCGAATTCTCAGAGCTGTAATAATTAAAACCCATTCATAAAATCGGCATTTGATTTTCTATCTCTATAAATCTAACCTGCATGAGAGCCATCAAAAATCCGATAAGAATGACCGCAAGGTTGAGTAATATAAGAATAAGAATCTTTTAATATAATAAAGAATAATATAAGTAAAATAATAGCCGCGTTAAAGGGAACGCCGTAGATATCTTGTCGGACCTAGATGTTCGTTTTTTCTGAAGCATTTACTCATCAATCACATATATGTAACTGTTTAGATTTGCTGTAAGCAATAACACCGGACACGTGTTGTCAGTTATGTGCTTTAAACGAGATAACCCCCCCCCCCCCCCCCTAGTTTCTTTGTGTATTGACTGTCTATCTCAGTGGCGGTCAATATATGAGTGTGAAAATCCAAGTTTTTTTCAGAATTAATATGTTGCAGGAAAACCCCGTGATAATTCCAGTCAAGGAGTCACGCAGTTGAGAAATTATTCGGGTTGCAGCATAATATCACCAGGTTGTTTTAACAACCAAGTTGCAAGGCAGATTTGAGTAGAATTAGAGACAGATGCGGGGATAAGGGAACAGCTACGTTTTGAAGCAGAGAGCTGCGACCAAGGAGCACGGAGGTGACAAACCATTCAATCTTTGCGTGCAAAGGAAATTGGAAAAATTCTTGAAAAGGAAAGAAAATGCAGGGATATAATGCAAGAAGAAAAATGTGGTACGAATTGTATGTTCCTTTCATGATAGGTCCCGTCTTTAATGTATGAATTATACATTGCCATTCATTTACAGTTTGGGTTTTATTTTGAATTAACGCAGTTTTTGTTAAAGCATAATAAAATATCGACTAATTGTTAGTAATGTGTGGATAGATGAGAGTTGAGATCTGAATGGTTGGCCTTTAGTAAATATCCATTGGGAATAATAATCATCCCTTGGGTAAAAACAAGTAGGAATCTGTTTAACGAGCACTTGATACAGAAATACACACAAACACATATACAAACATACACATATACAAAAAAACACACACACACACACACACACACATACACACACACAAACACACACAAATACACACGCACACACACACACACACAAACACACTCAAACACACACACACACATACATACACACACAAACACACACACATACATACATACACACAAACACACACACACACAAACACACACACACACACACACACACACACACACACATACACACACACACAAGCACACACTGACACATACAAACACTCACACATACACACACACACACACAAGCACACACTGACACACACACACACTCACACGTACACACACACACACACACACACACACACACACACACACACACCTGGGAAAGGCTACAGTTAATAACGTATTTCTGTTCCAGGTGTGGTTTAAGAATCGCAGGGCCAAGTGGAGGAAGAGGGAACGCAACCAACAGGCTGATTTTTGTAAACATGGCTTTGGCACACAGTTTAACGGACTCATGCAGCCTTATGATGACATGTACTCCGGGTATTCCTACAACAACTGGGCCACCAAGAGTTTGACGACCAGCCCTCTCTCGGCCAAGAGCTTTCAATTCTTCAACTCGATGAACGTTAGTCCCCTCTCCACGCCGCCCATGTTCTCTCCCCCCAGCTCCATCTCCTCGATGACCATGCCGACCTCCATGGTTCCTTCGGCCGTGACGGGGGTGCCCGGGACCAGCCTGAATAATTTAAGCAATCTGAATAACCTCAACGGCCCCTCCCTCAACTCGGCCATGTCTGGTGGCGCCTGTCCTTACGCATCGAGTGCTGGTCCATATATGTACCGGGACACCTGTAACTCCAGTCTCGCCAGCCTCAGACTCAAGGCTAAGCAACACGCCAATTTCGGTTACCCGGGAGTTCAGAACCAAGTGTCCAACCTAAGCCCGTGTCAATACGCTGTGGACAGACCCGTATGAGCCTTATGTCTTTTTAAAAAAAAATCGACTAACCTTAAATATGACCATCAAAACATACAACCAGCTCCTTGGCAGAGCTGGCTAAAACAAATACCCGTTCACACGTGAAGACAAAATCCCCTTTCATTTGGACCGGTTTAGAAAGCTTTCATGAAAGAGTGTTAGGCACATAACTTGCAGACAAATATTTGCTAATCCAGATAATATACAATCCAAAAATATGCATGACCATTACAACCCCGGTTTACAGGTTGTAACGCGGAATATAATGTATATAATGAACTTTTCTTGTTTTCCTTTTTGTATGTGAATTGATTGTATAGTGTTTTAACATGTAAAAATAACGCATGTCCTCTAACAGCATATCTGAACATTTTGCGCGCCTTTGTTAGATTAGGAATGTACAGAATGACCTGCGGTGGATATTCACTGTTGTATACCCTTGCTTATATCCTATCCTGCATTCATGGCCCATCAGTCGGCGTCATTCCCCTTCAAGAACCAATATATTTTATTATTTGTTACAATTAGCACATCAATCGTTAGCCATTAGACCGCATCACCTTCAATGCCTCTCCATCCGTGATCTTAGACACCCCCCCAACCAACCCCGCAGGCTTTTATAAACTTTTTTTTCTGTGGTTTATTTAAATCTGTCGGATTCTCATATGTGTAACGGTGTGACTTGTCGCTTGAAGCTGACAGCTATATCGCGTTTTTCATTCTAATCTACTGCGCACAACTTTCTCTAAAAGCCCAAAGTTTACAGTAAAGACAGCTTGATTTGCACTCTGTCTAATGCTTAATAAACAGATTCTACAATGCCAGTGTACGCTATTTTCTTCTTGGGACCCTTAAGACGTCTATATTGCGTCAAGCACGATTTTAATAAGAGGCCAAACATATTTCTGGAAATGTCCTGTTAATTTAAAATTCAACATGAACAATGGGAGAAATGGGACGCCAAATCGTAAAAGCCATCTCTTATGTAACCGCCAAAAAGACCACTATCATTAACTAATCCTAAAATGAGAAACTGCGAACCCCATGTAAAATCCGTTACTTACACTCCATTCATGCCTGGGGTTTGAATTTTTGTGTTACATTTTTCTGATCTGAAATTACTTCTTACTTGATACATTAGGAAACGTTTATCTATCTTTCTGAATCGCCCGCTTTGTTGTCCGCGTTGAAGTGGAATGGGAAATATTGCATGTGTCTTGTGTCTAAACAAACGGACCAGCTTGAAGCAGTTGTACATTTTGCATTATTTACTGGAACAATTCAGGAAGGCAGAACAACAATCCGCAGCGAATTCTCTCTGCCGCAACAAGCCTACGCACAAAGTTACATGAGATAGCTTGCTAAAAGAGTTGAGGTCCTAACATGTGATATAAAGGACTGTAAGGAAGAAGTAGCAAGTGTTAATCTACATACAGCCAGAACAGCATTTTGTATGGTCGTTGAACCGAGGAAACCTTAAGCGCGGCACTTGTGGCGCAGCGGTAGAGTTGCTGCCTTATAGCGCTCGCAGTTCCAGAGTTCGATCCCGACTACGGGTGCTGTCTGTACAGCGCCCCTTGACAGTGTGGGTATTCTCCCAGATCTTCGGTTTCTTCCCACACTACAAATATACCAAGTGTAAAGTGTCCCTAGTGTGCGTAGGCTTGTGTTAATGTGTGGTTATCGCTGGTCGGTGCAGACTCGGTGGTCTCGCTGTATCACTAAACTAAACTAAGAAAGAGCCAAATTCTTTGAATCTCGGTCAGTAATCTAATATATGAACACCCCATCTTTGATTTAAACAATGTTCAACCCGTTCTACTCATACCTCCATTTTATCTTCATAGGTCAAATATTACATTTCCCAGAAAACCAACGATATTGTTTTTATGATGATTTCACGATAATAGGTCGTTTAAGGATTTTAATTCTCATTTATTGCTGAAATATCCCATGGCCAAGTTACAAGTTCTTTGACAATCAGGGTGAAGCGTTATACAAGAAAATAAGACACAAAAAGCTGGAGTAACTCAGCGGGACTGGCAGCATCTTTGGAGAGAAGGAATTGGTGACGAGACCCTTCTTCAGAGTCTGAGATACTCCAGCTTTTTGAGTCTATCTTCGGTTTAAACCAGCATCTGCAGTTCAATCCTATGCAAGACAATAACGTATTTCGGTTCACATGGTGCCGGGATACCTCAGCGGGTCAGGGAGCATCTGGGGGAGGGAATGGGCAAACGACGTTACAAGTCGGGATGTGTGAGGGAAGGTCCCGACCCGAAACATTGTCAGTTCATGTTCTCCATAGATGCTGGATTACTCCAGCGCGTGGTGTTTTATGTTCAGGATTCCAGCACCTGCAGTTTCTTGTGTCAACTGTATTTGGAGAGTGGCGTCAAATCAGAGAAACACCACAAATACTTCCCATCCAATTAATTACGACTGAAAGGCGGTGTGAGAAAACGCTTTGTGTTGGTGGGAATTCGACTGAGAACAATGAGGAGGGTGGTCTGTTTGTGGCGTGCTTGGCAAGACCACGGGTCAAATGTATATCTTGTCTGAAGAAGGGTCTCGACCCGAAACTTCACCTATACGTGTTTTCCATAGATGCTGCCTGACCTGCTGAGTTACTGCATCATTTTGCGTCTTATTTTTGTAAACAAGAATCCGCGGTCCCTCGTCTCCACTTCTTCTAAACGTCCAATAATGCCCTAGGATGTTCACTCCTGGAGCATCGTTCATCCAAGCGCGATACCCCACAAAGACCCAGCCCTCCCGCGGCACTGCATCTGATTACCACCATTAAGGCGTGCATGTATCAACTGGAAACTGTTCATGCTCCATATCTGAGGCCATTATTAGAACTCCACCGTAAAACTGAAAGGGCTCGGGTGACTCAACGGGTCGTGCAGCATCGGTGAAAGAAACGGACGTTTCAGGTCGGGGCCATACTTCAGCCATTAGAACTCCACCTTTGATTCTTTGCTTTGAGTTTTTCAGCATGAAATTGGCCTTAGGTTAACCAGTGAGCGTCAGGTTAAATTTCTATGTGCGGCACCCGAGTCATTCTTTAAATATTTGGACCGGATAATCCTCCCGAGGTTCAAATTCCTCAACGTTTGGATGACCAGAAAAAATATTGTTGCTTCAGCGATAACAGCGAATTGAATCTGGCATCAGCATCCTTACTTAGCAATTTAAAGCTTCTCGCCTTGATTCGGCATCACAGTGGATATGCGCATTGTCGAGGTTGTACTCCCGGGGTCCTTCTGAAATCAGTATCATTCCTGCGAATGGCGTTACAAAGTTTCTGGAGGTATACTGTGTCTTTCTATGCCTTTAGACGGGGGGAGGGCGGGGAAACAGATCGAATGGAAAAAACAAAACTCTGCCATTTGATTTTTCTTCACAGTGAAATCCGCTAAAATAAGCGTAACCTCAAGTTCCCTTAGTGCCGACCTTTTCCCTGAACGGAAGCCTTACTTCAGCCAGAGTTGGACATGTTGCAGATACGCAGCAGGTCTGTGGAGAGTGAAACAGTGGATATCTCTTCGAGCGACTCCCCTTTCAGATCAGTGATAATCAACCCAGCATTGCCCGCCTGAACCGTTGCTTTGTACCGATCTGACTCACACCCACGGTGTTTGGCTCTCACTTTACATATCTGTACTAAACAATAAAACTGCCTCGGTTTTCGCTACTGATTTCCAGCTTTTGGATTTTTTTCTGGAAAAAAAGACTTTCAATTTCTGTTTAATTTCTCTTCCGGAATAGACACAACATGCTGGAGTAACTCAGCGGGACAGGCGGCATCTCTGGATAGAAGAAATGGGTTACGTCTCTCGTCAAGAACCTTCTTCAATGTATAGTTTTCACGAACCTCAAATATGAACTCTGTTTCTTGCTCCACCGTGGCTGCCCGACCCGCCGAGCCTTTCCCGCATTTTCTGTTTATATTTCTGATTCTCAACATCTGCAATTCTGTTCTCACGTTCAGGCAAAGTGAGCCATTTTGCGTAGAAAGTAACTGCAGATGGTGTTTATACCGAAGATAGACACACAGTGATGGAGTAACTCGGCGGGTCAGGCAGCATCTCTGGAGAAAATGGATGGGTGGCGTTTCGGATCGCCCTCTGATTCTCCACTCTCTCACTAGTGGAATCGCCCTCTGCACATGCACCCAATCCAGCCCTTCAATGTAAGTTTCAATGGAATGGGAATTCTAGAGTGCCACAAGTCCCCGAGTTAGACTGCGCCATTGACAGGGACAACATGCAAAATTAATGTAAAGCATTGGATTTATTCGTTACACCCCAAGACAGCAACATATTCATCCTTTCTGTGCACATGGGTAGGGTTCCATCCATCATATCTCTGCTACCCCATTGAAGCTGCCATCCAATTAGGCTCGTTCATCAATCCCTTTCACATTGCTCGGCATTTTCAAGTTTTTTTCCCAAGTATTTCATATATTTATTCAATTCCCTTTGGAAAGTTCTAACTGAATCAGCTTCCACTACCATTTCTGGCATGCATTCTACATCACAATAGTCTACTGAGTGGAAGTATTGGTTCCCATAGAAGAGCCGAAACGTTGCCTATCCGCGTTCTCCTGGGATGCTGTCTTTCCCATTGAGATACTCCTGCACTCTTTTGTAAGCCAGCATCTGCAGTTCATTGTTTCCAAAATGGTTCCCATGCTGCCTGGGATTCACTTGTTAATTTGAAAACGTTGTCCTCTGTTGATGGCACTTACTGCGGAGAGGGTCTTAGCTGCAAGGAATCTCCATCGTGGTGGGTTGGGAAGGCTGGATCATTGGAACTATTTAAAGAGGAGGTAAATGGAGAATGGCGATGCAGGTGTGAGGGGCTAAGTAGCCTGTCCCTGTTCACACTTTCTTGTATTCTTGTGTACATCATCATTCTCTGCGCTGATGTCTACAAGTAACTGAAGTGCCTCTGAAGTGTCCGGTACCATTGGAGCGAATGTACAGGAAGGAACTGCAGATGCTGGTTTAACCCGAAGATAGACACAAAATGCTGGAGCAACTCAGCGGGCAGGCAGCATCTCTGGAGAGAAGAAATGGGTGAATTTTCGGGTCCAAACCCTCGACACGCAACATCACCCATTCCTTCTCTCCACAGATGCTGCCTGTCCCGCTGAGTTACTCCAGCATTTTGTGTCTACCATTTTAATCCTGCATCCACCCGAAAGCGTCGTTGCAACACGGCGCACAACATTCCAGCTGAGGACTCACCAGCAATTTGTAAATGTTTAGCAGTGAAGTATTTATTTTTGTACTTCGTGTTTTTGTTTAATTGATTGGAGGATATTTTTTCTGGGAATTAAAACATTTTTAAAGCGTATAAATAAACCGATTTGTTTATAAAGTCTGCGGAAGGTTGAAGCGATGCCCCAAGTAGCTTTTGTTTTGATAGGCATACTGCAGTTGGGGAGTTGACATTGTGTAGTGTCAAACTAATGGCCTCTTTCATTATCGTTGGAGATCAGATTCTCTCAGAAGTTCGAAGTCGAATGGAAGTGGAATTCACTCCTGTGACGCGAAGCTTCAAAAAAAGGTCACAGCGAGTGTAAAATTAGCCAATTTGGCTCAGCTTGTACATTGTGACTAAAACGTTTTTTGGAATCGACCTTATTTCTGTAGTTTTGTTTTCACAATGTCCTTGGATTTCTGCTGGATCTGTTGCCAAAGAGCGCACACTGGCTATAAGAAGCTAGACGTCTGGTTTACATCTCTCCATTTGTCAATCCCAACGGGGCCAACAGGAAAGATAGCTGAGGCGAGACCCCACAAGTCAATGGCGAAGACAGGGGAGGTGGCAGCAGGCTTGTTTGCATTGTTAAACCAGTGTATTGTTCAACCAGTGAAACGCTGCTGATGACTCGAGTTACAGCCCCATAGAGTCATACAGCGTGGAAACAGGCCCTTCGGCCCAATTTGCCCGCACCGCCACCACCACCTGGCGCATTTACACTAGTCCCACCTGCCTGCGTTTGGCCCATATCCCTCTAAACCTGTCCTGTCCATCAACACGACATTTGACTGTAATGCAGCGAGATCGTGAGGAGAAGGCGCGGGCCACAGAACCCACTCTTTTTAAAACAAATATTGTCTATAAATATCACACAAACTACTATCAAATAACCCAGGCTGCTGTTAGGTTACACGGAACACTGGACCACAGAAGAGTACAGCACGGGAACAGGCCCTTCGGCCCACAACCTGCTGAACTAGATGCCAAGTTCAACGAATCTCCTCTGCCTGACCGTGATCCATATTCCGCCATTCCCTGGGATATATCCATGTGCCGATCTGAAAGTCTCTTAAATGCCACTATGGTATCTGTCTCCAGCACCACCACTGCAAGCGATGCAGGTACCCATCCACTACCCTCTGCGCAGCAAGAATCGCCCCAGATCTCCTCCAAATTCTGCTCCACTCGCCTTAAAGCTTTTTTCTCTTGTCTTTCGAATCAGTCCCGGTTTCAGACGTCCATTGTTTCCAATCTCTCCGGGACTTGGGACAGATCTGAACCATGCCATGCCCATTAAACGTGACCACTCGCTCAATGATCTATTTCCCCCAAGTTCCCCAAATGCGCTGTTTCCGATGTAGTGGCAGTTCATTGGTGAACGGCAAGGTTCCACAAACAGGGACGTGTGATTCAACGGTACACAAAAATGCTGGAGAAACTCAGCGGGTGCAGCAGCATCTATGGAGCGAAGGAAATAGGCTGAAGAGCAACGGGACTTCACAGAAAGTTGAAGACAGTCCGGAGAAGGGTCTCAACCCAAAATGTCATCTATTCCTTCTGTCCAGAGAAGGGCAACATCTTAGTTACGCTTAGTTACTCCAGCATTTTGTGTCTCTCTTCAGAGAAAGCCTCTGAAATAGATCAGTGGGGTATTTAACATCTACCTGGTTTACTTAAAGAACGACATTCTAACACTTGCACCAACACAGCTGAATAGTGCTCTGCAAACAAGATAATAAAGGGAAAAAAACAAGTTCACCTTGAAATGGTGCAATTAGTACAATATGCAGAGCTTACAACATGAAGTAACATTACAGAGGGATTCTATGAGAATACAATCTATGGGAACACAATGGTTGTGGCCGGAGCACTCTACATGGTAACGCCTATTGTACCAAATACATTCCCAGCCTCTGCGGTAAAAAAACAAACAGAAATAAACCCATCAAGTAGCATTGGTGTAAAATACACAATTAATTTTACTACCCCCCCCCCCCCCTCACCATCCAAGGAAGAACTGGATTAAAGAGGTACACAAAATTGCTGGAGAAACTCAGCGGGTGCAGCAGCATCTATGGAGCGAAGGAGATAGGCATCGTTTCGAAAGGCCCGAAACGTTGCCTATCTCCTTCGCTCCATAGATGCAGCTGCACCCGCTGAGTTTCTCCAGCATTTTTGTGTACCTTCGATTTTCCAGCATCCGCAGTCCCTTCTTAAACACATGGATTAAAGAGGAATCGCTTTATGGATTGGGATGTTGAGTGGGAATTGCTCACAGTCCCACTACATTGAGCAGGCTCAGTCATAGATATCGGGGAATGATTCTCCCGTGAGCGCTTTGCATATACATCTTAGATATATACATTGTAAAGTTGGTATTTCATTTAGTTACAGATAATGCAGAGAGGACCCCCCCCCCCCCCCAGCTCGGGGGGAATGGTCAGCCAGTGACAGACAATTGATGGTAAATTAAGTCCCCTCACATAAAACAAGCGATCTTTAGAGCAACAGTTTGACAATATTAGCGAGGGCTGGCTCCAATGACTACAAATCGCCGCTGAACAGCAGGGTGTAACAACAACACAATTTGGATTAAGGTGGCGTCAGGCGTGAGACAGATTCATAGTTACAATGCTGGTTTAAACCGTGGACACAAAAAGCCTCAACTGGTCAGGCAGCAATGTCTGGAGAGAAGGAATAGGCGACGTTTCGGGTCCATGTCCTTCTTTAGACAGTTATATGGGGTTATTGGTGGCAATTTGTGAAGTGGAATAGCTAAACCAGGGTCACGCAAACCTGACGGAGAGGGGGAATGTTCGGATCTGTGCGTCCAAACGGAGTCTTTTCACAGCACGGCCTTTTAATATATTTTATTTCCAAGTAAAATACGTATTCGGCCAATTTCCAGCCGCCCAAATTGAACTAACTATTTAAGTAGGCCCCACTGATAAGCAAACAAATCGCCGCTAATTCGCACCAGGTGTGACGGCCTTGGTTTGCCTGCTAACATCCCGACCGCGATCACCACCCCGACCTTTGTCTCTTCTCTTCTCGTCCTGTATAATGTGTGAGTATGTGTTCGCATGAATGCATAGCAACGCATCTTTTATTCTAACATGTTTTGTGTTATGGTTGGTTTCATAAATGTGACGGTACTGGACCTCCACAGATATCATTCCTCATCGTTCTCGTTTTCGCGCAGCCAGCAACTCAGTGTTTGCAGACTGCCTTCGATTTGCACTGAGATTTACATGAGGATTAGGAAAATAACGTCCTGG
This sequence comes from Amblyraja radiata, assembly GCF_010909765.2. NCBI lineage: Eukaryota > Metazoa > Chordata > Chondrichthyes > Rajiformes > Rajidae > Amblyraja > Amblyraja radiata. The sequence continues at coordinate 8,604,668 of NC_045992.1, read as the reverse complement.
TTTGCAGACTAAAAACCCACCGTCGCCCGCACTATTTCATCTCAAAGCACTCAATGCCACCGATATTCAGGCTTGTTCCCTGAAGTGCCGGACAGAGGATAGTGGCAAATAGAACTGGTGAACAGAACTAGCATTACTGGCTTCCACAAAGGAGTAAAGAGATCGGCGGAGAGAGACCCGCCTGGGCGGCTTCTACACATCTGCCCCCAATCCTAATGGGGAACATGCTTGATGAAAATTAAAACCCCAAATCCATAGGTGAGTACGTGATGCATAGTGGGACTTTGGCCCAGACTTCTTATCGCAGGGACTTTCAAAGTGTTTGAAGATAGACACAGAAAGCTGGAGTAACGCTGCGGGTCAGGCAGCATCTCTGGAGGAAGGGAATTCAAGAGAGAGCTAGATAGGGCTCTTAAATATAGCGGAGTCGGGGGATATGGGGAGAAGGCAGGAACGGGGTACTGATTGGGTATGATCAGCCATGATCACATTGAATGGCGGTGCTGGCTCGAAGGGCCAAATGGCCTACCCCTGCACCTATTGTCTATTGGAATAGGTGGTGTTTCGGGTCGCGACCCTTCTTCAGACTGAGAGTCTGGGGAAAGGAAAACGTAGGAGTTGTAGAATGAAATGTATACACTAAAGTAACGATGATAAAGGGAGCAGGCCATTCAGCTGCTCCAGTTTTACGTGTCCGTCTTCGGTTTAAACCAGCATCTGCTGTTCCTTCCAACACATTTCAAAGTGATTGAGCTTTTTACTTTCGTAAGAAGAGATTTATGTTCACTCTCTGTCCGGAGGCTGTTGTAAAAGGCTGCACGGACTCGTGCATGTTGACTGGTCCTCTGAGGGCAACGCGTTATGATGTGGTTTATATTGAAGAGCTGGGAGAAATGTTGACAGGTTACATACAGTCAGTGTAGCCACCAAGGTAATTACAAAAAATGTCCGTGTACTAACACACAAAATGCTCCAAAACAGAGCTAATGCGTAAAAAGTGCGGGCGGCGTTTTATTGAGTGAAACTGAATCAATATGATCTTATCTCCATTTGAACCACAGTTCATTTTAAGCTGCTTCGTCATTTTTTTCAGTGGCGGCCGGGTAAGAAAAACGGGTTTACCCCGAGATACATGTTAATATGTTGTCAACCTCCAGTGTTTATCTGAGTAATATGTTTTCGGCAATCTTTTCCTTCAACCAGTTCGGCTGCAGAGCAAAGATTACTGTACTTTTTCCTGGAATTTCCGAAATAGTGGGTCCTTCTCCCGCCGCCGCGTTATTTTTTTTATCTGTAGGAAGGAACTGCAGATACTGGTTTAGACCGAAGACAAATACCAAAAAGTGGACAGCATCTCTGGAGAAAAGGAACATGTGAAGCTTCGGGTCGAGACCCTTCTTCAGACCCTTATTTAATGCCTGAAGGATAAATGTTCCGAAATGGAAAAGCGGAGACTTTGCATATTCCAAAGACGCAATAAAGACAGATTGCAGGTCATTTGGAAAACAAGTGATTCTTTGCAGTCTAAAATCTAACCCAACAGCCAAATGCAGGGTGGCGATCCGAAACGTCAGCTTTTCATGTTCTCCACAGATGTTAGTTCAGCACTTTTGTGTTTCAAGACGGCAGCACCAGGATAGTGGGAGATGGTGAGGGAAATATTGAATGGAACACAAACCTTGCTGTACTGTAGACTCTGCAGAAACCTGTTGGGTATGAGGGGTTTGGAGGGATAGGGGCCAAATGTGAGACGAGGTCATCCCTCAGCCTCCTGCACTGCAAAGAAAAAAAAACTCCAGCCTATCCATCTTGCAACCCAAGCCCTCCAGGCAGGACCTCGCTTGGCATGAACAAACCATGTAAATCTCTCAGAGCGGGTGCCATTCTTGACGCGCACGGAGATTGTGACAGAATCTCTGGTCTGCAGGCAGGACACAAAGTTGGCGATGTTTCGGATTCACGGGGACATTGGCCACCCCCTCGCCTCTCGGAGTATGTTTTCCCTTACATTCTTCCTCTATTTGCGAGGCCTCCCTTTAACTGAAACACTCCGCTTCTAGAGATCGCTCTCTACCGCAGGGATTTGCTCCCACATCCTGTAATTGTTTAGAATTTACAGCATGGGAACAGGACCTTTGGCCCACCGAGTCCACGCCAACCATCGATCACCCGCTCCTAATTTCTAGTTTATCCCACTTTCGCATCCCACACACTTGGGGCAATTTACAGAAGTCAATGAACCCACAAACCTGCACGTCTTTGGAGGTTTGCTCCTCCGTTCTGCTGGTCACAATAATTGTGAATTAACCCCCCCCCCCCCCTATCACGCACATAGAATTAGTTCTTCTATATACACGGTTTTAAAGACCCATATCAAGTTTAGAGCTTAATCTCCAATTCAACCCACCCCCAATCTAAAATAATATCACTCTAGTTCATTTTTTAAAGAAAATGTGCCTTAAGGTGACTGCAAAGAGTTAATTATGTTTGCTACGTACACTTCAGTAGTATATAAGTCTGTATATTTAATTCATCAACATAAAACGGATTTGACACAAATGTTCATTGTCACCATTTTAATATGGGCGTAAAAACAGACGGGGAACATGTAGAGAGTTTATAATAATGTCGACATAGGTTAGTGAACGACAATCTTCTGTTTGAGTGATGTAAACCAACCTGTGCCCTGACAGGGATAACACCAGGCACTTATCTATCCCATCCTAGCATTGACTTATTATTTGAGGACATTCACACCATGCCACACATTACCATTGCAGGTCGACCTAATTTCAGTGTTTAGTTACAACAGGCAGATTACTTAAACAATCTTAAATATTGTCAGATAATTTATTAACCTGGGGGCTGTAAGTGGAAACAAATGGAAAGTATATTTAGAACATAAACCCAGAAAAATAATTGCTTTACCCAAAGAGTGACAAATGTTTGGAATAATTCTGTAAAGCAGAGAAGAGTCCAAATGAAATCGTGATAATTTAGTTGCTTCTGTTATCAGCTGTCGCAGTGAGAGGTGGATTGAGCTGGTTGTTTTTTTCTCATCTCCAGCCATCATTTTTGGCTTCATCACAACATGCGCACATGGTTGGTTTTGTGTTAAAATCACACAGGCCCAAACAAAGATCAAACATAATAATATTTGGTTTTGTGGCTTTAGCCAAGCAAAAACACGAGTAGGTATTCCACTTCTATGCCATCTTTTATGTGCTTAAAATGCTTTTAAGTTAAAGAAGGGAATTTTTGAAATTATTTCAGCAAAATAAAACTGCAAATGCAGCAAAACTATAATTCAAATAGAACATTGAGGTAATATTCAGGGATTGTGACAACGTATGTAGAGGGAGAAAATCAGAGTCCCACTTACGCAACTTTTTCGGTGACTGCTGGCACCCGTCATAGGTCATTGCAGGTCACTGAAAATCTTCAACATGTTGAAAATCCAGTGGCGATCAGAACAAGGTACGACTCTTTGGGCGACTACTCATGACCATACAGGCTTCACCCCGCGACATGTCACCAGGGTGTTGCCTGTATGGTCGTGAATTGTCTTCTGTCACCCAAAGATTCGTAGCATCTTTCTGGTCACCGCTGGATTTTCAACATGTTGAAAATGTTCGGCGATCTGCACCTGTTCTATCGAAACCTTTTGCATTTTTTGAACCTCTCAATCCTTCCCCACCTGTAGGAGAACCATCCCTTATCTCAAATTCTCTTCGAGTAATTGGTCATTCATTTATTTAAAGCAAACTGTACCATTCTAGTAAAGATTCTGTTTATCCTCTCCAAAATATTAATGCTTTTCCCAAAATCTGTCCCTCAGAATTGGATGCAATGTCCTAATATTCTAACCTTCACAAATGTTATTTTGGATCTGTTTCATGTTAGTGCTCAATAAATCAACTAACTTTGCACCATTCTCCTGCTCTTTCTCAATCAGTGAATATAAGTAACCATGCAGGATGGAACTGCATATGATTGTTTACACCGAAGATAGATACAAAACGCTGGAGTAACTCAGCGGGTCTGGTATCATCTCTTGAATAAGGGTTTAGTAGACAAGTCGGGTCACGTCTGAACAAGGGTCTCGACCCAAAACGTCACCTATTCCTTTTCTCCAGAGATACTGGCTGACCCACTGAGTTACTGCAGCTTTTTGTGTCTATCTTCAGTATAAGTAATTATGCCTTCCTTGCGTAAAAACTGCTTAGAATTTTGCTTCCATCCAGTCATCTGTATTCTAATATCAGTATTTAATTTAGTTTATCAGTTCAAAAATAAACTGAACTGATATTTCATCTGTAGTATATTTCTCAAGATATAAAGTAAAAGTGCGGGATGTTAAAATAGGATGTTTCTCTTTTGCGTATAGGAAAGAACTGTAGATGCTGGTTTAAATTGAAGGTAGACACAAAATACTGGAGTAACTCAGCAGGACAGGCAGCATCTCTGAAGGGAAAGAATGGGTGACGTTTCAGGTCGAGACCCTTCTCTTTAGCAATACATCTTGATGGTTGGACAAATATCCCACTGAAAGCAAGGAATGGATTGCAAGTGAAATTATTTAACTGACCTGATATTCCTAATTTGTAGTCCTAGCATTTAAAATATACTTATCTCATAATAATTAGGTATGCTTAAATCTTTAAAAGTAATAAAAGGGAACGGCAGATGTTTATACCACTGAATGACACAAAATGTTAGAGTAACTGTATTTTTACCTTGAACAAAGACCCAACCAATTTTCCTCTTCTAACTCTCTCCTCCACCCAGCGTAACTTGTCCTCACCCTCAACAACTTCTCTATTGACTCCTCTCACTTTATCCAAGTTAAAGATGCAGCCGAGAGCACTCGCATGGGCCCCAGCTATGCCTGCCTTTTTGTTGGTTACCTCAACCAATTCTTGTTGAAGGAAATGGGCCCAAATGCCAAAATAATTCATTTCCCAGTGTGATGAATGTTGGATTCTCTATTTTTTGGTGACTTCTACAAACGTTCCCCTTCCACCTCACTCCCTTCTCCCCACTCCACCCCTCAACCGCCACCCACACCCCGCTCTTTGGCCCTTTCGTCAACTAAAAGTCAGTTAACCAGTTTCACAGTTCGCAATGATGTATCCCTCTTGGAAGCACACCGGCCTAGCCTGAGGTCATCTGTTACCGGCTCTGATATGTCCTGGTCTTTTCTTGTTTCCAGTTACTACCCCCCTACAAATGTTCTCTCTATCCGGGGAGAGCGGATAAACCCCACCCCCGTGTGGAAATTATTGACACAAAAAAAATGGTGCTAGGATTGTGTCTGGAGCATTGGTATGACTCAGAAATGAAGAATAATAATATTTATATTTGAATGCTTCACTATAACTAAGTTTAGCAATCTGGCCTGGTCACAGAAAACACTTGCAAATGTTAGCTCTTTACCCAACGTATTACTAGACCATGTTTGGTTTCTTTCTCGAGGAAGAATAGCCTTGCCTTTGAGAATGTATAACAATGGTTCAGTGGAAGTGGTTGAGGGAGACGATCGTTGCATCTGAGAAGAGAACTGGAGGGCTATTTGAAGAACAGTAAGATATCAGGCTGTGAAGGGCAGTGGGATTAGTTTACAAAATGTTCCAGCTAAAAGCTATCAAGAGCCTATTCGAACGATATGATCTTCTGGATTCCAACAAGCTGATGTTTGTTGACTGACTATGTGTTATCAGGGAAGCATGATTGTGATAACTATAGAAAGAGCAAACGACAGCAAACTTGTGAAGAGATGCCAACGGCTCTATGCAAACACAATTCTTTTCCCCTCTATACCACAGGAAACATTAGCTTAGGTAAATTTGAGCAAAGTAAGAAAAATATGAGGCAGTGGATATGTTGATTGGGTGGGATGAAGAAAGTATAATGTAATCCTGTGAGGTAAATAATGACTGGCTTGGGCACGATTGATGAAGAGGTCATTTCTATGCTGTAAATTCTCTGTGATTCTTTCAAAATTGATGAAGATGCCTTGATAATCTATTCCTTGCAATTCCGAGCGACATGGGGAGTCTGATTTGAGCTTCTGGCTTGCAGTTTAGGGAACAAAACTCACTGTTGAACTATTAGTCGATCTTTCCAAGCAGGGCAAAGCACGAAAGGAGGTTAATTTAATAATTGTAACATCCATGTTAGTTTAAATTAATTAATGATGGCAGACAAAATAAATAAACAGAATGAAGCGCATAGCTAGTAACCCAGAATTGTTGATGTTTGTGGTGTATGTGATAACATGAAGTTGAGCTCAAGCAGCTGATGAATCAATAACTCTTAAGTGCAGACCTGAAGAAATGGATTGGGCATGATGAAGACGATGGATAGCTCAGATGTTTTGTGCTAATATATTGGACTGAGTAAAGTACTGTCATGACATATTTGGTTGAAAGCGAACACACTCAGTGAATGTATTTACATTCTGGACAGAGGGTGGAGAACCACAAACTTTGCAATATGTGTGAGCTTTTGTTTAAACCTCAAGGCTTTTTGATTGCCTCTGTTTATTCCTAATATTTAAACATTTAAGTGTCTGAAGACAATATTGCACTGTGATTACATCCTTCTGGTATTTTAATACAAATTTCTTGCTAAACATATTCAAGATTCACTTTAATTGTCACGTACCAATTACCGTACAGTGAAAATTGAGTTGCCATACTAAGTGAAAAGCAACAAGACACACAGCCATATAAAATAAAATTTAACATAAACACCCACCACAGCGGAATCCACATTCCTCACTGTGATGGAAGGTAATAAAGTTCAGTCATCTTCCTCCTTTGTTCACCCGTGGTCGAGGCTTTTGAACCCTCCGCAGTTTGCCGCTGCAGACGGTCCGATGTCCGAAGCCCTCGCGTCGTGATGATGGAAACTCCACCTATTGATCTGAGAGCAAGGGTTGCGTTTCAGTTTTATAGCCAGGACAAGCTCTATTTACACAGCTGCCTCCTGCTGGAATTGTAACAGGCTTGTTTTCAAGGAAGCTTTGTGCAAGTCTAGATCGTGGCCCAAATAGATCAGATAAAATTCAATTGCATCTCGACAATATAAGTAGGAAGCCATTTTGGTTTGACTGGGTGCTAAACTCATCTGCTGGTCAGTCAGGTGCTCACTCCATTTGATGTGAGTGTGGTGCCAGAGAAAGGACTCGGCTGTGAAGATGTGCTGACAGTTTGCTGGAATCCTGGATGTTGGATTAAAGCAGCAGATGCATCATAACATCTCCATTTGACTGAAAGCAAAACCGATGACAGATGTAACGTGACTGCATTCTTAGGAAATGAGACAGGAGGGAAGAATACTTACTCTTAATATTACCATTAAGGTCAGACCAAAAATCTGTCTCTTCAGCCTTTTACAGTGCAAACCACCCTGGATTAACACTGCGTGTGTCAATTCCAAGATGACATCCCAAACCTTTCCTTGGCTTCAAATGCTGAATCTTGATTTAGGTTGGAATGAAGCAGAGATTCCTGATGGATTATGATCTATCCTGAGCTCCTCTGCAATACCAGTTAAGATACATTATGCAACAATTTTTTAAAAAGCAACAAGTGATGGAAAGATTCAACATGCCTTTGGTACACCTTTGACAAGTAAAGATAGAGAAGTATGGGCGCAGATGTACCGTCAGGACTTTACATATTTACACTGCATTAAAGAAAATATATAAAAAAGGAGTAACCGTAAGGATTAAAACCATGAGGTCACAGTTTTGAAGGTATACTATACACACAATGGGTACTGTTAAGGGCCCACGAGCATGCGACTCTATGCGGCAAGCACGACCTAAAGGGCTGGGCCCAACAGCATGTGCCTGCATGCGGCAAGCATGACCTAACGTGGTCGCTTGAGCCGTACGGCCTCGCGGGGCCGGTCCCACTTCGATCGCCGGAGCCATATGGAGTTGTGCGGAGCTGGTCCCGACATCGCGCGGGGCTCTGAAAAACTGACCGTGTTCAAAAATTCTGTGCGGCAACGGCCCACAGCCGCTTCGATGCCATACGCACCGCCTCGACGCTGTACGCCCGTCGGACTTCACGTCACTCACTCGACCTCCGTGCGTACGGCGTCGAGGCGGCTGCGGGCTTTGGGTCGCGCTTGCCGCATGGAGTTGCATGCTCGTGGGACAGGCCCTTAAGCCTTCACATTGTGAATAAGACTTTGATGTTAGAGTATACACTATGATGCTGATAGATATTAAAACAATAAAATAGGGAGGAAGACTATTGGTTATTTTTACATTAGAACAATACAGATTTTACAGGAAAATATTTAATAATCAATTAATTGAGCTACAAGGTAGATGGATAGGTATCATTGCAGTTGAGATGGGTTGTAGTCTAGAATTTGGAGCATATAATAGAAGAAAATTGAACTTGCTTTACATGGAGTAATAATATTGCAGGATATCGTTGAACAGGGGAAGTGGGCTAAGAAATGACAAATGAGATTGAACTCAGAGGCATATAAGGCGTTGCATTTTCAGTGAATGGTCAGCCCCTGGAGCATGTTGAAGAACAAAGGGATTGAGGTTTATAGGTACATAAACAGGTAGACGGGATGGTGAAGTATGCTTGGCACCAATGGTCAAGGCATTGAGTACAGGTGTTGGAAGGTCATATTACAACTGTACAGTCATTGTTGAGACCACATATAGAGTACTGTGTACAGTTTTGGTTGCCCAGCTATGTCATTAAACTGGAAAGGGTGCAGAAAAGATTCACGTGGATGTTACTGGAAATTTATGGGGTTGAGTTATCATGAGAGGCTGGATAGGCTGAGTCTTTTTACCCTGATGCATAGGAAGATGAGGGGTGATCTTGCGGAGGTCTATAAAATCAGTCTGATATAATATATATGAGGGGTATGGATACAGTCAATGTTTATTTTCCCAGTGTCAGGGAGTCAAAAACTGGTGCGGATAGATTTAAGGTGAGATGATAAAGATTTAAAAGAGACCTGATGGGAAACTTTCTTATGCAGGGGATGTCGAGTACATGGAATGAGCTGCCAGAGAAAGAAATAGAGGCATATATAATTACAATGTTTCAAAAGACATTTGGTCAGGAACATGGATAGGAAGAAATTAGAGGATCTGAGCTAAATGGAACTAGCACATAGATCATCTTGGTTGTCATAAAAGGCTCCATGCTCTCTGAATCTATGATTCTCTGTCAAGGTGTGTTGGGCAAACATTCTAGTGAGGTGCCTTGGGACATTCTGACACAGCAACGGTTACAGGAGTGGGATTAGAACCAATTGCTGTTCTGGAGTTTGCATAGATGCTACCTCTCCATCCACAGCCACCTATGTCTTTGTTGCATCCATTTGGTACTTCAATGGGTAATGAAACTGTAATTGCCTTATCAGATCATTTAGCCAGTGGAGAGGATAACTTCAAGGTTGAATATACTACTTTCAGGTAAGTTTCTGTGACCTGAGACCGAGAATAAGCAAGTATATTATTATTCCAATTAGTTATCCCCAACGGTTAGAAATATGCAAACACTGTCATGGTAACCAAACACAGATGATTTGTATGTGATGAATCATTGAAGAATTTAAATCTTTCTCAATTTATCATATTTAATGTACAAAGCTTTGCATATTCTAAGTTCTAAGATTATAATTGTTCCACCAATCATGGCCTATTGGTGTTCTCACCCACACAATAACTATGTCCCTCAAGTAGGGACATGCTATTGAGAAGTTTGTTTACACACTTGATAAGAAATATATTTTATACCCACTTGAGACAACTCCAGTAGTTTCAGAAATAAGTTAGTCTTTAACACTTGACTTCACCAACCAGCAGCTTATCAGACTGTACCGACAGTCTTTTCACATGAGGCAAAGGTTCACTTGCACCTCCTCCAACCTCATCTACTATATCCGCTGTTCTTGGTGTGGTCTCCTGTATATCGGCGAGACCAAGCACAGACGCGGCGATCGTTTCGCTGAACACCTCCGCTCAGTCCACCTAAATGTACCTGATCTCAACACTTTAACTCCCCCTCCCATTCCCACACTAACTTTTCTGTCCTGGGCCTCCTCCATTGTCAGTGTGATGCCCAGCGCTAATTGGAGGAACAGCACCTCATATTTAGCTTGGGTAGCTTAGCCCCCAGCAGTATGAACATTGACTTCTCTAACTTCACGTAATCCTTTGGTTTCCCTCTCTCTCTCCATCCCCTCCGCCTTACCAGTTCTCCCACCAGTCTTACTGTCTCTGACCACATTTTAACTCTGTACTGCCCACTCCCCTGACATGAGTCTGAAGAAGGGTCTCGACCCGAAACGTCACCCATTCCTTCTCTCCAGAGATGCTGCCTGTCTCACTGAGTTACACCAGCATTTTGTGTCTATTTTTGATTTAGACCAGCATCTGCAGTTCTTTCCTTCACATATCAGAAGATAATATTTGGTTTGCAGCATAATCTTCATAACTACCTTCTCCAAGTAAATTGAGAATTAGTAAAGTGGATTTGTGTTCTACTGTTTTCAAAATAATTTCATTTAATGTCAGCATTAAGATGTGTATTTGTATCCATTCTGCCGCACATGACCTCCATCACACTCTGCTCAAAGCTGAAGAAGGGTTTCGGCCCGAAACGTCGCCTATTTCCTTCGCTCCATAGATGCTGCTGCACCCGCTGAGTTTCCCCAGCAATTTTGTGTACCCTCCACAATTAAAGTGACTTTTTAAACAGAATGGGACATTTTAAATAGAATGGGCTTGGATAGCGTGGATGTGGAGAGGATGTTTCAACGAGTGGGAGAGTCAGGAGAATGGGATTGGGAGGGTGAGATTGATTGAATGGTGGAGTAGACTTGATGGGCGAAATGGCCTCATTCTGTTCCTATCACTTATGACCTCATAGGTAGACAAAAATGCTGGAGAAACTCAGCGGGTGAGGCAGCATCTATGGAGCGAAGGAAATAGGCAACGTTTCGGGACGAAACGTTGCCTATTTCCTTTGCTCCATAGATGCTGCCTCGCCCGCTGAGTTTTTCCAGCATTTTTGTCTACCTTCGATTTTCCAGCATCTGCAGTTCCTTCTTGAACACCTATGACCTCATGACATGCCAACCAGTCAAGGTTTAGCTGTTACTGCTAAATTGGTGCAGAATTGTTTATTGTCCAAATGTATTGGTAAAATTTAAAAAAATCCTTTGTTGTGATATCCTCATAGAGATTTTATTGCCGAAGGTTGTTCATAACCTTAAGGAGAAATATTGTTATCAGCTCTGAACATAAATAAAGAGGAAGAAAGAATTAGATTAATGAAGAACATTGCAACAGATACGATTCAGAATTAAACGTCTTAAAGTATATTTATATGTAATTAATCATGCATAAAATGCCAATCCTTATTTGTATGTTACGGCAGATTGTAAAATGATATGTGTCAACTACTTATTTAGGATTAAATAAAGTATCATAGAGAAGGACAAATTGAAGGCAATTTAAGAAGTGAAGTGTCAGACATTAAATTACAGGTCACCCAATACATCTTAAAATAAATTGTCTCAAATACATCATGTCACACTTTCCACTTTGCAGACCAGGAAGATAGATTCCACCCAGCCACTAGTGACATGGGCTGGAAAATAATACAAATGGAGCATTTATAATTATTAGCAACATGCAGACTTTACAGTAGAAGTGACGAGAGAATCCAGATCAAGAATTTATTTGATTCACTTGTTAACAAAGCACTCGTTGTCAAATGGATTTGATAAATGGAGGAACTTGTTCTAACATCGTTTTAACATTGTTTTAACATTACAAAATATTAAATGGTCAGCTCGACATAGACTACACCAAACCCAAACCAATTAGGAGCAGACGAGGGCATTCGATCCAATTTGTGATCCCAGCTACAAAGACAGATGTGTACAGCAATTCGTTCTTCCCCCGCACAATTAAAGCATGGAATAATCTCCACCCAACTATAGTTACCCAACCAGATGCAACTGAATTTAAAGTTGCTCTTTCTACCCAATAACCCTTTCTGGCTTAAGCCCTCCCTTCACCACCTCCAGTTTAAATTCCATTTGGAATATTTTGGAGGACCAAGAAACCAAGAACCAAGAACTAATATTTTGTATGCAATTACACTGAAGACATTGGATTGCCGATCAATTAGACCATAAAGTCCTAACTGGATTGAAAAGTGGGCAGGAATAGATATTAGTGTGAAGATAGACACAAACTGCTGGAGAAACTCAGAGGGTCAGGCAGCATCTCTGGAGAGAAGGAATGGGTGACATTTCCGGTCGAGACCCTTCTTCAGACTGACTTCAGTCTGAGGAAGGATCCCGACCCAAATCGACGGCCATTCCTTCTCTCCAGAGATGCTGCTGATCCCGCTGAGTTACTCCAGCATTTTGTGCCTATATATAAACCAGCAACTGAAGTTCCTTCCTACACATTAGGAATTAGTGTGTTAGTTTACAATAATCTGGCATTTTCAAGGTCCTTCAGATGGTTGCTCGTTGTAAATTCTGAGATTTATGGAAGTCAGTTTCACAACTTATTACAAGCTGGTTCAGGGCCATTGTCACTAAGTTTGATAGAAGCTGATGCTCCAATGTAGTGTTATAATGTTGGAATTGCTGTCTTTTGGGAAGTTGAACGACACCAAGGCCCCATTTATCCAGTTGGGTGAACAGAATATCCCAAAATGACCAGTTATCTGCCCTGAGAGGCCCACTGTTTCTGCTTGGTAATTAATAGTTCTTCCCCACGACGACTCCATTTTGCTCAAAGTCATTGCCAATATTTATTATCTAACTGACATCACTAAGTACGGATTATCTTGTTTGCACAAATTCACAGGATGTACGTTTTACTGGCTGGACCAGAATTTGTTGCCAGTTCCTAATTCTGGCTGTATTTGGTGATGTGTTGGCCACTTCAGCTGGCAACTGAGAGTCAACTAGAGGCACATGAGTCTGCAGATGCTGTGATGAAATGAAAGTTAACAGGACTTCTCTAGTATAGGGAGGAACTGCAGATGCTGGTTTACACCAAAGAGAGACACAAAATGCTGGAGTAACTCAGCAGGTCAGGCAGCATCTCTGGAGAAAAGGATCCGTTTGGATCGGAAATAGTCTGAAGAAGAGTTCTGACCCAAATAAATAATTTATTGTGCTAATTTATTATATCACGAGGACAGGAATAATTCAGAAGAATCCAAATTAAAATGTGAGGTAATATTAATGTGGAGTCCTACACTATTCAGTTTTCTGAGTACTTTGACGTCAATGACCCAAATCATACTGACAAGATAATTTACATAAATGCTTGTACAAAGACTTTACTATTGCCAACATGCTTATTTCATATTTCCTTACCACATAGGAGATGATTTGACACTTTGAGTCAATCCTGACTCACAAAGCAATCTTATTTTCCATTATGTTTCTCTGTAATATATCCTCTTTACATTCCGATCAACTTTCTGAAGATTCTACCTCTCGCCCATGGGGAATTTGCAGTGGCAATTAACCTATCACCCACATGTCTTTTGGGAAGTGGGAGGAACTGAAGCATCCTGAGGAATCCCAAGTGGTCACAGGAAGAATGTGCAAACTCCATACAGAGAACATCAGAGATGAGGAATAACTCCAGTGGCATGAGGCAGCAGCTCCACCTGTTTTATTTCAGAGCAGGGCAACTTTAAGCGCACCTGCCAAGACTCTTATTGTTATTCAAAAATGCTGAAGAAACTCAGCGGGTGCCCTGGCACCTGCAGAGTTTCTCCAGCATTTTTGTGTACCTTCGATTTTTCAGCATCTGCAGTTCCTTCTTAAACTCTTATTGTTATTCATTGGTATAACATTTTTCCAATGCAATGGTCTAGTGGTATAGATTGCATGGGATCCAGGGAGAGCTAGCCGACTGGAGAGGAAATTGGCTTCATGGAAGAAAGCAACAGGTGATGGTGGAAGGTTGTTTTTCGGACTGGAGTCCTGGGACTAGTGGTGTTGCCTCAGGAATCAGTGCCGAGTCCTTTGCTGTTTGTAGTTTATATCAACGATTTGGATGAGAATGTAAAAAGCATGATTAGCAAGTTTGTAGATGGTGAGTCATATGGAACAGTCTGTGTGGTAATGGTAGACCAACGTTTGATGTAGGTGTGTCAATATATTTCCCAACCTTTTAGTGCAGAACCTGCAGTTGGTGGATTCTGCTTTTCTTTTCCTTCTGGTAATTGTGGGTTTCAACGTGGCTGTGGAGGAAGTGAGTTGCTGCAGTGCATTTTCAGATGGGACATGGGCCTTTGTATTCCAAAGATAGGGGGAATGTATGCTTGGGGTTGTACATTCAAGTTGCTACTGTATCCTTCATGGTTAAGATACATTAAGAATGAGGATTCCCAAAATCACATAATTTACGGAATAAAACGGGAACAATCTATTCAACCACTTCAACCATTTCTGAAGACAGGCAAGCTGAGAAGATTTGCTAACCTAGTTTGTTGACAGAGTGAAGAGCTTTTGTGAGGTCAAAAAACTCCAGGCTCTTTACATCTTTCTTGAGTTAGTCACATGTGAAGAGCATGTCCATTGTGGAGCTCCTTTAGAAATGGTTGGAGATGCTCCTTATGATGACTTTACCTGTGGGAGAGAGCAAGGAGATCCATCGCTAAGCACTAAGGCCACAGTCTACCAAGCAGCCTTCCAATAATCATTGCAGGCATGGATAATATAGAATAGGCACTCCAAAGCTCTGGAAAAGTATCATCAATGTTGGCTCGACAAAATCCCTTTAACTCCAATGCCAGGATAGACAAACCAAGTCAGTACCCTCTCCCAGGCCAACAAAGATGCTCTCATCTAGTCGGTGGGGGCGCTGCAAGACAGCTGCCCTGCCAGCAGCATGTTAATCATTTCTACTTTTTTTGTTTTTTCCAGTATGTCCAAATGTGCGTTTTAATGTCTCTCGGTGTGTCTTGTGTGGGGGGTGGTGAGGGGGGGTGGTGAGGGGGAGATAAGGGGGAAATAAGGGGGAGACCATGCAGATGGACCAGGGAGATACTGAGCCACTTGAGCATCTTTGATGGGAGGATGCAGAGCCCAAGTGCAAGAAAAGTCAGACAAAAAGCACAACAACCTGAGTAGCCCATCCTCCTAATCTGGCAAGCTCCAGCTGTTCCATCTGCCCCAGCTGTGACAAGACCTGCATTTCTTGCATCAAACTCATCAACTAGCTCAGACACTCCTGAGCTGTAATAGAGGCAAGTCATCCTCAACCACAACGGACAGCTGAAGAAAATAATTAGAAATAAAGAGAACCATGTAACATGACCCCAAAAAGAGTGATAGAAGTCATGTAATAATGCTGGAATTCATCTTATTCAGTGGTCCAGACTGCAATTGTCCTGATTATTACTCACAATGTATTGTATGTCTCTGCTATGCTTTGCTTTGAATCTTTCAAGGCAGTCTGCCTTTTTATCTTTCACTTCTTATCTCCTAATCGCCACATTTTTTGCCTGTTGCCCGGTCCCTCAAATGTTTCTGTTCTTAAATTGTTTTGTTCGTTTTTCTCTCTTTTTTTCTCCTTTACTGTCTTTCCATTCCTGATTGATGAGCAAAGTGCTCTTTGTGTCACTGGGGTGCAGATGGCCTGAATTAACTTGACAGCCGTTCCAAGTTCCTCCTGGTTTATATGTATCACCGACCAAATTGTGAGCATTTCGACAATCCAATACACAAAAGGCGAGGTAAAATGGTGAGGAGTAGGATTAGTGAGAAGACAGATGATTGAGTGTCACCCCAGTACACTTGAGGTCCATTAGATTACACCAGAATGTGCTTATTTTTCATTATGTACTGGTTGCTAATCTTCTTAATACACCTCATGTCCAGCAGTAGTTGCAGCTCACAACCAGCACACAATTGGAAGTACAACCTGTTATAAATTGGTGCGACAAAAGTAAGTAAGCTTTGGACTTAATCTCTTGAATTAAAGATCAATACATCTTTTCACAGGATGGTACGCCAATTGAGTACTAATTAAATGGAGTATATGCATTAGTTAATTACTTTTAAAATGATTTATTTTGAACAAATCTTCCCCCCACCACACCCCTAATTGAATTGTCCAGAAGTTCAATGTACAATAAATGTCAGATCCAATTTGGAAGACAAAAAGCATATACTATAGATTCATTAAGACACCCTCATACCAATGCATTCCCTTAAAATACTTGAAATTGTACTCGGTCATGTCTCGCTAACCAACATTAACTCATTCAGTTTCAAGTCATCTCTGTGCGCTTTTATGGCTCCCATTTAGAACACTTTACTGAGAAATTATGACCTTGTACCTCAATGGAACATAACATTTCAGATCAGCATTGATAAATATGCAGCTGACACTAGCCACGACCTCATTTGGGAAGTGTTAGGGCATTAACATCAGAGGTTGGCATCCTATTCATTTTTGAATGTCAACGGGTTTCAGTCATATACTAAGAATTCAGTGCCACTCCATTCTATTCTGGGAGTACTGCACTGTTGGTGGTGATTTTGTTTTTAAGGCTGAGTTGAACTAATGCCATCCCAGACAAATGTAAAATATCCATGTCAAACATGAAAGAGGAGCACAGTGATTTCCTAATGTTCAGACTAATATTTGGCTCTCAAACGGCCTGTACAATTCTAAATTATCCATTTACTTCGATGCTCTTTGTTGGAGCTTGCTGTGCACAAAGTGGCTTCCTTTCATTAAAAATTCATATGAAAAACAATGACTATAGATCAAAAGGAGAGGTACTAGGTTGCCTTTGTAGCTCTTTGAGATACCCTGTTTCCTTTTCTTGTATGGTAGTGGGAACAACTTACACATTGATGTCGAGATTTTGTAAACAGCTATGGATCTGATGAACCTGCGAAACATGTCACTAATGATTGGAGGGGCAGTCTAATCCCCTTGATGATATGCTTCCTTGTTTGACTCTTGTTTCTGAAATCACAGCTGTGCTGTAGGAGTTGTGATTTCTAATGAAGTTTTTGTTTTGGACATTTATATTGTTTCATTTCGATTTTCTTCGTTGCCCTACCGTTAATCAAGAGTTATCACTGGAGTTTCTCTCATGTTGGCTTTCTTGATTTGAACCACAATTCTGGCATATCCGGGTGGATTGATAAATCAGGTTTGCAGGAATGTAATGGGTGAAATAGGTGACAAAAGCTTTGCCTTCCAATATTTGGGATAAGGATGTTCATATCTGTGGGGGTCCATTCAATTGCAATTGACTTCAATGTTCTGTTAATAATTTGCATGGATATGTTTCATTCCATATCCATTTATTGGTGCCGCAACCATTTGCCCATACAGAAGCACGATTTGCTATGGTTAAATCCATTAAATCCTAAATGGCTTTTCGGTTTTCCCCTGCACTGAATTGGTTCTCATGAGTTTCAGATGGCTTATTCTCTCCTTCACTTTATCCTTGGTCTTCAACAAATGTTTTCTCCTTTGCCCCTTTATTTTTTCCTTGGTTTTCTACTTTTGTTCCTCTGTTTTGCAATCTTTTCTTTTCCTCTTCCCTCTCTTTCTTCCTCTCTCTGAACTCGCCAGGTTTTTAATGGAACATCAAGGCCGAAAACACTGTCTATGAGAATAAAACAAGCAGAACTCAGTTGCAAATAAAAGACCAGGCAGGGCCATGTTAGGCTCCGTACTTCATTTCTTTACACGGTTTCATCCAAAGGAGCCTTTATTTGTAGTTGTGCGTGCTTCATCCTCCCTCCCATGGGTTGGAGTTTCACTCCAAGGCTTCTGTTGTAACCAAGAGTCATTTAATAAATACAAGAGCTTAACCATTTGGTCAGTTGGTCTTATATTGATGATAACTTAGATGATAACTTATATTTGTGCAATACTTCTAATGCCCCTGTCCCACTTAGGAAACCTGAACGGAAACATCTGGAGACTTTGTGCCCCACCCAAAGTTTCCGTGCGGTTCCCGGAGGTTTTTGTCAGTCTCCCTACCTGTTTCCACTACCTGCAACCTCCGGCAACCACCTGCAACCTCCGGGAACCGCACGGAAACCTTGGGTGGGGCGCAAAGTCTCCAAGGTTTCTGTTCAGGTTTCTTAAGTGGGACAGGGGCATAAAAAATGCTGTAAAAATTTCTAGCTGAAATATGACCAGTCTCTGCACAAAATAAATGGGCCATAGGTTAAATTGGTGCAAAATATCAAATCTTTGGCCAAAGAGGTATGTTTTCAGCACTTTTAAAGGGAGGAGAGAGAGTTGTGAATTCCATAGCTTAGGATCTAGGGCTACAGAAGTGGAGGATGGACAAGTGACATGAGTTGGAGCAACATACATAAGTGGGAAGATTCATCTTGCCTTCAATGGTGTGATTAGGTATTCTGTTATTCTGCTATGATTCTTAATGCAACATTCCAATAGTTCAAATTAGTTATTAATGCTGGGCTGAGTTTGTTCACGTATAGATTTATATTTGAGATGTGAAGCTTTCAAATGTTTCAGTGTTTTTTTCAACTCTTCAACCAAAATGTCATAAGACAAGTTAAATGCAGTAGACGATGTACAACAGGTAGATTGTACATTAGTAGATGGAGAGATAGGGGGAGGATTAGTCTGTTTATGTTACTTTCTGGGGATTAGCTAAGTCACTGTCTTGTCAAAACCATTTGTCTTTCTGGGGTGGTCCTGCATAATGCAGGCACTAGTGAGTTGCTTGTCAGGACAAGTCGGATTAGAGGGAAGCAGACAATCCTACACACTCACTGTTGGCTTTCTGTGAGAGGAGGGCATGAAGATGGGATGACACAAAAAGGTGTTAAGCTCTCCTGCTGCAATTCTATAAACACAAAGCAAGAAAGGAACTAAGAAAGTGAACTTTGGAATTTTCATATCCCGAAGCCCCAATGATCGGACTTTGGATTGAAATAACACACAAAGACATTTAAAGGCATCCACCTAAATCAGTGCAATGTTTATGAA
Organism: Amblyraja radiata; assembly: GCF_010909765.2. Classification (NCBI taxonomy): domain Eukaryota; kingdom Metazoa; phylum Chordata; class Chondrichthyes; order Rajiformes; family Rajidae; genus Amblyraja; species Amblyraja radiata. Next base: position 8,585,629 of record NC_045992.1, on the reverse strand, counting down.
AATTTACATCCTTTCAATCTAATAATGAATTGCTCGAGATTTGCTCTTATGCTTAGCACTTCCATAGCGACCACTTATATACTGGCTGCCAATCTCAGATCAGTACTGGAATTCATTACTAGCTTGTTTATAATTTCTGGTTGTAAATTTGACTCTGATAGTCAGCTGATAAGACTTAAGGATCAAGAAGGGAGACACAAAATGCTGGAGTAACTCAGCGGGGCAGGCAGCATCTCTGGATAGAAGGAATGGGTGACATTTTGGGTCGAGACCCTCCTTCAGAGTCTTCCCACTTGAAGAAGGGACTCAAGTGAAACTTGCAGACATTTCAATGAAATTTGCCTTGGTGTTCATTTTTATAGCATTGCTCCCAATCTCGGAGCCATGGCTGGTGTGTATTATACTTGCACAAATTATCAATAGGAATTCTATTTTTAAAACCCCCATCTCTGTACCTCTTCCCTTTAGACCACATATGTTTTGTTTATTTCTCCAAATCTTTTAGTCTTTGGTTCAGGGTCTATTACATTCTTAAACCCCCGTGAATTTCTACATGAAAGAGCAGTGTATAAATGCAGAAGCAGAATATTATCGCCGATGCAAACCATGAATTGAAACTGAAAGATGGAAACACAAGAAACTGCAGATGGTGGAATCTTAAGCAAAACACAAATTATTAAAGGAATTGCGGGTTTTGCTGACAAAGCATCATTTTCACTCTTGTACTTTGCGAACATCATTGTTATTAGAGTCTTCTTATGATATCGCCGAGTTCCTCCAGCACTTTGTATTTTAAAACGGGAAGGTGCTGACAACAATCTGAAGTCTGGAGAGAGAGGATCAGAGAAAGTTCAGGTTGATCTGATAAATGATCATTGACCTGAAGTATTAACCCAGTGGCTTTCCGCAGATATCGCCTGACCCGCTGAGTGCTCGCCTACTGATAAATGTATGTTTCTCTAAACGTTGACCATTTTCTTCCTTTCCTTCACAACATCATCACAGTCCACACTTACAACAGAATCATATTTCTAAACGACTGGACTGAAAATAATGCTTTATTAGGGACAAATGTGTTTGAAAATATCGTGATAAAATCATCCATTGGCTGAGGGTAATATTGTTAAGAATAATGGTTCCATAAATCATCAACAGAGCATCAGATAATCAGAGGTTTAAAAAAATTAAAGAATATTAGTTACTGTAATTTTTTTGTCCCTGTGTGATGTCCCTGCCATGTAATGAGGGGCTGCATCCTCCGTACAAGATAATGGATGACCTATGGTATGATACCGACAGGAATGAATCAAAAGGATTCCACTGGTGTCAGAATCAGGAGCAAAGCACGTGTGGTATTCAATGTCACTAGAACTTGTGGATTGAATTAGTGCCTCGTATCCTTGACAGCCTTGTTGTTATTCTTTGTATTGTACCGAGAGGCATTTATATTTATTATCTGCGCTCGCTGCATGTTGGGGTTTTTTTCCCTGTGGGATCATTCCACAGCCATTTGGGAAGTATTTCTTTTTAATCCTTTCCCAGGATTTGGGTGGTGCTGGTAAGGGCAAATTTATCAGCTGCTGCAGAGAAAGTGTGGAGTAGTAGATCTAATAGAACTTGATGTTTCGATCCCTGTAATAAGTCGTCACTCTTGCTATTTACAGTGGGATTGGAGTGGTGAAGGGTAGGGTAGGTACGTCATCAGGGTCATCAGGTGGGCACCCTCCTTCTTTGACGTTTCATTGATAAGCCCACAACATCTCCAGAGGGCTCAACGGTGATACCTGGCGTCCCAGGTACACCCCCTCCCCTCAATTCCACACCCTCCTGTCTTCATCTTGCAGCCCAATTGTTGTCTCTCCCCTTGATCCAAATCCAATTGCTGCTTTTTTCTGCAGGATTTGATAATAATTTGATTGCTTGTTGGAGGGAGCGACCCCTCACCCCCATTTTCTTTAATAGCCTGGTCATAGATGCAGCAACAAATCCCCTGCATCCAACTTCGACAGGGAAAATCTTGGTCTTCCAGCCATTCTGGGAAGCTTCGGTTGCCAGTTCAGAGTACTTGGTCTTTTTCCTCTCACAAGCTTCTTCAACACCATCTTCCCAGGGAACTGTCAATTCCACAAGGACTCTTACTGAACTATTCTATTGAACAAAGCATGTGAAATAGATAAGAGTGTTAGTGGATCTGAAGAAATGCAGTTCCAAACAATGATGTTGCTTGTTGAATACTATTTTACCTTCGGGAACACAGCAGTGATAAATCGGGATGTACGAATAATGCACTAAACCTACAGCTTTTCTTTTCAGATTAAACACCTTTCATCTTCAGCATAAACATAATTAAATCTGTTTCTCCATCGATGAATAAGTACTTCCAGCATTTCTGTTTTTATTTCAGAATTCAGATCTGCATTACCCAACTTTTACATTTGAGCTTTATTGTTGAATAATTAATTCAGATATGGTGTAGGGAACATGCTCTAACTTGACCTGCTTTCAGGGAGTTGTACAGTGCAGGCGGAAAATCCATGGCTCATGGTCGGTTGAAGGAAGGGTGAATAGAATTATTCACTTGCCTCCTGCCCCATCAAACCGAATACCAAGTATTATAGAAGAAGTAGGTAGATGACGTAGACAGTTCTATTATTGATGTATTAACAATAAATATTAAAGCTTTGCTCTGCATGGTCATAATAAGTGCATGGAAGAGTCTTGAACACTGGTTGCACTCACCTCTCCCACTTTGAGTTCTGTTGATGTCAATGGGAACAAATGTGTGAAGATGACCATGGCCCAAGGCTGATAGCCTCTTGCACATTTTGTGCTGGCAACCAACAAGTAATCTCTCACTCTCTCTGTATCTTTCAAGCCATCAGGTTTCCAATATTGCTGACCATCCCACACCATCAAAGAGATTTATTGGAGGCAATGCCTCAAAAAGGCAGCCGGCTTCATCCAAGACCCATCCCACCATCCCATCCTACCCTCTCATTTCACTCCAACTATCGGGAAGAAGATACAAGTGTCTGAATGGCTCGATTGTAATCATGTATTGTCTTTCCGCTGACTGGATAGCATGCATCCAAAGCTTCTCACTGTACCTCGGTACACGTGACAATAAACTAAACTAACTAAACTAAAACTATGACCACCAGGTTCAAGAACAGCTTCTTCCCGACCGCCATCAAGTTCTTTACCACCAGGAAACGCTAACTAAACTATGAACTATGGACTCTCTTGCTGGCACTAAGGACTTTGGCCTTTTTTTTTGCACTGTATTTTTTGAGGATTATTAATTCATTTTGTTGTTGTTATTTATTCGAGGTTATCTATGGGCGTTGTGTTTACTCTTATGTTTCTGCAAGTAAGGATTTCATTGTTAATACATATAACAAACACTCTTGATCAGTGTGAATCTTGTGAAAGGTGGAAGTGTGAGATCTACTGATGGAGTTGAGTGACTGCTGGGATGGGCAGGAGACACAGAGGCGAATATGTCTTTTCACTCAGCGAATGGACTTTGTATTGACTTACTCGGAATCATCTGCATTGTGTTGAGGAATTAATTCTTAAATCCTTTGCCAGCAGACCTGTTCCCTGTCCCCTTAATTTTCAATTGGGATTGTAGGGTAAAGGTTTAGGAGGCAAAAGGAAAGTTAGGTTTTATTTTAATCATTTTGTTTAAATGTTTTTCATTATTTGCAAAAGTTTATGTTTTTCATTTAAAAACATCACATTTGGAGGTGGTTGATTGGAGAGGAAAGACTGAGGAAATCCATCAGCTTTCTCAGGTGAAAGTCAAAGATGTCACGGCACAATTTGGAGGAAAAGCACAACATTCTCCCTGGCTCAGTTATTTTTCAATCAACATCATTGAAACACGTAATCAATACATTGCAATTTGTGGTGCAAACTGCTTTGTGCAAATTGCCAACTGTGTTTCCTATATTACAATGCTCTATACATGGAAATAATTTCATTGGTTGTAAAGTCCTTTGTCATGGACCAAAATGACAATTAAAGATGCAGTAGAAATGAGTCCTTGTTTGTTTCTTTCTTTTGACATATGGAGTCTGGTCAAAATTTGTCCAGAAACTGATCCTTGGTCTGTTGTTATTATTTAGTCTGAGTTGGCAGGTTCTTTTTAATTAAGAGGAAAAGGCGGGTTTATGGAGTCAAGCAACAGTTTGGCTAAGGTGTTATTGTAAAGCAGAAGCGGCTTGACGATGGAAAGGCCTCACGTTCTTCTTGTTCTTCTGTGGTGGCCATATTTTCACGGCCGAAGACTCACTCTAAGTGTCCCTCGCAGTGATTAATTGCCCGTGGATGTTCCTCCAGCAGTCTTGCGAACGCTGGCGTGGGTCCGCGATGAATCAGGAGGGGTGCAATATCAGCTCGTGATCCCAGCACCGTTACTGAAATTAGCGGCTGTTGAAATTTAAGTCGGCTGTAAAACTTTCCGCCAACGGAACAGCGGTCGGTCGACCTGAGACAGGCGTGCGGCATTGTCACCCTTTGCGAAACCATCTGGTCAGCACTCGGTTTTTCCCCTGTAACACAATCTTGCATTCAGATGACTCTGAAGAGTCATCAAATGAAGGCAATGTGCTCTCACCAATAAAGCACGAAAATATATTTGCTCTGTCCTGGGGTCTTTACAGTTCCCGCTGTTACTATTTTATTTCCATCCATTAAAATTTGAAGCATTTGGTCACGCTGGATTGGAAATAGCAAAAGTATCAGTGACATGCTGTTATCGAGGAAGTACCTCATATCTCAGCCTTCCTATTACCCTGGTTAATGTAAAAGCCAGCTATCTGCCTGATCCACTGTTGTTTCCCTGGGCAGCTAACTGGTGGCCAACACAGTGAGTGAAGCCTTGTCAATACAAAGAATTCAAGTCTTCCTTTGAAGCGCTCTTCCTCATTGCACCTCTAATTTGTTTTTGTTTTTTTGCATTGCATTGAATGGAGCAAAATGCCCCGTGTTGTAAAAATAACTCGATGGAAACAAATGCCGGCCAATAGTTAACAGATATATACCTGTGGGGTGAGTTTTACAGCGATCCCAATGAACAAGGCAAATAGGTCATGAGAATTCCTGAGCTTGGGAACTAGATAGCTTAAAGATTGTTCACCACCTGCGGTGGATGAAAATGAGGCCGGAATTCTCAGAGCATTGCAGAGGTACAGATAAAGTGTAAGGTTTCAACAGAAGAATGTGTGAGATTTGTACTGACAACCGATTGTGGATGAGCTTCAGATGAAGACGTTTTGAGATGGACTGTCATGACCTCTGAATAGACAAACCCCAACTACTAAACCTACACTCATTTTTCTCAGCATACAGTTCCTTCCTTGTCAGTTGTTCAATAGGAAGATTTTTTTTCAAGTGAGTCAGACATTTGTGGATATTAAGTTGATTAATCTAAAGTTTACAATCTCAACACAGTGTTGACGGCGCTGAATTAAAAATAGAAATGACCAAAAACACTCAGCAGGTCAGGCAGCATCTGTGGAATGGGGAAAACGTTCATTTTGTTTTGTGAGAGCTGGGAAAGAAAGATAAAAAAGGGGGAAAAAAATACTGGAGGTTGCTGAGAAGGTTGCGGGAGGGATGGAAAAGTCAAAGAGAATATTTGTCTTGGGTGAGACCAGATTAGAAGGAAGAATGGGACTTTTACGGAGTGTTTATGATCCCTCGTGTTATGTGTTGCTAATACCAACCAGGGCAGCCTGGACGCAAGGAGCAAAACTGTCACACTCACATAATGGATGACTTACATCAGAAATGACTCGTTTAATACAGGTGGAAAGAAATAGTCACCTCTAGTTGGAGAATTCAAAGTTGCATCTGACAGAGTGCTGCACTGCCAGAAGTAGTGGACTGCACTGGGAGAAGTTGTCGAAGACATTAAACTCTCTCACATGGAGGTGAACTGTTTTATGCTTTAACATCAAAGCTCAGTGGGATTATTTTCCTCAATATTTGTTCCCTGTCTTTAGCATGACAAAATAAATAAATTAATGGGCCATTGTCACTTCACCTTTTGAAGAACTATACTTTGTCTTTGACCATTTATCCATATCACTCTATTGTCAATCTCCGGGAGATGATTGCTTCCAACTCTGAATTTTGAATTACTTTATAATTCACTCTGTTCTAATGAAAAATGGCCCCTAATGACAAAACAATCCAATTTGCAATTTAGTTTTCACACATCAATTTAGTACTTTCTGGTTCTCCAGCTTTGTAACATAACCACCACTGAGCCATAGGGGGACCCAAATATTCATCGATTTTCGTCTGAAAGCAACAATGAAGGTCTAGAAACAGAGAACTGCAGATGCTGATTAATACACAAAAGGACACAAAGTCCTGGAGTAACTCAGCAAGTCAGGCAACATCACTGGACCATGGGTAGGGTATGTTTTGTGTCTTGTTTAAAGAAGGGTCTCGACCAGAAACGTCAGCTATCCATGATCTCCAGAGATGCTGCCTGACCTGCTGAGTTACTCAACACTTTCTGTCCTGATGATGAAATTCTCCAAGTTTATGCGCTCAGATAATGTCGCCTCGAATTAAAGATATAAAGACGAATTGTGTTCCACTTCTGGACTCAATATAGCACAAAAGCATCAAGATCAGGGAATGGACGAAGTTTGTGTCTCTGCAGATTCTTCCTTGTGATGAATGAGAGCACAGTCGTATTTAAAGTCACCACTACATTGGCCCATTTATGCTGGGTCAGCAGGTCGTTACAAGGCCAAGATGATCATTGTAGCGGTACCTCCAACATTTGCTATAAATTCACTGTACCTTTGCAAAGCCAAGTGGAATAGCTGTACATACCCCTTCTGCCTGCAACAATCTGGGTCTCTTGTGACTCAAATCTACAATGTAGGATTTTTCATGCATGCATCAATTTTCAGAAATGATATAAGTATGCCCTTGAATCTCACTCAAAAAGTTGGTGCTTTGTGGAGGAGTATTTATGTTCAAACTGTCGTTGTGTAATAGTAATATATTAGCAGTTTGAAGTTACGCCAAAAGCAGTAAACATTTTAAGGCAGCCCTGTATAGATCAACTTACTGTTGGTTACTAACTTTCATTTAACGTACTCTGTGGTAATGTTAAAATTAATGTTACAATTGAATGCCTTTTCCTGCACCTCTGTTCATTAGCCTAACCTGCTAGTCTTAGATCAATTTTCTAAATTTCATACAGGTGGGAGATAGATTGAATGGTCCCGGGGGAGTTGAAGAGCAACGACAGACTCATCTTGTTAGCATCAAGAAATCTGAAGCCCTCATGAAGTGGGGGATGGTACATTGCAATGAAAATAATGAGAATGAAATGAGTTTTGGTTCTTCCATAGACTCGGTCCAGCTGAAAGCAATACAATCATTTGTATTTCAATCACCTCATCCCTGAGTTGCTCCCAGAATCACAACATTGATTTCATTTACCTTGAGGCAGAATGAACATTATCTTCACCATGTGTTAATTACAATAGAAATGGCTGGAACAACACTAACAATGGGAGAGTCCAGGACTCGTGGTCATAGCCTCAGAATTAAAAGAATTAGGAAGGAGATGAGGAGGAATTTCTTTAGTCAGAGGGTGGTGAATCTGTGGAATTCTTTGCTGTAGAGGCCAAGTCAATGGATATTTTTAAGGCAGAGATAGACAGATTCTTGATTAGTACGGGTGTCAGAGGTTATGGGGGGGGGGGGAAGGCAGGAGAATGGGGTTAGCTGGGAGATGTTGATCAACCATGATTAAATGGTAGAGTAGACTTGATGGGCCGAATCGTACTCCTATTACATATGACAACTATATATGGCCTATTTAAATCTCAAAATACCATCTTAAATATCCCTTGATTGCTCATGGCATCTTCCAACTGAGCCAAACTCAGTACGGATTGGCATATCCCAAACAATTTTCTCACTTCAGTTTTCGCCTCAGTACTTCAGCTCTGGGTTGGAAATATGATGTATATACACACAGTGATCTCATGTGAGTGTCGTGGTACACCAACACGTATGTCTGACACATTCTTAGGTCTACATGGATGATACAAAATGGTGAATATTTGTTCTCCAATGAGTGGACTCTACTTTTACATTTCTGCTGCGTTGAAAACTGGGAAAGAGAGGCGAAAATAAATCAGCGCAGTAATGGAACGAATGCAGAAAGAAGAACAGATATGTTGATAAATAAGGGGAGATAATGAGAGAGAAAGAAGTGAGAGAGGAGAGTATAGGAATAGGGAAGGGTGGGGTGAGGATGGGATGGAGACAATTATATTATATTGGATGTGGTTGGGAAAGTGGTGAGGAGACAGTTTCAGAAAGGTACATAGATCCTGGCAGATTAGTCACTTCTCTCTGAATGCTAGAATATGGTCAATGGGCTGAGTAATCTCTTTTTGCCCATGTTACCTACTTAGTTTAACACTGAAGGAGACTATCCAGCCCATCAGCTCCACATCAGATCCCTGCAGAGCTATCCCAACCCAACAGCATCTTTGCTGCATTCTTTATGTCCCATTGCTGATGGAGATATCGAAGCAAAATGTTGGTCTCCTCTGTCATAATGATCTGTTCCGATGGCATACTCTCATGTTGGGAGTTATACAGATGGTCTTCTATTCGAATCTTTGCGAACAGTATGCGTATAACAGGCTGAAATTGCTTTCATTATAGACCGGCAGTCCTTTCAAGAAGTCCGCCATCTTCTTCAGCTCCATTATTCTCTCCTTACGTCCCTGGGGCCCTGAAATCTATTCGATCTCACATTTATATCAACTCCATTTTGAGTCTTTTTGACGCCTACTTTATTTAAGGCTGATTTATTGTAGCTTTTTAACCAACCAGCGTGTGTCTTTGGGATCGGGGAGAAAACCCGAGCACATGATCAGGTAAGGAACATGCAAACTCTACACTGACAGTACATTGGAACTGTGGGCAGTAGAGCCAGCCTATTCTCATGTAGGAGGCTGTTCTCATGTAAAATGGGCACTCAATGACCATCCTTCATATTTCTGACGAAGCTGATCTGCCTTTTCAAGGCACATGGGTACATCTGGAAAAGTTACATCCTCTCTGTTATAAAATAGGGAATTCTAGCATTTTGACCCAGCAACAGTGGAAGGGTGAGATGTATCCAAGTTACGATGGCATCCGGGAGAGAGAAGGAAACTTGAAGATGTTGGTTTGTTCGATCAGCCTTCGGATGCTTTCCTTGTTGGCGAGGGATATCATGGGTTTGGGGGCGCTGTTAGAGAAACTCTGGAGTGTTGCTGCAGAGAATCTTTTAGATGTATCTTCTTATCGCCAGAGCAGTTAAGCTGTGAGATGGTGCGCTTCACCGATCGATGGTCAAAAGGCCACGTCTTCTCCCTTTTGCTCAAGCCATAAGGAAACTACTTGCTCCTTTGCTGGGGCTGCCAATCCTGACTGCGGTGTCACTTGGGAAAAGGCAATGATAATCTGCAACCATGGACAGCTGGAACCAATTAGAAATAAATTGAATCCAGAAGCTAACTCTTCCAATTCAACATTTCACAGACATGGCAGTGAGATGCAGGATTTCCTCAACATTACCTCTGACCTTTGTCATGCCTGACCTAAAAATAATGCTCAGGAAGGTCAAACAGTTTTCTAAAAAGGCCCCAAACACAAGGAAGATAGAGACATATAAAACAATTAACATAAATTTCCATCCATACTTTATCAGGCTTTCTAAAGTCATTCACAAGAGCACAGTGCATTTCAAAGTTGCGTGATCCATCAGAAATGGCTTCAACCGTTCAAATGATTGAACAGTGGAAATAGCAACTGAAAATAAGATTAAAATCAGCAAGACCTGACAGGGCAGTGTGACTAAATCGATCCAAGTAAGGCAGAAATCTCTTTTCCCTTCTTTAATGTAGCACAGTGGTGCCGATGATAGAGCTGTTGCCTTACAGTGCCAGATACCTAGGTTCAATCCTGAGCTATTTATTTGGGTTAAGAAATCACCTTGTGAGTCATCTCTGTGCCTTCCTGTACCTCAAAATCCTTTAAATGGCAAATAACCCAAAGAGAACACTGATGCTGGTTTTATATCCATTTAAGATAAGACCATTAAGATGTGTGGAACAGAGATAGTAGATGAGGTGCATGACAACTGTGTGTAGGAAAGAACTGCAGATGCTGGTTTAAATCAAACTAGACACAAAATACTGGAGGAACTCAGTGGGACAGGCAGCATCTCTGGCGAGAAGGAAAGGGGGATGTTTCAGGTCGAGACCCTTCAAAAGCTCATCTATTTATTTCTCACATATTGTGAGAGTACCAGCCCACCACAACTCAGGTTGTGTATTCCAGGTTCCCACACACACTGGTTAAATACATTCTTCCTCCAAACTTTCTCCCCTTAATCTAAACCTATACATTTGGCTTTGGATACTTTTGCCATGGGGAAATGTTTCCTCCCACCTATCCTCTTGATGCTCCTCATTTCCATACCTCTATCAAGTCCCTTCTTAGCCTCCTCACTCCTTGGAAAACAAATTCCATCAATCTAGTCTCTCTTCATACCAAACGCTCCCAATGTTGGGGGAGTCCAGAACCAGGAGCCACAGTCTCCAAGAATAAAGGGGAGGCCATTTAAGACTGAGATGAGAAAAAACTTTTCACCCAGAGAGTTGTGAATTTGTGGAATTCTCTGCCACAGAAGGCAGTGGAGGCCAATTCACTGGATGAATTTAAGAGAGAGTTAGATGGTGCTCTTGGGGCTAGCAGAATCAAGCAGGCATGGGTTACTGATTGTGGATGATCAGCCATGATCACAATGAATGACGGTGCCGGCTGGAAGGGCTGAAAGGCCTCCTCCTGCACCAATTTTCTGTGTTTCTATGTTTCTACCCCAGGCAACATTCTGATGAATCTCCTCTGAGCCTTCTCCATTGCAATCACTTCTGTTCCTTGCTATAGTGTACACAATGAAAACAATCTTTCCCCCATGTAATGGATTGGTAACCAAACATTTTCTAATGAGGGTAATTTGAGGTTAAAGAGAGAGAAGTTTGTTAATTCAAAGACGTGATCAGAAATAAAATGGCTTCAAAGGCAGTGGAAGCAGATCCATCAGTAATTTTTTTTAACGGATTTGGGGATATGGTTAATCAAGGAAAAACTATACTGAAGCAGAGGAAAGACCAGGGAGTGGAATGAACTGGATAGAGAAAATCTTGCCATTGTGTTTAATGCACAGCAACCAGTGGAAATCGTTCTATGCGGAAACTCTAGTTCCACATTGAAATGAAGTTTGTGCTGTGATGTACAATGAATTCAAATATTAATTGCACATTTATACTGCACTCACACTTGGCACTTTCTCGAATGGAAAGCAAAAAAAGGATTGAAACAAGCTCGGCTAAAAACAACAGCCCGATTGAACACACTGGCGACATTGATGTGGTTTAGTGTGGCAGTGATGGAATGTGCAGATGTTCTATTCTTTTACTGTCAGTATTTTAAATGGAATTACAGCTTTTGAAACCAGACCCAACAGATCCAGGCCTGCCACTCCCACCAACCGATGCAAGGTCTGGACACGTGGTGTAAAAAACCGCAAACGCGGCTGTTGAGTCCCTCCTGACAGACTTGCATGGACGCATTATCTGCTGACTGCAAAGCTCAAGATACAACCAGGACTTTCCAGAAAATGAAGAATAGGCTAATAAATAAAGAAAACACACATATACATTGAGGTTTTTCAATTAAGACTTACCAGGGCACTTAACAGGTCATGAAGCCATCATTCTTTGGCAATGCCTCACAATCAAGGATAATTAGATCCAAGGGAATATATTATCTACACCTGATGAGGCCAATTTGGAATTGGCACACATGGCAGCAACTGGTGCATGGACTTGCATTGTTGATCTGGTCCACAATACACTGTGGCTGCCGTGTCTGTTTTTTTTTACTTCTTGCTGCTGTTGGATGATTTAGAAATGCAACAGCCTTTTGGTCCATCTAATCTTGTCTTCCAGTATCATTGTTATTCATGTTTCCCTTCAGGAGGAAGTTCTAGAAATGCTTGTCTATAAATCTAGATTCTGCCAGCAGTGGTTCAGAACTGAATTTTGAATATGAAGAGTAAATCTTGCTGCTGCTGCTGCTGTGGAGCTAATTTACCCCCTAACAACTGGTGATTAATGTCTGAGTCATAGAGCACAGAAACAGGCTGTTGGCTCACTAAAGAGCCTGTCCCACTATACGAGTTTACCCAAGAGCTCTCCCGAGTTAAAAGAAAATCAAACTCATGGTAAGTACGTAGAATGTACGTAGCGGGATACGTCTCTTAGCGGCTCGTAACGCTAACGGTAGGTACTCGGGAAACGGGGTAAGCTCGTGAAGTTTTTTCAACATGTTGAAAAATGTCCACGAGAGCCCTGAGTACCTACGAGCGGCTATTACCATAATTCTCCGAGTTCGAATCAGGGGAAACTCGGGAGAACTGTTGAATTACCTCGTACAGTGGGACAGACCTTTGAGTCATCTACACCAATCTATTCTCCCCGCATTCTCATCACCTCCCTCCAGATTCCACCATTTACCTACGCACTTTGGATAATTTAAAATGGCCAATTAACCCCCCCGATCCGCCTCCTTTTGGAATGTGGAGCATTCAGAGGAAACTATGTTGTCACAAGGAGAATGTGCAACGTCCACACAGAAGTACCAGAGGCCAGGATTCAATGCAGGCACTGGAACTGTGGCTACTACTTGTGTAACCTTGGTCTTCCCTATACTCCTCTTTAGCTACAGATAATGAAGTAGTTTGTGAAGTAGTCATTGTTATAAATCTAGATAATTTTACATTCTGGTGAATACAACTATTTACACACAGCATGGTTGCACAAAAATGCAATGGGACAAAGATTTTGTGATTTATTAATGATCTCTGAAGGAGAGGCATGGTAGGGCAGCTCAGCTGAGGGCAATTAGCATTCTATGCTGTGTGGGAAGTTGAAAACACTCCCGTTGAGTTAGATAATCACCCTCAGTCTGATGAAGGGTCTCGACCCGAAACATCATCTATTCCTTTTCTCCAGAGATGCTGCCTATCCCACCGAGTTACTCCAGAATGTTGTGTCCATCTTCGGAGAGTTGGACAACTAGGTCTGCAGAAAGTGTCTCCATTTGCAGCAGCTTCAACTCCAGGTTTCAGAGCTGGAGAGATAGCTGGAGACAGCGTGGTGCATCCACAAGATTGAGTATTTCATTGACACCATGTTGCAGCAGTTTGGGAGGAGATATTCATTGCAAATGGAATTTACAAATCACCACCAAAAGAACTGAGATTCGAAATAAAATTGTGTTTTGTATCAATAAATTATTATATAAATAATTATATTTGCCATAATGAAATTGGAACATGGGCTAAACGCAGGCAAATTATACTAGGTTAGATGGGGCATCTTGGTCGCCATGGACGAATTGGGCCGAAAGGCTACATCTCTATGAATCTAATAAAAATTTGCTCTTATGGAATTTATGTTGGAAAAAGTAACTAAATAAACATGAAACACAAAAGAACCGTTCATAAAGTTAATCAAGAGAAATACATAAGAGACTGCAGATGCCGGAATTTTAGGCAAAATGCAAACTGTTGGAGGTGGTCAGCAGATCGGGCAACGCGTGTGGAAGGAATCAGACAGAGAGATGTGTCGGGGCGGGACCCATTTTTAGATTGATGTTGTTCGCTTTATGGAAAGTGATAATACCGAGAATCTTCTGGGAATGCAACGACCTTGTAATTTCGGGAATATACAGAGGTGTGTTTGGGAAGTGGTAAAGCTACAGCTTAAGGATCTGTTGATGGAGAGGGAATGGGTGAATGTCAGGCAGCTATTCCAGGGGTCCTGTGAGACCATTTCATTCGTGAGATTTCCCTATTTGGATGCTGGTGAGGGTGCTGGTGGCTCCGGGGAGTGCAGTCAGGGTAGTGAGCATGCTGTCATGACTAGCTCAGCCGCCCAGCAGTGATGGAAGAAGCATGAGAGGGAAATAGTGATAGAGAATGCAGTAGTTAAGGAGAAGGCAGGCTATGACTACATTTTGAACACGGATAGTATATCGCTTGGTTGTATCAGTGTCTGAGGTAGAACGTGGAATGACTCCTGCAAGTAGATTTTAGGGAACTTGGAAAGAGGTTAAAAAGCATGAACTCAAAGTGAGTAAACAGAGGACTGGGTGTCAATGAGAGCAGAGTGAGAGAAGAGTACAAGAAATTAATGTGTGGCTGGAGAGATGGTGGAGGTCGGAGGAAAATATTTATTTAATATCAGTGACTTAGAGAGTATTTCTAAGGTTGTCCGGACCTATTGACGCTGGGTGGGTTGCACTCTAGTCGGTCTCAGACCAATATGCTTCTCTTTGTGCTTTTGGTGGAGAGTTTTAAACAGTGAGGAATAATGAGTGGAGTCGGGAGGGAGAGAACCAAAGTTGCAAGTGGAAGTTAGAAATATAGGTCATTGTATAATGAGGTATTTAGAGAAGCATGGAACAGATGTGATGCAATGATCCTGGAGACTTTAAACTACATACAGACTGGGAAAATCACATTAATAGTAATCTGACAGAGGATAAATTCTTTGAATGTAAGCGAGATGGATTTCTATACCTGCATGTTCGGGAAACCACAAGGGAACAGGTTATTTTGGATCTAGCACTGTGTAATATTGAATCCTATTGTTAGTAAGGAATCTCCTGGATACAGTAAACCACAATATAATGGAAAATTATACTGTTAAAAAATAATGACATTTTATTTGAAACCAAGATTGTTATGAAGATAATTATGAAGCTTTGAGAGGCAGGTTGGTTGGGGGATATTTGGAAACTACTTTCAAGAGGTATAATTGAGGACATTGAGGCTGTTAAGAAAAAGATATATGACTTGCAACAAATATACATTTTTTTAAGACACAAAAGCACAAGAGAATTGTGGTGGAACCATACATTAGTGGAGAAAGTAAAGATATTAAATCTAAGGATTGGTCTATGAAGTTGCGAGATAAAGCAGAAAGCCTAATGATAGCGAAGGTTTTGGAAATCAGCAAAAGATGCACAAGAAACTGATGAAGAGAGGGGAAGAAAGAATGTGAGAGCAAACTCGTGAGAAATATAAAAAGATTGTAATAGCTTCAATCGATATGTAAAAAGTGAGGGCAAATTTGGATCCTAGACACAGAAATACAGGAGAGTTTGTGATAAGAAAGAATGAAATGACAAAGAATTTAAGCAAATACTTTCTTCTCAGCTGGAGACACAAATAAATCTTCCAAAACTACTGGAGAATTAATAGTCCATTGTAAATGAGGAAATAATAAAAAACTTAAACCTTCGGACCCAATGATCTATTTCCGAGATTTGAAAGACCCGGCTTATGGGATAATAGATTCTCCAGTTATTATCTTCCAAAGTTATATAGATTTTGGAATGGTTGGAAAATATTGGACAGTGGTAAATGTGACCCTATAATTAAAGAAAGGAGGGGGAGTATATAGAGGACTATTCGCTTATTAAATGCCATCAGTACCAACATTTACAATAAAGGATAAATTAACTCACTTAGAAAATAATATAATTGAGTGGAGTCAACGAATTTCTAAAAGGGAAATTATTTTTGATTAATCAATCCTTTGATGATGGATAAAGAGGAACTAGTGGATCTAGTATATTTAAACTGAGATTAAGAAATGCAAGAGAATAGAAAGAGAGTCTGTAAAGAAATAGAAGAAGGTTTAGTGAGTGGGCGAAGATATAGCAGAAAGAATATGTGAGAAATTGTGAGTACTTGCTTTGATCGAGGGTAATTGAAAGGTTGAGTATTTAAAAGGCACAAAAGAATCTGGATGACCTTGTGCATGAAAATCAGAAAGTGCCAGTGCAGCAAATAATTAGGAAAGCAAATGAAGTGTTGATCTTTATTCCAAGAAGTATAAAGTATAACAAATGGGAAGTCGACTTCACCGACACAAGATGAGACCACATATGGGGTGTTGTGAATAATTTTAACCTTATTTAAGTTGGGAAATAATTAAACTATGAAGTGATACTTCACCGGCTTGATTCTTGAGATAAATAATTGTCTTTGGAGAAAGAGTTGAGCAGGTAGGACCTATTCCTATTGGAGTTTAGAAGAATAAAAAATGTTTTATTGATACATGTAAGATTCCTCATGGGTATGACTAAAGTGGCTGCTAAGAGGAAGTTTATCTGGAACAAAGGCATAGCTCAAAATGTGGGGTGATCCATTGGAATGGAGGAGAGGAGGATTTTGTTTTCTCTCAGAGTGAGCCTTTGCATTTTTCTACCACACAGAGGAATCTAATTTCTCTACCGCACACAACTTTCTCAACTACAAAGGCCGAGTCAATAAATACATTGGACTCTAAGATAGATAGATAGATATTTGGACAATGGGATAAGAAGATCGGGCAGGGAAGTGGAACTAAGACCAAGGGAACATCAGTTGTGATACAATTGAATTGCTATTGCCTGTACTCTTGCTATTTCCCATGCTTGTTTTTTCAAAACAGTGTATTAGATATCTTAGACATTTGTTTGCCAGGAGTGATAGTTAAAGCAGGTCCAATAACATTGTCAGTGGGGGATCAAAAATATACATGAAAAGGAAAAGGAGGGAAAATAGTATGTGAGATAACTCTTTTAAAAGGTCAACAGGCATAATGGGCCAAATGATCTCTTTCAATGCTATATACAGTATGTCATAATGCATATAAATTATGCAGAGGTAAATATTTAATTGAATGTACATTTTATAGTTGATAGCTATTCTCCTCCAGGCCAGCAGGGGTCACATACTTTTGGGGACATGCAGTGTTACTGTATTGATCAAAGATCAGGATCTTTGGTATTGATCATTGGTAGTCACCATTTTGGATTGATTTTATCTGCACTTTCTCTGTAGTTGTAATACTAAATTCTATTCATTTTATTTTCTCATTTGCGCTACCTTATGTCCTATCTCCTCTGGCAGCTTGTTCCATACATCAACCACCCTTTGAGTCTTCTTCTTCTTCGAGTCCGTTGCAATCTCAGATGTCGTTCTGCCAGTATCTGGCGCAGGTCACAGCTGGTCGGGTCGGTTCAGCCAGGTCCTTTGAGTGAAAGAGTTACACCTCAGATTCCTATTAAATCTTTTCCCCTTCACTTTACACCTATAGCCTCTGGGTCATGATTAACCTACTCTGGGCTAGACTCTGTGCATCTACCCGATCTAATCCTCTCATGATTTTATACACCTCTGTAAGACCATCCCTCATCTTTCTGCGCTCCAAGGGAGAGCCTACTCAACCTCTCCCTCAAGCTCAAACTCTTTAGTCCTGGCAACATCCTCATAAATCTTCTCTGTACCTTTTCCAGCTTGACAACATCTTTCCTATATCATGGTGCCCAGAGCTGAACACATTACTCTAAATGCAGTCTCACAAACATCTTATACAACTGCAATAAGCAACTACAACTACCTCTTTGTGCAAAGAACCCCTTCCAATTGACAGTGATTTATCTAAAAAGGCACATTTTTTTTTTAATTTTGTCAGCTTTGCGGGAGGATTAAATCACTGAATTCTGAATTACTGAACTCAAAATAAGATGAAGTCCAAAGTCTTAACAAAATATCTCGGGAAGGAACTTCAAAGAAAGGAACATAAGGTTTCCCTTTGTGCACTTTCGTAAAGATTAATCCAATTGTCGTTGTCCAGAATGGGGTGGGCATCAGAAGTATATTTTACATTGACAATGCCACAAAATCAGTGGCAATAAAACAGAAGGGTATTATTGCAGAGCATGTTGCTACTAATGTATAGTCTGCGCCATATTTTAAGGGATTAACACATGGGAAGATTACTCCCGCACTGACAGATTGAACAAAAGCTAATTACCGAGTATTATTTATGAGAAATACCGAGATTAAAGTGTTCTTTTGATGAGACCGATGGATGTAGTCAATGACGGAACTGTGCCAAATATTTTATCTCTCTTTCCATTGCTCTTCATCACACCCTTGTTCAGTTTATCCATTTGGCTGGATTGTGTGGATGCAGCATCCTGCTCAACTGGGCCAGAAGCAAAGGGTTGACCAATCGATTGACCAGAACAAGGGTTCATCTGGTGAGGTATAACAGGCCCAGACCAGTGTCCTGCTGTGCTGCAGTCTCAGGAACATCCTAACATGAGGCAAAGCTGAGGTTGAAACTCCTGTCAAAATGTTCTGTTTTTAGATTTAATTAAACAGAGAAATTAAAAAAATATTGAGATTTCTGTAAATAATTGAAGAATTAAAAAATATTTAAAAATATTTTTAGAGCAGGTTAAAATACCAGGAAGATTTTTTTTTAAGAAAGGAAATAAATATATAAACAATCCTTTTT
Organism: Amblyraja radiata; assembly: GCF_010909765.2. NCBI lineage: Eukaryota > Metazoa > Chordata > Chondrichthyes > Rajiformes > Rajidae > Amblyraja > Amblyraja radiata. Next base: position 8,567,159 of record NC_045992.1, on the reverse strand, counting down.
CTTCTTGATCTCTAAATCATTAATCCCATTTCAAAAGAATGGATTCCCAATCCTAAACAATCTAACTGGAGTGGGATTGCAGGGTGGATCCCCTGAATATTGCTTAGTATTCAGAGCCAGGTGAGGCACCACCTGCAAACTCTATTTGGGGGATAGTGATGGATGCAGGCATTTGTATTCCAGATGCCCAGATTTGTAGTGTCCACATGAGGTGCAAATTTAGTTACTAAGGAGTGGCTGAATGCTGGCAATTCCTTTGGAACTGCTGACCATAACAAGATTGATTGAAAAATGGCAAAGGCCATACACTGAAATATTCAATTATACTTTATTGTCACATGTACCTAGGTACAGTGCAATGCTTTGTTTTGCATACAACCTGGCAAAATCACATAGCAAATCTCACCTAGACAGTACACGTGTCACCACTTTTCTGATGCCGACAAAGTTGCAAAAGTTCACTGAACAGTCCACATATATGAACATGGTTTGGCTGCATGCAGTGATGTTCAAATATATTAGATTAATTAAGAATCTAGATGTCGTTATGCAAACTTAGAATTTTAAACCCCCTGTTTTCAAACATGCTTTATGATTTCCCTATCTCTATATCTTTCTCCAGTATCACAACCTTACAACCTTTTGAGATATCTGCACTCCTCCAATTCTAGATCTTTGGTCATCCCCAAAGTTAATACCTCAACGACTGTTGGCTGCACCTTGAACGACCTGTTCTCGAATCGTATCATCCTCTCCCTGTACATCTCTACCACATTTCCTCTTTTAAGATGCTCCTCAAAACCTAATCTTTGATCAAGCTTTTGGTTACCTACCTTAAGGTCCCTGTTTTTCAGTGTCAAATTCTGCATGATAATTCTTCTGTGAATGGGATGGTATTCTATAGATGAGAGATGTTGCTGCTGTTGCTATTTAGGAGTCGAGATATGGCTAACCATATTTTCGCTTGGTAAGTAAAAGCTGAGTAAGAGACTCAATTGTTGCCCCTGTCATTCCAATAATCAAATTCGCATGACATGTAAAGATGAACTTTGACCCTTTTTTGTGAATTTGTTGATAAGAGGCTAAGACCTAAGCGTGAGTGCTTTAACTGTGTGTTTTATTGCCTCGGTTACTGAATGATGGCAGATGCTTCTTTACTGAATACATATACACAGGAGGGATATTTACCTGTCATGTGTGGAAGATGATTCCTGCCAAAAATGTATGTGTTAGACTAAAACAGTGCCCCTATACAGTGGTTATACTGTATTTTCAACTGAATTAAAGGAGAAAAACAAACTTAAATGTTGAACCACTACCTTCAAGATAATCCCAGTAGAAAGACCAAGCCTAGAATGATCATTTTATAACCTGTTGGCCAGTGTTTTGGTTAATGGAGGCACAGATTGTCTCAATCAAATTTAATGTAATACTTAGATAGACACAAAAAGCTGGAGTAACTCAGCGGGACAGGCAGCATCTCGGAAGAGAAGGAATGGGTGATGTTTCGGGTCGAGACACTTCTTCAGACTAGTATTAATATAATACTTCCTGGAAATTCATCTTCTGGTCTCCAGAGCAATGACATTCTGCCACCTACTGGACAAATCTGCCAGTCTCCTTTCCATCAAAGTACAAGAGGAATTTGAAATGCCTAATGGGTCTGCATCAGCATTATGAATCACAGGAACCTCCTCTGGCATTACTTAATCTAACCCTATCAACTGAACCCTTCTGTTCCTTTCTTGTTCATCTGTTTTTCGGGACCCCTTCAAGATATTAGATTAAAGACAAAAATGAAAGATCACGGATTCTGAAAATCCAAATAAAACCCAAAATATTAAGAAAGATTAGGACAGCAAGCATATTTGGGGAGAGAAGCAGTAATTCATTGCCACAGATGGATGTGGAGGCCAAGATATTAGGTAATTTTAAGGCAGAAATTGATAGGTTCTTAATTAGGAAGGGTATCAAAGGCTCTGGGGGGAGAAGGCAGGTGAATGGGGTTGAGCAGGATAAATAAATCAGCTCAGGCGGCAACTCACAAGGACATGGATTGACGATGTTTCGGGTTGGGACCATTTTTCAGACCGGCGACCTTTCGGTTCAGGACCTTTCTGACCCATTGCCTAACTGTGTTCTCCTGAGATGCTGCCTGACCTGCTGAACTACTCCAGCACTCCATGTCTTCTTTTATGAACCAGCATCTGCAGTTCCATGTTTCACCCCAATCATTCACTCTATACCCCTCCCCTGACAGGTAGAAAATACAAAATCTGAAAGCACCTAACACCAGACTCAGGAACAGCTTCTTTGAGTCTGTTATCTGACTACAGAACAGTCCTCCCATGAATTAGGGGGCATTCTCGAACTTCTTACCTACTATCAGGCACAAATGAAACTGAATGAATGAATAAGTTTATTGGCCAAGTATGTACACATACAAGGAATTTGCCTTGGTGCACCGCTCGCAATTAACAACACGACATATAGTAAACCATTAAGAATAAAACATTAAACATTAAACATTAAAACATTAAGAATAAAACGTTATAGTTTAAACATGACTTAAACAGACTTTTGGTTATTGAGTAGAGCTACAGCTCATGGAAAAATCACTGTTTTTATGTCTGGCGGCTTTGACGGTCCAGAGTTGGCTTCCAGAGGGAAGTGCTTCAGGGTGAGAGGGGTCAGAGATGATCTTACCCGCTCGCTTCCTGCTTGCAGCCAACAACCTTCTCAGCTGATCGAACAATTCGCTGCAGCCTCCGGATGTCGTGCTTGGTGGCTGAGCCAAGCCAGACCATGATGGTGAAGGTGAGGACAGACTCTACGATGGCAGTATAGAATTGGACCATCATTGCCTGGGGCAGATAGTGTTTCCTTAGCTGCCGCAGGAAGTACTTCCTCTGTTGGGCCTTTTTGTCTGCGGAGTCGATGGTGGCCCCCAATTTAAGGTTCTTGGAGATGATGGTTCAAAGGAACTTAAAGGACTCCACAGATGTGACTGTGGTGTTGTTGGTGGTGAGTGGGGTGAGGGGAGGGGGGCTTTCCTAAAGTCTACTATCAATTCCACTGTCTTAAGAGCATTTGAGCTCCAGGTTGTTCCGAAGGCACCAGGACACCAGCTTTGTCACTTCCTGTCTGTAGGCAGATTCCTCCCCATCCTGGATCAGTCCAATCAGGGTTGTGTCGTCCGCCAACTGTAACACTACAAAGCAGTAAAACGATATTTTGCACTTTTATATTTTTCACTGCTGTACTTGTGTATAGCTTGATTGTACTCATGTACAGAATGATCTTATTGGAAGGCATACAAGTAAAACATTTTCAGTCCGTGTTGGCAAGAACACTTCAGGCTCGATCACGCTGAGCACCGGCTCCCCTCAAGGCTGTGTGCTCAGCCCGCTGTTGTTCACATTGCTCACACATGACTGTGTTGCCAGATACAGGGACAATAAGATCATAAAATTCACGGATGACACAACAGTGGTGGGACTCATCAGCGGAGATAACGAGTCAATGTACAGGGAGGAAGTGGAACAACTAGTGGACTGGTGCGGCAAAAACAATCTAGAATTAAATGTCGACAAAACGAAGGAGATGGTTGTCGACTTCAGGAGGGCGCAGCCAAAGCATACACCCCTCAACATCAGTGGCACTGCAGTGGAGAGAGTGGAGAGCATAAAGTTCCTCGGTGTGCAAATTACAGACAGCCTCACCTGGTCCAGGAACACCACTGGGACCGTCAAACGGGCCCATCAGCGACTGCACTTCCTGAGGAAACTAAAACAGGCCTCACTCCCCACCAACATCCTCAGGACTTTCTACAGGGGTACGGTGAAGTCTGTACTCACGTACTGCATAAATACGTGGTACTCCACCTGCAACTGCTCGGACAGGAAGGCTCTGCAGAGGGTAGTGAGGGGAGCAGAGAGGATCATTGGCGTCTCCCTACCCTCGGTACAAGAACTGTTCCAGAGCCGCTGTCTGAAAAAAGCTCAGAGAATTGCTAAGGACAAACTGCACCCCCTCCACATACACCTGGATCTCCTGCCATCAGGCAAGAGATATCGAAGCATCAAAGCCCGGACTACAAGACTGCTAAACAGCTTCCTGCCACAGGCTGTGAGGCTGCTAAACAGTCACTCTGTACTCACAGTCACTTGATTCTGCGGCTTGGCACGGACACTTTAATAACTGGCACTGGCCACTTTAATAACTGGCACTGGCCACTCAAATCAGCTGCCCTGGACATTTTTATGATTGGTTTATTGTATTTTAACGTTGTGTTTTACCTGCTTTTAACTATTTATTTATACTGTTCCATCAGGGACTGGATTGTTTTTAGTGTTATTATGTGTGAAACGTTTTTACATTTCATGTGCGATGCTCCGCTATTTCCTGGGAAACGTCTTTTCATTTTGCACTGTACAACTGTTGCTTGCAAGATGACAATAAAGGTTGATTTGATATGATTTGATTTGAATATCTTGGTACATGTGACAATAATAAACCAATGCCTGATAAATAGGGACTTCCTGGGTTTTGACCTGGTAACAAAGGTGGAACAGGGATATGTATGTATATATATATCTATATAAGTGACAATGTTATATGCCATGGGATTTTTATCTATCCTATAAAATTCTTATGTTGAATCCACAATTGATTCTTCTATTGTGCAATGCCAATTTTGACCTCTTGGCTATCACATGCTTCATATTTTTATTGTATTAAATAGGTTAGTAGCAGCCAACATAGACAGATATGTGGATAGGAAGGTTTAGAGGGATTATGGTCCTAATGCAGGCAGGTGGGACTAGTGTAGCTGGAACATGTTGGTCGGTGTAGGCAGATTGGGCTGAAAGGCCTGTTTCCACTCTGTATGACTCTATGACTCTAAATGAACCATCCTATCATCAACCAGAGAGCGGTCCTGGCCTGGATAGAGTGGATGTGGAGTGGATGTTTCCACGAGTGGGAGTGTCCAGGACCAGAGGCCATAGCCCCAGAATAAAAGGATGTACCTCTAGTAAGGAGATGAGGACGGTCAGAGGGTGGTGAATCTGTGGAATTCATTGCCACAGAAAGCTGTGAAGGCCAAGTCAGTGGATATTTTTAAGGCCAAGATAGATTTTTGATAAGTACAGATGTCAGAGGTTATGGGGAGAAGGCAGTAGAATGGGGTTATGAGGGAGAGATATCACCTATAATTGAATGGCAGAATAGACTTGATGGGCCGAATGGCCTAATTCTAGACTGATCACTTATTACCTTATGATAAACTCACTTGTGATAAAGCAACAGCAGGCCTGGGAATTAAAGAATTTAAAAACACAAAGACAAAAACAGCTATTTCTCTTCGATGTTCACCATTGAAGGGAATAGCAAATACTAAACAGCTCATCGTAAATACTCTATCATATATTTGCCAGCTGTGAACCTCATTTATATGTTGGGGAAGTCCAGAACAAGGGGTCACAGTTTAAGGATAAGGGGGAAATCTTTTAGGACCGAGATGAGAAAAACATTTTGTCACACAGAGAGTGGTGAATCTCTGGAATTCTCTGCCACAGAAGGTAGTTGAGGCCAGTTCATTGGCTATATTTAAGAGGGAGATAGATGTGGCCCTTGTGGCTAAAGGGATCAGGGGGTATGGAGAGAAGGCAGGTACAGGATACTGAGTTGGATGATCAGCCATGATCATATTGAATGGCGGTGCAGGCTCGAAGGGCCGAATGGCCTACTCCTGCACCTAATTTCTATGTTTCTATGTCCATCACTAATTGATCCTGAACTGAGTGTCTTGCCGGAGTATTCCTCAAAGCAGTTACCAATCAATCAAGTCACATGGATGAAAGAGTTTAAGAAATTCAGGGTCTCTTGGAAAGTCATATGAAAAACATGCCTGAGTAACCTGTAGAATATACACTTTACATGATAATTGGGAAGAGAAAAACCATTGATTGCCCTCATTGTGCACAGTATTTTTCTGATGATGAAGATAGACTGATTGGACACATGAAGGAAATTCAATGGAATAATCCTATTTTTCTCACCAATAGAAAACTGAATCTCATTTTTCCCCAAGTGAAATATATGAAATACCATTTCTCAATTGTTCCATATCATTCTAGAATTTCAACAAGGCCCTTCCTGACAGTAGTCATCCTTGGAACCACAATGGCGGTGTGTGGAGTATCGCAGAAGAATCTGGAGCAAATGTCCTCGGGACTTTTAAATATTGTTATATTTATACCTGCCTCAACCACTCTGGCAGCTCGTTTCATATATGTGCCGCTCTGAGTGGAAAAGTTACCCCTCAGGTTCCGATTAAAATCATTCCCCTCTTTTTTTTGTAGATTGGGAGGTTAATAAGCTGAGAAGAAGTAAAGTCGGAAAAGGTTCATTTGGATCTTAAATTTGTCATTCTCCTGCAGAGCTAAAAGATCTTTTTCTTCACTGGAACTAAATAAAAAAACATGAAGTGGACCTAGAATATAAGAAATACAAGCAGGAGTATAACTTACACTCCATCCTGTCCCACCATTAACTAAGGTCATGGTTAACGTGAACTTGCCTTTGTATCAGCACTTGGTCATATCAATAAAATATGGTGTGCTTCTTTCTTTCTAATTGACAATTGTGAGTGTGTGTGTGTGAGTGGTCTCAGTGACTGAGCTGCCAGCCCAAGAATCCATTCACCCCACAATGTCCATACTAGCCCTCTGGAAACCAGTCCCTTTAGCCCACAACACCATGCTAGCGCTCTAGAACCCCCCTCCCCCCTCACACACACTGGCCAGCAATATTGGAATTGGTGGAGAGGTGGAATATTGCGTTGGAGGACCAGCCCTCCCGTGTGAAGCTGGGACCCAACGGGTCCCATTTAGTCTAGTATTTCTTAAATGTGGCGATGGTACCTGCCTCAACTACCTCCTGCGGCAGCTGGTTCCAAATCAGTTGATCTGAAAGAAATGTATGATGGCCACAACACTGCTGGATTATCATAAAACCATAATTGTTTTGGTGTCTTTTTCTCCTCTGGCTTGCAACCAGGAGGGGGTTCCTGGCTGACTTGTAAGCAAGAGTCCTCCGAAGCATCCCAGCAAGACATCCAGTTCAGGTGCAATTTGGAAGCTGAGAGGGCGTCAGGTCTACCTGACTGTTGGAGCAACCCAAGTGGGGTGTTGGGTTGAACTGGGCTGGGCTGGACTGGACTGGGCTGGGCTGGGTTGGACTGGGCTGGACTGAGCTAGGCTGGGCTGGGATGGGCTGGGCTGGGCTGGACTGGGGCTATGCTGGACTGGTCTGGGCTGCACTAGGCTGTACTGGCCTGCACTAGGCTGGGCTGGGCTGGGCTGGGCTGGACTGGGCTAGGCTAGGCTGGGCTGGGCTGGGTTGGACTGGACTGAACTGCACTAGGCTGGACTGGACTGGACATGGGCAGGGCTGGGCATGACTGCACTAGGCTGGAGGTACACAAAAAAGCTGGAAAAACTCAGCGGGTGCAGCAGCATCTATGGAGCGAAGGAAATAGGCAACGTTTCGGGCCGAACCCCTTCTTCAGTGATCGGGGGTGGGGGCGGGGAGAAGGACTGGGCTGGGCTGGGTTGGACTGGGCTGGACTGGACTGGGTTGAACTGAGCTAGGCTGGGCTGGACTGGACTGAGCTAGGCTGGACTGGACTGGGCTGGGTTGGACTGATCTAGGCTGGGCTGGCATGGACTGGGTTGGGCTGAGCTAGGCTGGACTGGACTGGGTTGGACTGGACTGGGTTGGATTAAGCTCGTCTGGTCTGGGCTGGGCTGGACTGGGCTGGGCCAAAGATCCTATAGCGGAGCGCTCTGCTATAAGATCTTTGGGCTGGGCTGGGTTGGATTGGGTTGGACTGTGGTTGCTGCAGCCGCCGCCAGCTGTCGCTGTGTGCGGAATGCCGGCCAGGAAGTCAGCTATAGGATCTTTGCTCGGGAGCGCCGGCGTTCGTCGTGCGTTGGCTCCATGTAAATCTGAGTCAGTCAGTGGCGGCAGGAGAGGCGATAACAAGGTGGTGGTGGTGGCAGCAGTAGTGGCGGCGACGACAGCGGCGGGCACCCGGAGCGCAGGGAACATGGAGCTGCGGGTAAGCGGGGGGCGGGGGGGGAGTTGCAGCGGGCGATGCCCCCGGTTCCCGGCCCCCGGTCCCCGCCACAATGGGGCCGAGGCTCCACACAATGGCCGGCGCGGAGCGGAGCGGCGACCCAGCGCCAGCTCACAATAGGCGGCGTTCCACCGGTGAGGTCAACACAGTAGCCGGCTACTGCCCGCAATGTCTCTAAAGTAGCCGGTGCTCTCTCCTGAAGCTATAAAGTAGCCGGCTACTCTCTCCACTGCCATCAGCCGCCGGCTACTCTTTGTCCACTAAAGTAGCCGGCTACTCTTTGTCCACTAGCCGGCTACTCTTTGTCCACTAAAGTAGCCGGCTACTCTCTTCTGAAGCCACTAAAGTAACCGGCTACTCACTCCTGGAGCCTTTAAAGTAGCTGGCCACTCACTCATGATGCACCAAAGTAGCCGGCTACTCACTCTCCAGATGCCATCAGTAGCCGGCTACTCTCTTTTGGCCACTAAAGTAGCCGGCTACTCTCTTACATGAAGCCACCAGAGTAGCCGGTTACTTTGGCAGCATTAGGAGAGAGTAACCGGCTACTCCCTCCTGATGCACCGAAGTAGCCGGCTACCTCTTTCCTTCTGTCACCAAAGTTGGCCACAACGATTGGAACCGGCTACTTTGGTGGTGTCACAAAAGAATTGCCAGCTATTCTTTCCTCATGCCATCAAACTAGCAGGCTACTTGCTCCAGATGCCATAAAAGTAGCCGGTTACTTTGGCATCAGCATCAGGAGAGAGTAGCTGGCTGCTGTCCTTATGTCACCAAAGTTGGCCATAAGGAACCGGCTACTTTGGTGGTGTCAGGAATGAGTAAACGGCTACTCTCTCCTGGTACCATCAAAGTAGTCGGCGACCCAGTGGAAGTGCAGTGTTAAAGGCCAATTCCTGTTGTGACTGGTATCCCAAGTGATCTCTTCGGCCAGATGCCAGTAATCTGCAGTGTAGGAAAGCTGGACAACCTGCACATATCTGGCATGATCCCAGGACTCAGGAACAGACTCTTCATCAGTGCACGGTGTGCCTCGACCATATGGTGATGAAGCCGTAGCTGGCTGGATCGCATCATTTGAGTAACTTTGTCTGCACAATAACATTGAAGGAATGTCAACTTTCGTGGCCAATTCAGTGTCTTTTGCCTTTGAGTGTGACGTTAGGTTTGAGTCCCACTCTTGTACTTTGGGCTGCCTTTCCACTGGTACAGAAAATATTATGCAAACTTTGAGACTCTGGTGCTGTTTGTGTTTAAACAGAGCATCATAGCCATCATTCATCATTTTCAAGATTAGCTATTTATTCCTTACCCTTGTTTGTGAAGTGGTTTGCTTGCTTATACAACAAATGTTTATTTTGAGAGTAACTTAGTTATGAAGTGCTTCAGATAACTTTCTGGTGCAATGAGGTACTGCATTAATGTGGAATGTATTTTTGCTGCCAGTGCATCAAATGTTTTTGCTGGGTGATTTCATTCCCTGTGACTTGAGTCAGCTGCCTTGTGGCATATGTCATCTGATCATGTTTGCTAAATGCCCAGAGAAATGAGGTGAGGAAGAATCTGCAGTTTTCAAACATGTTATCCTTCCTGTTTTGAACAGAAGCTGTTTGTTGCAGACAATGAGTAAGAATGTTTTTCCTGGCTTTGCTTTGCATACACATCTCCCTAGGAACAGTAAATCTACTGAACGACCAACCAGTTTCAGTGGAAAACTAAATGTACTAATACACTTGGCCTGTAACTCAGTCTCAGTGTGTGAATCTGAACTGAAGGACACGAGTAGGAGAAGTGACAATAGCATCTGAAGCATTTTCTGTGAATCAACTAAATCCATTTTTAGACCAACAACTTGTTCAGTACATTTCACATCCCATGGTTCTTTGTACGGTTATGGTCAGAGACCGTTTGACCCCTGAGCTCCACAAGGAAATGTCTGAAGAATGGTTTCAACTCAAAACATCACCTATTCCTTTTCTCCAGTGATGCTGCCTGATCCGCTCAGTTACTCCAGCATTTTTGTCCATCTTTGGGATAAACCAGCATCTGCAGTTCCTTCATACACAAGGAAATTATTTTGTTGGGTAACTGATCAAAAACCTAGTTCATATGGAGAGTTTAGAGCAGGTAGAATTGGAGAAAGGCTTAATTTTGTACATAAATAAGACAGAAACATTGCCAGTGCTGGCTTTGTAGTTGTCAGTGTACTTAAGCTGTCCGGTTTTAGCTGTGAAGACATGCAGCCTGACATAAACCCTGAACGACTAGTTCTATTTTAATGGCCATACCCTTTGTTCTGAACTCTGCACAAGAGGAAATGAGGTGGAGAGAGAAAGGCAGTCAACTCCCTTTGTCTTATAAAAACCTGAGTTTGGTCTTCCTTAATCTTCTGCACGGAGGATTATAAACTAAAGTCCGATCCCTGGTCAGTGGGGAGCTCTTCCTTGTGTGACTCAGAAAGGTTGTGAGTTCAAGTTTGTCTCCAGAAGTGCAATCAAAAATGTGGCTGAAAAGGGTGTATATTAACAATGTTCTTATCTTCAAAGGTTTTAGATATGGTAGAAATCACACTCAAACTGTTCTCTCGACTAGATGTAGGAGCTTCAATTATGTGGTTTTAAAGAGCAGGGATTTATTCCCATTTTTGTTGGAAAAGTACTTATCACCCAGTCAATATCATTAAAACTGACTATTAATTTAGTATCACACTACACGTTGTGTATAAATAGCTGATGTGTTACTTCCATTACAATGGTATATATACTTCTGAAAGGTACAGTGTTTTTTATTTAAAGCAAGGGCTAGTTCTTGACTTGCGGTTAGAACATCAACACAGAGCTGTAAACTGAGGAGCCTGTCTATTGTGCCACCCACGTTGCCTTGATTAAATATCCCAAAGGGAGAAAAAAAAAGGAGGGCCTGTATTATCTCGAGGTTACTTTTGCTTCCAGGGTAAGTTTTGATTTAATAAAGTGGCATTGCATGGAAACTGAAGTTGGAAAATAATTTGAGAGTATCCAGGAAGTATTGCTTCAAATATTGCCAGTTTACATCTGGTTTTAGGTATCTAGAGGTAGATGCCAGAATGGCAAGACACAACTAATTGTTTTTGATTTGCCTCAGTCCAGAAGCTATTGGTTTTAAACTCTCAATAGACTTTCTTGCTTTGGATATTGTTATGTCCTCCTGGGTAAATGCCAGTTGAGAATGTGGGTATAGAATAATTATAATTTCTTGGAAATACATTTTATATGTGGGGTAGTAGGTCTTTGCAAATTGTTGACCCATTGCTGCTGTATTTCAAACATGCAGTGTGGCATGTGATTATTTTGAACAAGATGAACTGTCAAAAAATAAAGAAAAACAATGAGGTCCAGAGATGTCGCCTGACCCACTGAGGTTCCAGCATTTTGTCTTTCTCAGGGACATCCGAAGTGTTGTTGTCCTTAACTCTATATTCTCTGCCATCTTTTGCAAGATGGCCTATAGCATGATATGCTTTCTGAGTGCAGTCGTTCCCCCTATGTAGTTTAAGCAGCAAGGTTCTGATGAATCAATGTTCTGGCTTAGAAACGTCAATTGGAGGTAAGACGCCAGACAGAACTCCACTGTTATTCTTTGAATTATTGCTCTGGGATCTTTGGAAAGATTAGATGGGGCCTAGGTTTAACGGCTCATCTGAAAGAACTGTGATCCATCCCTGTGGATTTTGTGCAGCTGGGCTTGAGTCTCCCTCACTTTAAAGGTGAGCTTTGCAGCAGCAAGAAGGGTGTTTGTGATTTTGTTGTTTCATTCTTACTTTCCCTCCAGTGCTCCTAACCTAATAAATTAGGCTAAGGGAGACTTGGGAGGGGGTTTGCACTGAGGCTTATGAAGCTGCCAAGTTTGATGATTACAGTCCTCCCTCGATTATTGTCCTACATTCTGCTGCCTGTAGAAACGAGGCTGGTTAATACACAAAAGGACATGAATTGCTGGAGTAGCTCAGCAAACCAGGCAGCATCTCTGGAGAAAATGTTTAAGTGACATTTTGAGTCGAGATGAAGTGTCTGAAAGAGGGCGTCAATCTGGAATGTCACCTATCCATGTTCTCCAGAGATGTAGCTTGACCTGCTGAGTTATTCCTGCATTTTGTGTCCTTTTTCCCACCGGCTGTAGTTATTAAGTTATCTAAGCTTGACTGTCTCCAGCGTAATCATCAAGTCTAATTTAACCATTGTCCAGAAGTCTGGTGACAGTCAATAGCTTCTAGCCAGCCAATGGTGTCTTCAAAATTGCCCACCTTTGGCCCTCCTCTCTCGGCCTCCTGAAATCTCTTTCCATTTGTGGACTTTTGCAACCCCCCCCTCTCCCCTCCCCCTCCAGTTTCTATCAAAAGACACAAAGTGCTGGAGTAACTCAGTGGGTGAGGCAGCATCTTTGGACGTTTTGGGACAGATCCCTTTTTTGCACTGGAATCTGAAGAAGAGTCCCAACCCAAAACATCCCTTATCCATGTTCTCCAGACTGGAAACGTCACCTGCCCATGTTCTTCAGAGATGCTGCCTGACCCACTGAGTTACTCCAATACTTTGGTCTTTTTTTTGTAAACCAGCTTCTGCAATTCCATGTTTTTCTTGTTTCTATCGGTTCATCAGCAACGGGTTTTCCAATGGGGCAAGGTTTCTGCATGTTTTACTAAATTAGAACCACATCACAGCACTGTCCTAAGCCACATTCACAACAAAGCTGATAGTATGTGGTGAGTAGCTGAATCTAGACTTTACTTTTACACTTTAGACTGTAGAGATTCAGCGCACTCTTTCTGTTAGTCAACTAATTGACTATCCATGATAATATATTGCCTACAATGTCATGGGCTCCCAGTTTATGCAGTTACCTGTTTATGTGGTATTTTGTGCTGAATGTATTCTGGAAATCCCCCTTCATCGCAACTGCTAGTTCCCTAATCTTCCTTATTACACCATTGAAGAGCGCAAGTTCTCTTTTGCAAAACCATGATGACTCTGCAAAAAGAAACCACGAACTGCAGATGTTTTTTTGCAAAAACAGTTGCAGAATGCTCAAGTAACTCAGTGTCAGGCAGCATCTCTGGCGAACATGGATGGGTGACGTTGTGGGTCCGGACCCTTCTTCAGACTCTGCTGGATTACATGATTCATATTTGAGACCTCTTGTTACTGTCTAATAATATATTTCAGTATTTTCTTAATGACAAATCCCAGGCGAATTGGAAAAACGGATCCAAGTCTCAGTGCAGACATGATAACTAGTTGGTCCGCTCCCATGTCATATGATTTCATGGAAAATTGATTTAAGGTTGTTTCTCAATGATGATCTTTTATCAGAGAGACTTTACACTGTGATTTACAGGCTAACGTTCTTGAAGATAGATAACTGGCGTATGGGGGAGGGAAGTGAAGGTTATCAGTGGTGTTCAGAAATTTCAATCCTTTATTTTTCTTGGCCTGCTGCCTTCAATGTAAGCCTTTGATAAGAATCCACTTCCTGTGCTGTCTTTGTTACCCGTGATATATTCTATCACTACTTTTCCAATGCTTGCGATGCTTTCTCCCTCGACCACATTGTTTTCACTGCTAGATGTGATGCGCCTCTTGATGAGGCACCAGAACCAGTCATAAACCGAGCAGATTGTGGGCTCGTTTGCCCACGTGTTCAAGTGACCTTGGACCTCAAGTGTCTCATTTACTTGGTGAATGTGGATCAAAAATTAAGGGGTGAAAACAGTGCCACTGCCGGACATTGATGGCATGAGCATTACTTACACCGAGTCTTTGTCTCACTTGAAGTACATGGATATTAATTTTTGATACATGGATAGGTAATGTTTAGAAGGATGTAGGCTAAATGTAGGCAGATGAGTCTTACTTAGTTCGGGCATCTTGGTGGGCACAGACGAGTTGGGGCCGAAGGGCCTTTTTCTGTGCTGTGTGACTCTGACTCTCTATGACTCGACCTGGGAAGTGTCAACTCTTCTGTCGGCTTCCTTGCCATGGAAATAGCAGCTTGAAAAAGCAAGGTCGCTCAGGTGCCTGCACTCCCGTGGGAAACGTCATGCTGTCATGATCAACATGTGCAAAGCAGTTGTGTTCGCAAGCCTCTTGTGTGGCTGCGAGACTTAAACTCTAAACACAAGTCGTTTGATGTGCTTTCTGTAATCAGTTTCCGTGGTCACCCACAGGAATCAAATAATAAGGCATGGTAACGAACTTGGATGATCTGGCCAGGTCAGCATTGAGGCCATGATCCGAAAGCTCAGTTGTATTGGACAGGCCACATAAGCTGTCTGAAGAGGGTCTCAACCCGAAACGTCACCCATTCCTCTCTCCAGAGATGCAGCCTGAACCGCTGAGTTACTCAGCATTTTGTTTCTATGGACTTCCTGTAGGGCACGCCAGCTTGTTTACTGTATTTACTGTATACCGCAGAAACCAGTGATAACCACGAAAATGTTGGGTTTCGGCCCGAAACGTCGCCTATTTCCTTCGCTCCATAGATGCTGCTGCACCCGCTGAGTTTCCCCAGCAATTTTGTGTACCTTCGATATTCCAGCATCTGCAGTTCCCTTTTGAACACCACGAAAATGTTGCAAGGATTGCATTAAAGATAACTTTAAATACCTTCCTGTAGGATAGTTGAGACTCATGCACAGAACAGAATAGGCCAATGTGCTTTGACCAAAGAGCCTGTAGTAACTTTGAAGGCAGCTGAATGGGACTGAGTCACCAGAACCAGCGAAATAGGAAAGCCTTGGTATCTGCGATGGCACAGTGTCTCTCCCATACCTCCTCTGTCCCAGTGTGTGCGCCACCAAGTCTGATCTAGTCACCCACACAAGGGCTCACCATCGAAGATAGCATAACTGGTATTGTTGAACTTGATGGTCAACCGACTCACCTGGTGTGTCCAAGGTCTCTTGGGTTTTGAGGACCATCAGCCCCAATGGCCAAGGCAGTGAACTGATCTAAAACATAGCAGAGGTCATTCAGCCCATCTAAGGTGTGCTACTTCAACCCAGTCTTGTTCTTCTGCTCTTGACCCAGAAACCTATAGATTATAGTACATCGGTTTTTCATTCAACTGTTTTTTTAATGTGTTTCCTCACCCCTTGAGAATGTGAGTCTCACCACCTTTGTCAAAAATATTCCTACCTGCAGCCATCATTTCCTTTGTGATTTAATAACCTCTCTCTATTAAAGGTGACGGATCTTACCAGGTTAATTTATCCAGGCTTGTCCTAATTTAATATAGCATTGCAAAGTTCCACTTCAGAACCTTTGGAATGGGTGGGTGGTGGTCAATTTACTTGAGGCATGAGGCATGAGGTACATATTAGTACCTCAGTTTATATGACTTGACAATGCTCTCACCTGCATCCAGGAAGTTTCCCTATCATCCTCATAGCTCAAGCTGAGAGCGTTATTGAATATTCATAACTTGCCTACACTGAAGCAATTATTAGAACGTTTGAGGACTGGATAGTTCACTCCCAGGATTGGCTTCCAATCTGTCTGAGTGCTTTTCATTCAATCTCTAGTCTCACAGCTCAATGGCCCTCTGATCTTTTGTCCTTCATTTTTCATCTCAAGTGAACCCCCCCCCCCCCCCCCCCCCCATTCATTTTGTTCCATTATTGATGGTCATTTAATTTGTTCATAGGTCATAGGAGCAGAATTAGACCATTCGGCCCATCGAGCCAACCTCACTATTCAATCATGGAAGTTCTATCTCTCTCAACTGCATTCTTCTACCATCTCCCCGTAACCTTTGTCATCCTTAGTAATCAAGAACTTAAAAAAATAACTAAAGACTTTGGCCTCCACAGTCATCCGTGGCAATTAATTCCACATTTCATCACCCTCTGCCTAAAGAAATTCCTTCTCATCTCCTTTTTAAAGGTACATCCTTTTATTCCCTCTAGCCCTAGACTCTCCCACAAGTGGAAACATCAGTATAGAGTCACATAGCAGGGAACAGGGCTCTTGGGCCCCATGCCAACAAGATGCCCCATCTTATCTAATCCCATAGCCCACGTTTGGTCCATATCCCTTCACCTGCTGAGGCCCTAAGCTCTGAAATTCCCTATCTCTCCTTCACCCTCATGCCTCATTCCTTTAAGTTTCTCATAGAAAGACTATATACAGACAAGCTTTTGTAGATGTCCTAATCTTCTTTGGTTCGGCATTGCTTGGCAACCCCCTTGTGAAGTACATCAGGGCATTTGGAAAACATTAGATAACAGAAAATTATTATTGAACTGAAGATGTTTCCTTATGGTGACATTGCCCACATGTCGGAACTAAGCATTGCCTTCAATCACCTCGAATCTAATATAATTTATTTTATGGGGAGCCAATATTAAGATAGGATCTGTAACTTTAGGGTAACTTTAGAGCAGAGTAATTTGCATGCTTTTCTGTGTTTAAACGGGTTAGCTTGTGTTTGGAATACAAACTCCCACATAAACTAAATGTGTAATAAAATTTCACTCGGTTATGTTCCTCCCTGTTATTATAATTTAATAGGATTTTGATGTCCTTGGCAACACCTCAACTAAAATGAATAATTGAATGAACTCGTGAGATGTTTACTTCGATTCCAGGTTAATGATGTAAGATTTGCATGGAAGTTAATTTTGCCTTGAGTTCATTTACAACCATCTCAATCAGTTTTAAGTATATTTGTGAGATATATTGGGTGTTTTGATGCTGATTTCTGCACAGTGAGCTCCACAAATGGCAAAGTGATTACCTGCTTTGAGAGACAAATATTGGCTAGGGGACTGGGGAGATCGTGATCATAGGTCAGTGCAACTGTTGTGCATCCCTTTGAGGAAGCAGTCGGGGTTTTTATTTAAACAATCTGTACAAAAGGTGTCAGCAGCTTATAGGCCATTAGCCCATTCCCCTCAGTATTTCACAGGGGAATCCGTCTGTGCTTGAGTCTCTGGAGTGGAGCTTGAACTTGTAACCTTCTGACTTCCAGAGACAACTGTTCTGCTTTGCACTACAGCTGAGCAGTACAACGTTTCAGCTAAACTCGATGTATTGGGAATTCATCCTGAATTATAAAGCATGCGTGTGAATTGCTCCAAGTGCGTCAATGATGGTAGAATCTGGGAGGACTAGTTAGGAATGTTGGAAGAATGAAATGTGATTAGTGTTAGTGCATGCTGGAAGGTCGGTATGGACTTGGTGGGCTGAGAGTCCTGTTTCGAGATCTGTGACTAAATGGATTGTATAAGAAGGCCTTATTTTGAGTCAATCACCAAAAACTTAGAATCACCAAAAACATGGAAGCGAATAAGAACACAGTATGATTTGGCACACTGCCTGTCAGGGTAATGGAGATATTACCTTCACAAGGTGATCAAACGGGCACTAAAGGAATTATAATTTATGGGTAGTGGAAAAGAACAGGGACGTGGGACAAAGTTTTGTGAACCACCAAAAAAGCCTCCTTCTAACCTTCCTACCAACAACTGGAGAGATGTCCTGAACTACTATTTACCTCATGAACTACCTTTGATTGGACTTTATCTTTCACTAAACGTTTCACATTTTTCCCGTTATCATGGATCAGTGCCCTGTGGGTCGATTGTAATCTTGTATTGTCATTCCGCTCACTGGTTAACACGCAACAAAAGCTTTTCACTATATCTTGGTACACGTGACAATAAATCAAACTCAAATACGATGGGCTGAATGGCCTCTTTTCTGCAGCAACAATTCTATGACAAAAAGATGAAGTGAAGGCCGTGGTGATGAGGGAAAACTTGCTTTTGCTCTTGAAACTGGTGGGGTGTGAGAGAGTGCTACCTCAAAGAGTCAAGAAGGCATTAACTCTTATTACATGAAACATCCTAGAGTTCAGCACATAATGAGCACTAGAGCAGTTATAACTAACGAGGCTCAGGACCTGTAGCTGAGATGAAGAATCAGTTTTGGTCTGAGTTTCTCAGATAGCCCTCCTGTGCTGTGCGTTTTGCACTGAATGCAGCTGTTTTGTAAATGTTGCTGTTGAAACCTTATCTGTGCTGACCAACCTCCAGCTCCAATTGGTTAAAACACTTGCTATTTTCACTCTTGAGGCAGGAATGTGTTCGTGTTTGAGAAGTTTATTTTCTGGATTTACTATTGGTTTTTACGAGAGCTTTTGAAGGCAACGACACATTCCAGCTTCCATTTTGAGGTTTTATTGGTGCTGCAGTCATAAAGTTCCTTCATCCAGATTTGTTATGTTTTTCACTCTTCTGGTTTCACCTTTTTCCAGTGCAGATTGTCCCCAGGAACCCGTGTTCCAAGTCTGTCTATTTACACAGGTCCTCTTTTCTGAGGGAAACACTATGCTGTAGATTGGCTCCTAGACGGTTTGGAATTGAATGTTAACTATTCTGCTGGTGTTGTGGGCTTTGTCATAAGGTCAGAAGGAACAGGAGTAGAATTAGGCCATTCGGCCTATCAAGATTCCACCAATCAACCTTGGCTGGTCGATCTCTCCCTCCTTACCCCATTCTCCTGCCTTCTCCCTATAACCTCTGACACCTGTACTAATCAAGAATCTATCTATCTCTGCCTTAAAAGATTGAGTCTTACAGTGTGGAAACAGGCCCTTCAGCCCAACTTGCCAACATGTCCCCTCAACACCATTCCCACCTGCCTGCATTTGGCCTATATCCCTTCCAACCTGCTACCTTGGTTAAGCCTGCAACGACAACTTTGCATAAAGATCTTGGGATCACACTGCAAAGGGTTACAGATGTAAACAGAGGGATTTAAAGCTGAGGATGCGAATTGTAACCAGGTGACGGAGTAAGTGTGGCCAAACAAGGGTCACCATGCGACTGGGGCATGGTGCGCAGTGAGAGATGGATGTCAGACTGTTGGAAGACCCACAGTTTACCAAGGAGAGCATTAGAAGAATTAAATTGACAAAGATGTCTATAAAGAATCTACCAAGCATGATTGGGTGTAGCGTGGAAATTATGTATTGTCCATTCAGTGTTGACAGTTGAGGGTTTATTTGGTTGAGCTGTTTAAACTGTGACAAGGAATTCAAAACTACAGAGAAGCATAATTCTTCATACTCTTCACATCATCTGAGGAATTCAAGCCCATTGGGGAACAGAATCCAGGCAATTTTGGATCCATGGCGTAATATGGAATTCTGAATCTTTCTCTCGCAGTATGGAAATGCAAGTTGCAGCTTTCATGACTGAGATTGGTAATCTTCCATTAGGTAAGAGTAGCACAGGAGGCTAAATGTGTGCAAAAGCAAATGAATGGGCAAGAGGTAGAGGGCAATGACTCAGCAGCTCCAGGAACTTGGTTACTGGGACTGGTGAGGGCTGAGGGTGGCACGATGGCGCAACAGTAGAACTATTTCCTTGCAGCGGCGGAGACCCTGGTTGGATCCTGACCACGTGTGCTGTCGGTACAGAGTTTGTATGTTATCCCTGTACCCCACGTGGGTTTTCTCCGGGAGCTCCGGCTTCCTTCCACACTCCAAAGACATTCAGGTTTGTAGGCTAATTGGCTGCGGTAAAATTGTGAATTATCCCCAGAGTGTGCAGGATAGTTTTAGTTTGCGGGGATCGCAGATCGGCGAGGTCTCGGAGGGCTGAAGGGCCTGTTTCCGCGCTGTATCTCTAAACTAAACTTGAAAGAACATCCTGTGGCTAACTCTGATACTTTTCTTGCAGGAGACGCTGGATCTTTACAAGGAGACGGTTGAGTTGTATCTAGGATGGGGGACGAGTTATGTGAACACACGGTTCCAGGGGATGGAGCCCTGGCAGATTGCTGCCATCACAGTCATGGCTACTCTGCTGGCAGTGTGGCTACATGGCTTCCTCTTCAAACGGCAAAGTGAGTGCGACTGTCCTTTGTGCCAAGAACTGGTCCTAACCCAAAACATCATAGCAAAAGGATTTGAGATTTGAGTATAGGAGCAGGGAGGTTCTACTGCAGTTGTACAGGGTCTTGGTGAGACCACACCTGGAGTATTGCGTACAGTTTTGGTCTCCTAATCTGGGGAAATACATTCTTGCCATAGAGGGTGTACAGAGAAGGTTCACCAGACTGATTCCTGGGATGTCAGGACTTTCATATGAAGAAAGACTGGATAGACTCGGCTTGTACTCGCTAGAATTTAGAAGATTGAGGGGGGATCTTATAGAAACTTACAAAATTCTTAAGGGGTTGGACAGGCTAGATGCAGGAAGATTGTTCCCGATGTTGGGGAAGTCCAGAACAAGGGGACACAGTTTAAGGATAAGGGGGAAATCTTTTAGGACCGAGATGAGAAAAACATTTTTCATACAGAGAGTGGTAAATCTCTGGAATTCTCTGCCACAGAAGGTAGTTGAGGCCAGTTCATTGGCTATATTTAAGAGGGAGTTAGATGTGGCCCTTGTGGCTAAAGAGATCAGGTGGTATGGAGAGAAGGCAGTTACAGGATACTGAGTTGGATGATCAGCCATGATCATATTGAATGGCGGTGCAGACTCGAAGGGCCGAATGGCCTACTCTGTTTTCTATGTTTCTATTATCTGTCCATTCTCTCGTTAGATGCTGCCTCATCTGTTGAGTTGAACATGTCCATTGCTTTATTTATTCTGTGTCTTTACCTATGTTTTATTGGCTCTACTTATATAAAGCCTTTAAGAGTCAACATGTTTTTATTGCCGAAGAAAATAAAAACATAAACCAGCCATTTTTCTGATCTATCGATGGCTAGAGGGAGCCCATTAAAATTAAAATAGTTGAGTCGTAAAAGCGATCAATATTTGTTTCCCAATTTCTTGCATTGCTTCCTTGAATTGTGTTCTGAAGCTAGATTGAAGTATCTGTGCAGTTTTGTGGATTACTGCATCTGCCAACAATGGAAGATCCTCAGAGTACGGAATAACTCAGCGGGTCGAGGCAGCGTCTCTGGAGAATGTGGGTAGATGATGCTTTGGGTCAGGACCCTTTTTTACACTCGGAGTTTCTACTATTAAATGGTAAAAAAAAATTCCATCTCTCTCCACAGGTATCTCCTCACGGTTAAGGAAGTTCTTCTTCAGGATCATAAGGAAATTGCCATTCCTTGCTGCTTCAGTAAGTATGTTTATCATTTTAACATTTCTGTGGAATAAGCAAAGAGGCATGGATGGAGCCTCTGCATTTGAACGTGGAAGATTTCATTGGTGCATTTTGTTGTGGTTTATTTTCCATTTGAGACGTTCACATCATTTCGTAGATCCTTGCCTGCAACTCGTGCAATCAATTTGCACACAGCAAGGTCCCACAGTAAACCGTGATGGAGTACTGAAGAATTTGGTTGTCCTCATAAAGGATAAATATTGGCCAAATCACTTGGGGAGAATGCTGCAAAATAATAGCACAAAATATTTCATGTTGACCTTTTGGTGAGCAGCACCAAATGTAGCTTCCTCTTATAACTGAATGGGAGTGTTCGCTTCTATTTTCATGCTCTGGTGTACGTATGGGTTTTGAACCAGCAAACATCTAACTGAGGCCCAAGTGCCACCTATCACTCCATGGCTGACTGTGTTTTTAAACTGAGCATCTCCTTCCATTCGAGCCAACAGATACGACTCTAGACATGCCACTTGTTCATTCTCAGATGTGTGCACAAATCTTTTTTTAGCAATGTAATTATAAATAGATTAGAACTGAATTTTTCTCCATGGAAATATTTGTCTCGGACCTCGTAGGATTCATTGTTTATTTTTCCAGCATCGAAAGCCCTTTAATTTGTTTTTGCACATTCGTGTGTTTACAGCTTCCCTCTTTCAATTCTGTATGTGTGTTGTCCTACAATATGTATGTTGCTTCTGCTCCAACAGCAGCACTAAAGGATGAAGAGTCGATGATGTGTTCTTTGTGAGAACTTGTTGGCAAGATCAACATTCATTATCCATCCCTGTTCAACTTTTAACTGTGTCATGTACGCTGGTGTTTCATTGAAAATTTAAGAATCGCCCACATACAGTGCCCTCCATAATGTTTGGGACAAAGACCCATCATTTATTTATTTGCCTCTACACTACACACCTGACTCCTGAGGAGTGTTTCTGATCTGATAATTTCTACATCGTGAAACCAAAATGTATATAAATGGCATTTAATAAAATCTGCCAATGAGCACTTTAACCACATGTGATTTTTTTTTTTTCCTATTACAATTCTTAAATTGTGGAGTACATAGGCAAATAAATAAATAATGGGTCTTTGTCCCAAACATTATGGAGGGCACACACAAAATGCTGGAGCAATTCAGTGGGTGAGGCAGCATTTATGGAGAGAAGGAATTGGCGACGTTTCGGGTCTCGACCCGAAACGCCGCCAATTCCTGCTCTCCATAGATGCTGCCTCACCCGCTGAGTTACTCCAGCATTTTTGTCCACCTTTGATTTTACTAGCATCTGCAGTTCTTTCTTAAACATTATAGAGAGCACTGTAGCTCAGAATGGTTAAGGACAGGAGAGCTGAATGGTAAAGGGCATGAGAATTCTTTGCTATTAGTGAATTGGATGTGTTTTACCTCAAGCTGACCAGGCGGGGGGGATGAAGGTGTTGAAGGGTTGCAGGTGACCATTTTGTAAGTGAGCAGTAGAAACTAGGAACTGCAGATGCTGGTTTACCAGAAACGACACAAACTGGTGGAGCAACTCAGCACGTCGAGTCGCATCCCGAGAGTTCGTGGATAGGTGACGTTTCGGGTCATGCACCTTGAGAATTTAAGAATTGCCCACAATATCGTGGGTCTGGAGTCGCAAATAGGACAGAATGTCTAAGGACAGGAGAGTTCTATGCAGTTGGTTAACTGGAAGTGTTTTTACCACAATCTGTTTCATTCAAGGTCTCTTTTTGTGTCGTTCCAAAACGTCACCTATCTGTGATCTCCAGGAGTGCTACCTGACCCACTGAGTTACTTCCAGCAGTTTGTGTCTTTTTTTTTGTAAATGAGCAGGTTGGAACCAAGAAACGGTTGAAGTGGTGCATGGCATCAGAAGTGTCGTGCATGAAGGTGGTCAGAGACTGGGTGAGGTGAAAAAGAATGGAACCAAGAGATGGGGAAGTAGTCATTCCCCTTGTTCTACCCGGCCTCCTCCACCACTGCAACTCAGAAATGTTCCCAGTTTGTGGAACATCAACACAGATTCTGTCTCCACTGCCATCCCTACCGAATAATTCCAATATTTTATATTTCTGCATCAGTTTTGCAGTGTCTGCATCCTTTTGTTCATAGGAATTATAAAAACTTCAGAGGTTGTAGAATTAGCAAAAGTAGAATAACATGTTATTGTGTAACGGGCAGAACAGGAGGGAGTGCAGTCCATTGTCCTTATGCAGCTGTTTAAAATAATTCTCTAATTTGGCCCAAGTATTATACTTCCCCATAATCTCGTATGTCAGCAAAAACACGCTCCTGGAGGAACTCGGAGGGTCTGGCAGAATCTGTGGAGGGGAAATAGACAGATAACATTTCGGGTCAGGTGCCTTCGCAGTCAGAGTTTCTGCACCAGCTTATTTATTGATCACTGCTCCAGCACATGCAGTTTCTTGTGTCCCCAACTTCGTACAGCCGTTGTTTTCTGTATGTCTTGTAGTGTTTTCTAGAAATTTGCTACTCTTCGCCATAAACCTCTTGTATTAATTCAGTTATTATATATCTGTTTATATATTATATATATGTCTGAAGAAGGGTTTCGGCCCGAAACTTTGCCTATTTCCTTCGCTCCATAGATGCTGCTGCACCCGCTGAGTTTCTCCAGCTTTTTTGTGTACCTTCGATTTTCCAGCATCTGCAGTTCCTTCTTAAACAACATTATATATCTGTTCTCTGATTGCTGGTACATTTGTCACAGGAGAAGCTTGGCTCTTGATTTTTCAAAATAACGTTGGTCACCTTTGGGTCTTTCCCAACTTTCTCCCTGAAAGTCGAGAACATTCCCAGCTTTAATACCTCCTCAACTTGAACTGCCTCATCCCCTGTATTACATTGAAATCTCACTGTAGACTCTCGCAAATCTCTTGAAATCATTGCTGAATATACAATGCCAGGAACTCAGCTGAACTTTCCTAATCAATGATTTGTAAAGATTTATTAAAAGTTTTGTAATCAATGGCTCAGTGTACAAAGCCAAGCTTGCTTTTGTTTTTCCTCCCTGACTTGCCCTGCCACCTTTATGTCTGGATCTCTGTCTTGAGCCCTCTCAAAGTAGACTGCCTTGTCTCTCAACATTGCTTCTCCCGCGGTGCATCAATTCGTACTTACACTGCATCTTTCTTCTGTCTTCCCACTTCACAAGTCTTGTCTGTCCTTGTATTTTGTTATTAACATTCTGGTCTGCGATGCTCGCAAGCTTTGTCGCCCACAAACTTGTTTAGAGATACAATGCGGAAACAGGCCCTGCAGCCCACTGAGTCTGCACCGACCAGCGATCCCCGCACATTAACCCTATCCTACGCACACATTAGGGACAATTTGCACTTGTACCAAGCCAATTAACCTACAAACCTGTACATCTTTGGAGTGTGGGAGGAAACCGAAGATCTCGGAGAAACCCACGTGGTCATGGGGAGAACGTACAAACTCCATACAGACAGCTCCCGTAGTCGGTATCGAACCCAAGTCTTTAGTGCTGCAAGCGCTGTAAGGCAGCAACTCTACCGCTGCGCCACTGTGCTGCCCTGTTAGGCCATCCAGCAGCTGGCACCCAGAGGGTGAAATCGGCTGTGTTAAATGTTCTCCTTTAACCTACGCCCATATCATTTACTCACATCTCTGATGTGGAAGAATGGATGATGTACTTGGCTAGTTTCTTTTTATTAATTGCACAGTGTTGAATATAGCATGGTCATGTGCCTTTACAGTTGTATCAAAATAAAAGATGGGAAGTGACCTAATTGCAGAATCCTATATAATTGAAATATCTTCCCATTCGGTAGTCCTTAGAGGGAAAGAAATAAAAGTCTGAAAAACCATGTAATGAAAAGAAATGTTAAATTACTCTCAACTGTGTCCCCACATTAAAGTGTCCACTGAAATGATTTCTTGCTCAGAATCGGGTTTGCTTTTAACTCAAGAGCATCAGTATCCGACTGTACATGCCACGGACAGTGTGAACAAAAGGCTGATAGCAAAATCGCATCAAGAGCAAACACTTAGCATTAGCTGATTGATATTCCTCTACCATTCAATGGGATTCATGGCAAATTTCTGACCTGTAAACAACCAGCAATTTTTCCATATTTTTAATACTTTTGATAAAAATAATTAAATTTGCACACTTCAAAACTGACATGACATCAATTGTTGATTGTCGAAGAAGCTTCTGCGCACAGAGGGTGGCAGATATTTAAGAATGTTTCCTGATTTCACCCCTGAAAAAACTACTTCCATTCTTTCATCCTAAATTCCTGGTCCAACACTCCAACTGGTGGGAGTAGATTCACTCTGTTTATTTCTTCAATCCCTCTTAATAGCTTAAAAGTATCATCCTTTCTAAATCACAGAGAATGGAACCCTCACATGTGTAAGCTCTATTTTGCAGTTTAAGTCTTTCAGCCTTGTATCATGACCGTAAATCTATCTTGCTTGCCCTCATGGTCAAAATATCCGCTCGTATCTCCCTTATGAAGAGCATTGCATGTGACCATTGTAACATTTCTACTTTGTGCACAAACATTGAAAAGAATGGTCAGGGATGTTTCCATTGGGAAAGGAGGGCATTTGATTCACTTTGAGAATACAGAACTGTTTCCGCTGCCTGCACGCTGCTTGTAGACCTGTCTGTAGTTTGTATCCAACACTGGTCTCATTCTTTCCTTTGAAGTTGCTTTGGTCAGCTTGGAACACTTCCGATGGAGAAAACTTCCATTCCCAAATAAAAATTAATTGGTGAGGAACATTGTGGTTGTGTTGTAACTAAAGGGGAACAAAGAGCTTCTCAAAGAAAAATGTAGTTGTTGATTTTATTGTTGGTTTTCACAAGGGACTTTTATTTTAATCCACTCAAATCGGCATGGTGGGAATAAATGCGATTGTCTTGCTCAAAGCAGGAGCAGAAGATCGCTATCCCATCCAACACTCAAACATATGGGGGGTACAGGCGCATCGGTCAAGTTGCTGCCTTACAGCGTCAGAGACCTGGGTTCGATCCTGACTACAGATGCTGTCTGAAGGGAGTTTGGACTTTCTCCCTGTGACCTGCGTGCGTTTCTTCCCACTTTCCGAAGACGTACGGATTTGTAGGTTAATTGGCTTTGGTGAAATTGTAAATTGTCTCCTGTGTGTGGGATCGTGTTAGTGTGCGGGGATCGCTGGTGAGCCAGCGCCAACTCGGTGGGTTGAAGTGCCTGTTTTCGCGCTGAATCTCTAAACTAAACTAAAACTAAATAAGAGTTTATGGAGCAGTTTTTCCATTAGGGCAGAGAGCACTGCGGTTCTGACTTGCGTCACATCCACTCAGTCTGTCAAAACACATTTCTCTCTGCGCTCTGACCTTGGCTTGTGTCCAGCTGTGTCGCGGGTGCAGATTTGAGATCTGGCCTGTTATTGAATGTTGATTTAGGCCAGGAAGCACTTCATTTTAATGATTGTTTTCTTAAAAAAAGATGTTAAAAATGCTTGATTGCTGAAGAGTGATATTTAAGTAGAAGCTTGCTTAAGTTACTTGTATGTAGATTTGTACTGCTGGAACTCGATGCAGATTTAAAAATAAATTCTGTTCAATCTATTTTTAACTGTTCGGATAACTTCATTTCTTTATACTTAATTGATTCTGGCAAAGCTTAGAGACAGCTCAAGGAAAACTTACTTTAATTGTAACAAAAGATAATTGTTAGCAAAGAACGACTTGCTTGCAGAGTGGTGTGTCCCTGGTATTACATTTCAAATTTCAAAGGTTTGCAGAGGTTATAATGAGTCATAGTCATACAACACAGAAGCAGGCCCTTTGGCCCAGCTTGCCCTCGCTGACCAAGGGGCCCAATCTACATCAGTCCCACCTGCCTGCATTTGGCCCATATCCCTCTAAACCTTTCCTATCCATATACCTGTTCAACTGCCTTTTAAATATCGTTATATTTCCTGACTCAACTACCTTCTCCGGCCGCTCATTCCATACACCCACCACCATCTGTGTGAAAAGGTTGCTCCTCAGATTCCTGTTAAATCTTTCCCCATTCACCTTCAACCTATGTCCTCTGGTTCTTGATTCCTTTACTCTGGGTAAAATACTCCGTGCATCTACCCTATGTATTCCCCTCAAGATGTTATACACCTCTAGAAGATTACCTTTCATCCTCCTGCGCTCCACCAAATACAGTCTCAGCCTGCCAAACCTCACTATAGCTCAGGCCCTGGCAACATGCTTGTAAATTTTGTAGCTTAACAACATATTTCCTATAACAGGGTGACCCATCCCCAACACAGTACTCCAACTGTGGCTTCACCACACATTGTACAGATGCAACATAACATCTTGATTGCTATAGTCAAAACCTTGATTGATGAAGGCCAATGTGCCGAAAGCCTTCAGACTCACTGGCCTATAGTTGCCCTTGAATAAAGGCACAATATTTTCAGCTGTCCAGTCTTCTGGCAGCTCACCTGTATTTAAAGATGACTTGTAAATCTCATCCAGGGCACCTGCAATCATCTCTCTTGCGCCAAAGATATATCTGAGCATGCACGGGAGATTTGTCTACCTTCATACGCGTAAGGACATTCAGCACCTCCTTGACCATAATACTGACTGCCCTCAAGACACTTCCATTGACTGCCCCAAATTCCCAAGTCCCCAAGTACTCATTGAGAGCCTTGCCCATCTCCTGCAGCTCCACATACAATAGATTGCATGGCCGTCAGAAGGGGGGGTGTGTTGGGTGCGACCTCACCCCCCTTTTCTCCCCCCCTAAGATACAGTAGATTGAGCTATTCTCTCTCTGGTTACTCTTCTTCCCCTTTATGTACTTATAAAAAAACTCTTTGGATTATCCTTAATATCTGCCGGAGCGACCTCCTGTTCCACGTTTTGCTCTCCTGATTAACTTCGTTAGCGTGCTCCTCAGTTCCCTTAATTCCTCCGGGGATACACTTGATTCTAGCTGCCCACCCCTGTCCCAAACCTTTTTCTTGACCAGAGCCTCAGTTTCTCCCGTCATCCAAGGCTTTCTTTTGCCCACCTGCGTGGCCCTTCACCCTTCATTCACTGAGATGCAGGGAAAAGCGAACACCTGAATGAATCGGCACATTAAACACCCTTGTTGCCCTCCACCAACAGATACAGAAGAAACTTGACAAAGCACTCAACGACCTGGCTTCAAGTGTCCTAACCCTAGAAGATGGAATTACATATGTCACGTCTTTACCGGCACATGGGCTAACGGAGTCTGATCTCCTCACCAAGATTAAAGAATACAGCACAATGGGTAAGTTAATGTGATTGTTACTTGAAAGGATTAAAAAAATAATAATTTTCACTCTCCCACCTGAATGAAATAAGATAAGTTTTATTCCTCGGGATAGTTTTAGTTTTAGAGATACAGCAAGGAAACAGACCCTTTGGCCCACCTAGTCTGCGCTGACCAGCGAACCCTGCACACTAACACTATCTTGTACATTAGGGACAATTTACAATTTTTACTGAAGGCAAATTAACCTACAAACCTGTATGTCTTTAGTGTGGGAGGAAACCGGAGCACCCGGGGAAAACCCACGCAGGTCACGGGGAAAACGTACAAACTCTGTACAGACAGCACCCATAGTCAGGATCAAACCCGGGTCTCTGGCGCTGTTGGGGAACAACTCTACTGCTGCATCACCATGCCGAGAGAAATCCATTCTGTTTCTCATGCACTATATAATCACAGCTGTTCCTTGTATTCTGCTTCTGAAATTTGGTGGCACTAGCGTTCCATGTGCATATTTTTAGTGCATGCGGCTATGAACCCATTTTATTTCACTCCATCATGTATCCAGAGGAAAAAAAATGTTTATTTGTATAACACCTTTCAACATTCAGATGTGCTGGGAGCACACCAGCCAGTGAAGTATTTTTGTATTCATAAATGTAATAATGGAAGCATGGCAGCTGCTTATGGGAGCTTGCTGTGCACAAAATGCTAAGATCCAGAATCTGTTTCTTGGGGATAAATGGGAGCAGGACCCCCCCCCCCCCCCCACTGAGGGCCCATTGAGGTTTTAGTTCAACGTCTCAGTAATTCCCTGCGGTTATTCCATATTAGCTTCTTGTATAAGGACACCCAGGTCCTTCCATGTGGCAGTGTTCTATGTCTCTTCTTTTTAACAACAATGCTTTTTTTTTTTTTAACAACTCTATTGTGTTCTTCATGCCACTGTGTAACCTCACATTTCCCCACACTTCTATCAGTTTAGCTGATTCATGCAATGTGTTGCTTTGCCTGCATTGACATCTCAGCTTTGTAGCATGCAGAGTTAATTGATCAGGGTTAAAATCCTGTCACGAGCAACAGTACATTAATGTTGAGAGACGTTTGCCTGATCCACTTTCTCCATGCTTTGGCTCTTGCAGGGGAAGTATGTTGGGAAAGGGGCCAAGTCTCTGGCACCGTGTATAGTGGCGATGAACAACTCACAAAACTGATGGTGAAGGTAGGAAATGGCTCGCTGTATCATAACAAATCGTCAGTACTGATCCTCCTGCCTCCGGTAACACTAATCCCTTCCCTCTGTTTCTGTTCAATGCTGGTATGACACCAGCCATGTGAGATAGGTGAGAATCCCATCCCTGGCCCCAGCGCTGTGTGGAAACCTGCTGCCTTGCAGCAGATCCTATAACTTAAGGTTGGCAGCAAGACTTGGGCATGACCATGCACTACGCTTTTGAGTGCAATAAATGGGAACAGCAGGAGGCTGTTCAATACCCTGCGGTGAACAGTAATCTTTTGCTTCAAGTCCATTTTTCAACTCAATCATTATATCCCTCACGAATGCACAAAGAACAATATAAGACCAGGAACAGGCCATTCACCCCCTTGGATCTGCTCCTCAGTTGAATATGTTCACAGCTGATCTGCCCCAGGCCTCCTCTCCCCCACAGACCTCAATTACCCCAATCTTTTAAAAACACATCCGCTCACTCTCCACATCTTAACATCTACCCTGTCATGACTGCTCAGAATTGTGTACTTCAATATAAATACCCATCATTCTTTTAAACCAATGAATTTTACTGCTTGTATGCCTCATCGTTACCCCCCCCCCCAGCCAGTAATGAAGCATTCTACATTTCCTTGATCAACATATGCTTTGATCTGTCTTTTTCACACCTTACGTTCTAATTGTACCCTTCCATATCTCCTGTTTCCCTCTCCCCTGACTCGCAGTCTGAAGAAAGGTCTCGACCCAAAACGCCACCCATTCCTTCTCTCCAGAGATGCTGCCTGTCCCGCTGAGTTGCTCCAGCATTTTGTGTCTATCCGTCCTAAATGAATATAGATCTAATTTATTTTGTACTCGTGACTGGACAATCTTCTCACCCCAGAAATCAGCTGAATTAATATTTTGGGAGCTGCCTCCAATGTCAGTGCATTCTTTCTGTACTAGAGGACTGAAACTTAACACAGCACTCTTGAGTGTGGCTTCACTCGTACCACCAGTACAATTGTTGCACTTCATCTGTATTTCTAATCTCCATTCCTCTTGTAATAAAGGCCAGTGTGCTACTTGCCTCTGTAATCACTTGCTGCACCTTGCTTATCTTATCTGAGAGTTGAGGCTTTGTCAGATCAGAAACTAAGGCACCATCCTCTTGAATACACACAGTGACCAGGCATTAACAACAGTTTGTGAAGAAATCTCTCCTGATATTGATCTACAAGCTTGATCTGTGATCAGAGGCAACTTCACATAGTTATAGATTCCACCCGAGTGAAACAAACTCTCGATTCAGAATTTTGCATCAGTGATATCCTCTCAGACTTCACTGGAGAAAATTGGTGTCACAGTCCCTTACCCTCTGACAGTGTTTCTATTCATCCCTTCTATACATAAAAAACCTTCCAAGTCGCAGGTATCAACTTAATAGATATCCACGTAGAAGGTGGAAAATGTGTTTGACGTCCTGCTTGCCAACCATTTGATAGTTCAGGTGTGTTATCACCAAAATCATAAAATGCATTACGATTTCTTTATTTAAAGGTAGTAGTCTTTATAATGAAGACAAGTAGGAGGTTAAGCCTTTGAAAGCTGCCGTGTCCTGAAGAAAAGTTCTAAACAACCTTAATGATCCTGGTGAGGGCACGGTTCCTGGTTAAAGTTTCAGACCATAAGCAAGCACTTTTACCTGATTGTTCACTGGTAAAGAGGAACTTAAATTCACCGTAATCACATTACTGCATTTTTTTGTTTTAGCTGCTTACTCGGGTTTCTTTCCGCTTCCCAAAAACGTGCGTGACTGTACGTTAATCTTAACTTGTTCCCAGTATCTAGATAAGTTGTGGAATCTAGGGGCAGTTGAGGAAAATGTGAGGAAATTATAAAGTGAATTATTTATCATTTGTGTGAATGGATGGTTCACAAGATCATAAGAGATAGGAGAAGAATTAGGCCATTTGACCCATCAAGTCTACTCTGCCATTCAATCATGGCTGATCTATCTCTCCCTCCTAACCCCATTCGCCTTACTTCTCCCCATTACCCCCGACACCCATACTAATCAAGAAACTATCTCTGCATTAAATATATCCACTGACTTGGCCTCCACAGCCTTCTGTGGCAAAGAATTTCACAGATTCACCACCCTCTGACTAAAGAAATACCTTCTCAACTCCTTAAAATTTGGAGGCTATGACCTCTAGTCCTGGACTCTCCCACTAGTGGAAACATCTTCACATCCACTCTATCCAGGCCTTTCACTATTCTGAACGTTTTAAGTGAGGTCCCCCCGCATTCTTCTAAACTCCAGCGAGTGCAGGCCCAGTGCCGTCAAACACTCATCATGTGTGAGTGGATGGTTGCTGGTCAGCACAGTCTGGTGGGCTGAAGAGCATGTCTTCTGTCTCTGACTGCTGACCTGTATGTGGTAAAATCTCTCAGTACAGCGGTGATTAGGTGTTGGGGCCTTGGACTACAGTTTAGATCTGTTGGACCTTAGTGCCTTCTCTGGCTTTGAATCATCCCCGCATTGAATACTTTAGCTGCAAAGTGGCATTTCAATAAAAAAAGAAAATGATGAGGACACTCGACAGGTCTGGCAGCACTAATGGAATCTGAAACAGTGCTAATGTTTCAGATTGGGAAAGCTACGATAGTGGATCTCAGTTCTGTAAAGAAGATTGTTTCTCTTTTCACAGATGCCGCCTGACCTGCTGAGTGTTTCCCTAATTTATTTTTTTTGGATTTCTGAATCTAGTTTTTAGTTCTGTTTAATTTATCAAGGTGCAGTGAAAAGCTCATCTTATTCCATTGCATTTCAACCCCACTCCTCTCTCTGTTCCTAGGTCTATGGGGACTTTGCTTGGAGCAATCCCCTCCACCCGGATATCTTCCCTGGAGTGCGAAAGATGGAGGCGGAGGTTGTTCGGATGTCTTGCACACTCTTCCAAGGAGGACCTGACTCCTGCGGAACGGTAGGTGTAACCAAAGTGTGCCTAAGAGCATTGGATGTTGAAGAAGGCTTTCAGTCAGTGCATTGAGTATAGAAATTGGGGCGTGTGTGAGAGTTGTACAAGACGTTGGTGAGGCCGCACTTGGAACCTAAAGAAGGATCCTGGTCCAAAACCTGAAACGTCACTGATTCATGTTCTCCAGAAATGCTGCCTGACCTGCAGAGTTACTTTAGCACTTTGTGTCCTTTTGAATAAATCAGCATCTGCAGTTCTTTGTCTCTACAATTGGAATACAGTGTTCAGTTTTGGTCATCCTCCCATAGGAAAGATGCCATCAAACTGGAAAGAGTGCAGAGAAGATTTACAAATGTGTTATCAGGACTCGAGTGAGTTCTAGGGAGAGGTTGGACAGGCTAGGACTTTATTGGTTGAAGTACAGGCTACTGTGGGATGATCTTATAGAAGTATATATTGAAACAGTATGTTTAAAAATAAAATCATAACTGATTCCCGGATTAAAAGTAGTTATGTTGCTAAAACCTAAATCCTTAGCAATGACATGTTTTGGGCTTGAAGAATAGGGATGGCTTGTTTGGTCTGTCTGCCATTCAGTGACATTATGGTTAATTTAGTCCCTAGTGCCACTTACTAACGATTTCTTCATGCCGCTTGATAACCTCATCCAGTGGAAACCTTTGCACAGACTTGGAGTACCAGATGCTCTGCTCATCCACCTCCCCCCAGCCTCAGCAGCCTTTGCAGAGAATGAGTTGAATTATTCCACTGCACTTTGAATGGAAAAATTGATCATCTCACTTCTGAATGGCTTGGCAAATATTTACAGTCTCTGCATTCACATCCTCCATGTCTGAATTTACTTCCTTAATGGTAGTGATGTCTTTCACTGTGAAGGCATCAACCTTTTGTGGTTTGGTCCTCAAACCCCTCGTTCTCACTTTATAAGATACAATACAATACAATACAATACAATTCAATTTATTGTCATTTGGACCCCTTGAGGTCCAAACGAAATGTCGTTTCTGCAGCCATACATTACAAAACAAAAAGACCCGAGACACAACACAGTTTACACAAACATCCGTCTTACATACTTTTTTGACTGCTTTCCGTCATTCACCATATGCTTCCCTTTTTTGGATCACTTGTGGTTTTCATCTTGTTAGCATTCCTGTGAAGGTCACGAGGATATTTGCTTCAGTGTTTGGTCTATAAACAGAAATTTCTGTTGTTGCCTCAGCATATAATAACCATAAAACTTCTGGATTGCAATTTAGTCAAAGGAAATCTTTAATCTGGAGTACGTCTAACTCCAGAACAGAGCTATGCTGTTTGACTCTAAACTGCCCCTTGTTATGGTCAGTTGTAGGGGTTCAGGAGTGGTTTATGATGGGCTATGAACATGTGTCTTGCTTAAGATACAGATGTGGAACAACAAAATCAGATTTAAGTTCTGCAAGAAACCAAAAATGAACGAAGTTTTTTAAGTGGATTGAAATATTAATCTAGGATGATGTTGAATTTCAGCCAAGAGTTCTGGCAGGTAATATTCACTCTGGTATTGCACTCAAGTTATGAGAGTTGAGTCTGTGAACAGACAAACAAGTTCATCAATTATGGCAACATTTAGATAGCAGCGATAGGAATGCTCTATGATCTCTAATTACGGTATAGATCACTGCTCAAAGGTGATGTTATACAGATATGTTTACATTTTATCAAATTCGCTTTGGCTGATAGTTTTATCTTTTAGGAACCAGATGTGTTGATATGATGCAGAAGTCCAAAGGTTGTTACTCACTGCATATTCTGCTTGTATAAGCACATCCTCCTTGTATTCTGTAGTGAGGGCCTATTTACAACAGGAGTAGCTAACGTTGTCACTGCCCTTTCAATGACATTCCAAGGTGCATCAGCAGCTGAAGCAGCTAAAACTTGCAGCATGTGACACTGGGATTACTGACCAAGGGCTGGCTGGGGAAGTAGCTTTCAAAGTGAAGTTCACAGAAGGAATTCCAGAGCTTAGGGTGCCGACAGCTGGCGGAGCTGGAGTGATTACATTTGGGGAACAGCAAGGGAGTGCAACGATCTTGGAGTTTATTAGACTCTGTATAGAGCATGTAAAGCAATTGTTAGAATTGAAATTTTAAGGAATTGCTCAATTGGGAACCAGTGTAGGTCAAGCATGTGGGTGGAGGATGAACAGGATTTTGAGCCAGTTTCATTCATTGTGGCAGTTTTTGATAGACTCCAGTTGGTCAAGTTGGATGCATTGGTGGCCAAGTGCATCTACTACAGAACCATTGAATATGGTTATCAGTGATGGGTGATAACCAGGTGTTATGTTTTTAATCTTGGCTCAAGGATAAATATTGGCTCCTGTACACTTGGAAGAATTCCATATTCTTCGTTGAAATAGTGCTGCAACATTTTTTACATTTAGCTGATGGGGGCTGGGGGGAAGACAGTGCCTCGGTTTAACATCCTATTCGATAGACTGATAAGACATAAGAAACCAAGCTGTATTTATATGCTGGTTCTCAATAATTACAATAACAAGGCCTTATTGTTTGTAATTACTAATCTGCCAGGAATAGCTGCCATACTTTATCTGTTCCAGGTGATGACTTTGGAATTGACTTGTACGCATTGACTAGTATTTTCTAGCAGTGTGTGTCTTCAAATCATAAATGTGGGTGGCATGTGTACCATGGGCTATCAACAGAGCATTTACAGAGAAGCACCCATTTAACTAAGTCATTGCCAGCACAACGTTACATTCTTGTGATGAATATAGAGCTCCGTCAGAATATTTGGGGAGCAAACATTTCATCTGCATCATGTTGTTAAAATCCAGAGACTGAATTACAGTCTGTGCATGTAAGTGTTTGGCCGATGGGCAGTTTTTGTCCAGAATATTAGGGATAATTCTACTCTGCTTCAAGATATAGCCACTGGAGCTATACAGAGAGTGGCTGGAACTTCACCTTAACTTATCAAAATAATGACTCGAGTGCACACAGTACTGGCCTTTTTAATTTCTTGTGCTGAAGTGCCTTTACCAAAACTCTGACTTTAAGGTGAATGCTGGCACACCCCACTCGTTGCACGTGAGATGCACTAAATGAAAGCAATACCTTACCATCACTTGTATGAGAATTTTCATTTATTCATCCATTTGTTGGCAAGACCCGCAATTATTCTCCATCCACGACTGGTCAGATGAAGTGTGGATGTTTGAAACCGCCTACAGTGGTTTGATACGGCGATGCAGCTTGCTCCTTTAAGGGCAAGGTAAGAGTCAAAACACTTGGGGACTTTGCAACTTATTGACACACAGCTAAAGATAAAAGAGTTCCAGCAGCAGCATTAAAGGATGTGTGTGACATCGAGTAGAATTATCCTGGAAAAAAAATTAACCCGCAATCAAACATTGTTGTATAAATCATCTGGTAATGTGATTTACTAATATAGTGGTGTATTCATGATGACCTTGCGAATGTTGTTTAATTATGTTGTCCAGCCAACATTAGGTTGCTTGAATACTTATTTATATATGTCGATGAATTTCTAGACCAATTTTATTACCATTCACTACAAATTAGTTTAGTATCGATTAATAGTTTGTTTTTTTCAAAAAGCCACTTTGGATTACTGGCCTTGGTTGAGCAATTCTATGTCTCCAGATTCTAGTTACTCTCCGATTTAATGTAGCCGGGTTTCCCAAAGAGATTCTGTTAGCCTCTCTCAGGGATGCATATGCCTGGAATTTACTGCACAATTTCCATGGAATATGAGAACATGCAATTACTCTGATCTGCCTTTGCTTGTTTAGGTAACGTCTGGTGGAACCGAAAGCATCCTCATGGCTTGCAAAGCCTACAGGGACCTTGGGCTCGAAAGGGGAGTGAAGTATCCGGAAATGTAAGTGCTATTCATTTGTACAAAAACAAGAAAAAGGCAGGGTGGTCCTTCGTTCCTTGCAAATGAATGGTTATTTTACTTTTGATAATATGGACGTATTAGTATTTGATTGAGCACACAGTATTTTGTGTTTTAAATCATTACTTGCCTCTCTCCCCCTTTCCCCCATTGCCGAGCTGTGTTCTCAATCCAATAATATCTATTCCGTCACATTAATAATAATAATAAATTTTATTTATGGGCGCCTTTCAAGAGTCTCAAGGACACCTTACAAAAATTTAGCAGGTAGAGGAAAAACATGTAAGGGGAATGAAATAAATAGTAGAGACATGACTAGTACACAAAGTAAAGACAGAATTCAATTCAAAACACAATATGAGGCAATTAATGCACAGATGAAAAGGGAGGGGGTCGTGGGGCTAAGGATAGGCAGAGGTGCAGAGATGGGTCTTGAGGCGGGACTGGAAGATGGTGAGGGACACGGAATTGCGGATCAGTTGGGGGAGGGAGTTCCAGAGCCTGGGAGCTGCCCTGGAGAAGGCTCTGTCCCCAAAACTGCGGAGGTTGGACTTGTGGATGGAGAGGAGACCGGCTGATGTGGATCTGAAGGACCGTGAGGGTTGGTAGGGGGAGAGGAGGTCAGTGAGATATGGGGATCCCATTCCCCCATTTATTTCCCAACCCCGAAATGTTGCCTATTTCCTTCGCTCCATAGATGTTGCTGCACCTGCTGATTTTCTCCAGCATTTTTGTGTACCCCCTATTATCAAGAGTGTTTTATTATCTCTCCCAGATAGAACAGTGAAATATTAACTCCCTCCTGATTTTCCTGCCGACCACAAGTTTGGGATAAAGGATCAAACAGGCTTGTTATTGTGTGAGAATATTATATTACAGTGCTCTTCAAACAGCTGTGCTATCCAGGCAAATGTAGTGAAGGAGGAATTGCCTCTCATGCAAGGCGGCATTTGTCCGAGCAGGCTCACAGGAATAAGCTTCTCACCTGTCAGGTTTACTGTTTGCACTCATTTGCTATCACTTTTTGTGGTACATGGTCTCTCTGTGTGTGAAGGCATTTTACAATGTTTCCCTGTGATAAGGCACAGAGTCTTCACTTGCTGTATCAACAAAGAGGTCAAGGTCTGGAATGCACTGCCTGAGAGCTGGTGCAAGCAGCTTTGGTAACAACCCTTCAAAAGGAGCACGGACAAATCCACGAAAAGAACAAACTTTTGGGGGGGAAAGGGCAGGAGAATGGGATTAATTGGGCAGCCCGAGGTGACACAAACATGATAGATTATGTGGCCTCCTGTAGTGTTATTGTATTATATGCCGTGGAGGAGATTATTTGCATATATTTAACAAAAAATAACTGCCAATGCAAAACCATCTTTGGAAAAGATCTGTTCAGTCGGCTTCAATTGTTTATTTGAGTCCCACAAGAGATGGTCTAAATTCAGCTGGCGCCTGTGGGTTTTAAATAAATTATCACTTTAGTGCTTGTAGTGATGGTACAAAGGGTTTGTGTGTGAAGGTACATAACATGATCTATCTGTCCTGAAGGAAGTAGCTTTGCCAAGCATATGGCTTATTGATTGAGGGACGAGTATTTCTATTTGCTTGCTGATGCACATAATGTACCGTTGAAAGCAGCTGCCTGACGCCACATTCTACTTGTTACACAATGTGTTGGACACTTGTAGTGGAGAATGATGCATTGTGGAAGTGTATATAATATGCTCAGGCCTATCGTGTGTTGTTATTTGAGTAACGACTACTCAATTTTGAGGTACAAAAATAAACTTGGTCTTTTCTCACCTCCAACTCCTCACCCCACCCCTTACATTCAGTCTGAAGAAGCATCCTGCCTCAAAATGGCACCCATCCTTTTTCTCCATAGATGCTGAGTTACTCCAGCACTTTGTGTCTATCTTTAATATAAACCAGTATCTGCATTTGTTTCTGTATGTCATACATATCAGAATTGCTGCAACTGACACCACACTTAACACTAACAAATTTTATCTCTGTACTGAATTTAACTCGTGTGTTCCTGAGTAGTTCAGAGGAGTGGTGTCCAATATAATTTGACAAAATGCCTCACAGAGAGTTTGGGGGCAGGTGATCTGTAGTTTGTTTGCAAGGATCTTGAGATAAGAAGAGGTTGAGAGCTGGGAGAGGTTTATGGAAGCAACTAAAGACACAAGCTGATCGAGGGGATGGATCTGGAGATATGGTGTGATCTTGGGGGATTGTATGAATGGAGGTGTTTGGAGAAACATAGAAACATAGAAAATAGGTGCAGGAGTAGGCCATTCGGCCCTTCGAGCCTGCACCGCCATTCAATATGATCATGGCTGATCATCCAACTCGGTATCCTGTACCTGCCTTCTCTCCATACCCCCTGATCCCTTTAGCCACAAGGGCCACATCTAACTCCCTCTTAAATATAGCCAATGAACTGGCCTCAACTACCTTCTGTGGCAGAGAATTCCAGAGATTCACCACTCTCTGTGTGAAAAATGTTTTACTCATCTCGGTCCTAAAAGATTTCCCCCTTATCCTTAAACTGTGACCCCTTGTTCTGGAGAGAGGTGACAATGTTAAAACAGAGTTATTATTCCAACAGGGGGCAGTGTAAATCACCACTGTTGTGATTAGGGGTCCTGGTAGTGGAATTTTGGGTGAGCTTGGGTCTATGGAGAATAATGGCACAACTATTGGAGCTACATGTTGTGGGTTCAATCCTGATTTATGGCATTTTCTGTATGGAGTTTGTCTGTTTACACTGTAACCAAATCTGTTTCCTCCCACGTTCTAAATATGTGCTGGAGCTGCCCATCAAGTCTAGTCAGTGGAGAGAGAAGCAGTTAAAACTTCATGTCAAGAGCTACTACTTGAACTGCTGAGTATCTCCAGCATTTGCTTTTACTTCAAATCTCCAGCATCTCCAACGAAGACTTGTTTCAACTTAATCCAAAGTAAACCTCTACCTGTATATTCAGCTTCACATTTTCACTGACCTTATCCGAGTTTAACATCGGTGGGAATGTTTGAAGTATGTTTGTGAAAGTCAGCTGCTTTGTGTTTTTATGAAGATTTGCTTTCAGATTTAACTGTTCTTGTGGGGTTTCTATGGGCTTGTCTGCAGTACTGATTT
The DNA here is from genome assembly GCF_010909765.2 of Amblyraja radiata. Taxonomy (NCBI): domain Eukaryota; kingdom Metazoa; phylum Chordata; class Chondrichthyes; order Rajiformes; family Rajidae; genus Amblyraja; species Amblyraja radiata. The sequence goes on along the minus strand of NC_045992.1, from coordinate 8,527,285 downwards.
CCTGCAGCACTGCACCAGATAGCTTGGACCAATTAGAGCAGCTGAGAACACATCCTACGACTTTGAAGCTTGTGCCAGATTACAATTTGAGTGAAAGGATTTTTTTTTCCCCCATCAACTTTATGAGCCTCTCAGTCTCAAAGGCATTTGAAACAAAACTTGCATTGATACAGATCATTGAGCACGTTGCAGAATTGCGTCAAAGTGCTTCTGGTACAATGAATTATTGACAAATGTGAGGCTCAGGAAGCAAAGCAGGCATATTGTGTTGAGTATTGCTGGTCAGATGCAATAAGTGGATACTCAACTAACCCTCAGTGCATCATTCAGCAGGGCAACATGTAGTTTTAGGGGGGAGGGTTCCCCCCCCTCCCTCTCCCCTACACTGTTGGATGCATGAGATCCATGGCAGAAATTTTGGAGTTAAATTTGTATTCAAAGAGTTGAATTTGTTTTTATTCGGAGAGTTAAAGTGGCGGAGAGTAGCTGCGGCACGGTCACAACTGGTAGAGCCGTTGCCAGGGATCTGGGTTCAATCCTGACCTCGGATGCTGACTATGTGGAGTTGGCACGTTCTCCCTGTGACTGCATTGATTTCCTCCAGGTGCTCCAGTTTCCTCCCCCATCCCAAAGACTTGCAGGTTTGTAGGCTAATTGGCCTCTGTAAATTGCCCCTAATGTGTAAGGAGCAGATGAGAAAGTAGGATAACAGCGAACTAGTGTGATCAATGGTCGGCATGGACAGAAGAGCCTGTTTCCATGCTGTTTCTTTCAATGATCAAAGTTGAATCTTGGCCTGTGTTTCATGCCTTTCATATATCTGAAAAACCTGTAGAAGGGTCTTGACCCAACACATCACCTATCCACATTCTCCAGTGATGCTGCCGGACCCGTTGTGTTACTCCAGCATATTTTCTTTCCATATATCTAGAGATGCTGTTTGTGTAGGATTTTGATGTACACAAATTGGCTGTAAGGGTTGTGTAAGTAAGAATAGTGGGGGTATTTAGAAAGTTAATATTGCTCCTTTGAAGTGCTTTATGAATTGCCGATGGCATGATAATAAATAACGTCAGCATGGTTTGTGTAGGAAGGAACTGCAGATGCTGGTTTAAACCCAAGATAGATACAAAAAACTGCAGTAACTCAACGGGTCAGATATCATCTCTGGAGAAAAGGAATAGGACGAGACTGATTTGGTGTACTGGGTGGAATTCTTGTTTCTGCTTTAACTCCTGCCCCAGTGAATGGAACGCAAGTGAAGGAGCATTGAGGACAGGCTGTGCTGCAGTCTATCAGATGAGATGTTATACTGAGGCCCTTTCATGGTGTAAACGACTTCACAGCACTATTCAGTGAGCGGCAAGCATTGGCCTTATAGAGGTTCTATAATTAAACTTGGTTAAGGTTGCTTACACTCTCTCTAAAACATTTCACCTTTCCCAATCTAAATTCTTCTATTTCTTGTATTTCTTATAAAAATTGAAACAACATGAAAAATAATTACCAACTCTCATCTTCCTTCTGTGCAATCTTCATCTCACACAATCATAACATTCAAAACATTTGTATTAATTTGTGGTTTCAATTTATTGCAAAACACACTTTTATGTGTGAAATAAATATTAAATACTTATATCTATGATTTTTCCTGCACTATTGATTAATTGGTTTACTAAGTGCTTGGGTAGATCACTGTCGAACAGCCATCATGCAAGATCATCAATCAGATTCCAAAAGATATTATTTTATCTAGACTGGTTAAAATGTTCAGATGAATACCAGGGATACATTTTGAGAAGAAGCAGAGAAAAACACATGCTAGAAAGAAGCAAAAAGAGTGTTTGGTTTTGGGTAACATCTCTTGTATGTTTGGTATTTGGCCATCACTCCAGTTGGTGAGCAGTGGAACTTTGATGCCACATGTCAGGTACATGGATAGGACGGGTGTAGAGGGATATGGGTCAAATGCAGGTAGGTGGGACTAGTGTAGATGGGACATGTGGGTTGGTGTGGGCAAGTTTGGCTGAAAGGGGCCTGTTTCCACTCTGTATGGCACTACGTGTTGGTTGCTTCAGCTCCTTGAGGTTGAGGATTGTGCAGCTGTTTGCACCATTGGCAGTGAGGCAGCATTGTGAATTGACGGGTGTACTTGCTGAAACTTTTCACCACCCTTCACGTGGATATACTAAAGAAGCAGCAACAACAACACGAGGTACCAGTTACTTCTGTATGAACTGACCTGAGATTAATTTAAAATGGCCTTGACTAGCATTGAATATGTCTTCTCTTTTTCAAACCTAGCCTCGCTCCAATAAGTGCCCATGCTGCTTTCGACAAGGCTGCCCATTACTTTGGCATGAATATAGTCCATGTTCCTTTGGATAAAGAGACAATGCAGGTGGATGTGAAGGTAAGTGCCTGATAATGTTAAGGCCCTGTCCTACTCACGAATTCTCCCGAGTTTTCCCCTTGATTCGAACTCGGAGAATTACAGTAATAGCCGTTCGTAGGTACTAGGGACTATTTTTTAAACTCGTGGACATTTATCAACATGTTGAAAAAACGTCCCGACTTACCTGATGCCCCGAGTTCCTACGGCTGGCATTACGAGCTGCTACGATACATCTACGGCCTCCTATGGGCTCGCTACCGACATTACCCGACATTTGCCAAGTTTGAATCAAGGGGAAAACTCGGGAGAGTTTGTGAGTAACTCGGGAAAGTGGGACAGAGCCTTTACTTATTCATGTGATTGCACTTTCATGGCTTCCTCGCTTTTAGAAGTATTGGATTCTTGTTATCTAAACTGCCCCACAACAATCACTATAGATTATGCAAACATCTACACCTTCTGACCTGTCCCTCACACCATCCTTGCCCATATATGTATAAAGTCTGAGGAGAAACATTTAGTTTGATCATGAAGCTGGTCAACAGTCTGAAGAAGGGTATCAACCTAATATGTCACCACAGATTCTGCCTGACTCGCTGAGTTATTCCAGCATTTTGTGTCTATCTTCAGTGCAAACCAGCATCTGCAGTTTCTTCCTGCAAAATAGTGAGGCTGCCTTGGCCTTAGGCTGTGGTACAAATGCAATGTGCAGCTGCTGTACTGCTGGAGTGTTGCAATAAACTGTTCCTGGACATTAAAATGGTGGCATAGATTAATGATGCAACAGCATATTTTTAAATCCTTTTAAATCATTTTTAATCCAGATTAAATCCTGCAACAGCCATAGAATTTAAATTCAGTTAATTAAATCTGAAATAAGCAAAGAACTTATTTTAATAATGGCGATGATGAAGTACATATAAACAAATCAGCTTTTTGCCTATTGTTTTGTTTATATGCTATACTACTCTTTTATTTAACAGTTCAGTCCATATGCAACGCAGCAACATGAATCTAAATTGTACTCTGAAAGGGATTTTACAACTTAGAACACCTGAATAATTTGTTGTAAAATGCTGCTCCAGTGGTTTCTTAAGAACATAAGAAGGAGGAACAGAAGGATCCTATTCAGCCCCTCGAGTCCGTTCACTTCACTGTTCCGTGGGATCACCACTGACCTGACATTACTCAAGTCCTTGATTCTGCCCTTTCCCCATAACTCTTGATTCTTTAGCTAATTAAAAATTTATTTACTGTGCATTTCAAGCCTGTATGAACTTCACAAGGATAGCCAATCTTTCTTTGTTGCAACTCAGATGGAAATGGTGAGGCATCCTTGTGGTAACTGAGTTCAGGGCTTCTGCTTTGAGACATTACATACGATTTATACCACTGGTAATCATTGCTACATATTTACATGTGCACATATTGAATTGGTATAAGGATGGGATGACTGAACTGGAAATCCCGGAAAAAACCCATGCAGGTCACGAGGAGAACATACAAATTCTGTACAGACAGCACTCGTAGTCAGGATTGAACGCGGGTCTCTTGCGCTGTAAGGCAGCAACTACACCGCCGCGCCACCGTGCTGCAACACAGCTGAGAATAAAACACTTTGCTGCTGGTCTTGAGTCACAAGGGCCAGATTGAGTAAAGGTGGCAGGTACCTTCCCTTGAGAACATAATTGAATCATTTGAGTTTTGGAGTCATAGTCTGACAGCAGAGAAACAGGCCTTTTAACATACTTTATCAATGCAGACCATCAAGTGCCCACCTATTTATCAGTACTTAGTTCATACCTTGATGATATAAATGCTCATCTAGAAGCTCCTTAAATGAAACAAGAATCTCTGACTACCAGCCCCTCAGGCAGTGTCTTTTAGATTGTAATCAACCACTGCTCTGATGCCCTGATTTTCAAACGCTGTTTGACCAAAGGCATCTAATCGACAAACATGCAGCTTTACGTTCAGCACTAACAGCATTTGACTTTTTAAATTGAAAAAAATCATATTGTTAGTTGAACAATATATTTAATCTATATTGTTTGATGCAGGAAATCCCCCTTAGATCCAGTGCCATGTAATACCCATTGTGGTGAAAGAATGCCTTGACCAGTCCCAGGGAGCCGTTGGAGTAATATTGTTAGTAAAAATAAATCTCTCACGGAATAAGAGTAAGGACAAACAAACCACACCCCGTTGGGCAACCTATCTAATTCAGAACACCACTTAAGTTTAAATTGCCTTTCTAATTACTTTCCTAAATTGTGTCCTGCATTCTAAATTGTAATTTCCTGTCTTGTGTGTTCTACTTGTGCATGACGCTTAACTTTACGAAGCGAAGCGAGACTACAGATACCAGGAGATCTGTGAAGTCTATGATCTTTGCTGTTAGTGCTATGCAGCCTCAGCAGATCCAGATGCCCTATCCACATCGCTCTGACCTTCAAGGCTTTTCTGATAAAACTGCCCACATCTTCAACTGAGAACAACGAATATTCCCTTTATTGAACACTCATAGAAAATAGGTGCAGGAGGAGGCCAATAGGCCCTTCGAGTCTGCATCGCCATACATTAGGATCATGGCTGATCATCCACAATCAGGAACCCGTGCCTGCCCTCTCCCCATATCCCTTGTTTCCGCACTCCTTGCAAGAGGCCCCCCGCCCCTTCTAATTATGGCGACAAATGCAATTTTATGGCCATGAAAATGCACTAACACCCCTTCACCTTTTTTCACACCTATCTTCTGAAGCCATTTTCCTTCAGTTCCTGTTGTTCATACGACCTGATTCACTTAGCTCTCATTTTCCCTAACCTGTTGATTCGATGCTGATCCTCATGCTGATGTCTTTCTTGGATTCTTAACTTCATAAAATGCTCAGTCTATTACAAAACTATCAATATCAAACGCAACCACCTACTCATAAAATACCCGCCCTTGAGGTTGAGAGTTGTTTTCAGGAAGATTTGTTTTCACGCATAGGGTGATTGCAACCTGGAATCCACTTCAGATTAAGTGTCACAACCTAAAATGTCAACCATCCACTTCCCTGTCCATGGGTGCCGCCTGATCCACTGAGTTCCTCCAGCAGTTTGTTAAGGACAAGCAATTTGCAGAGGGCAGTGGATCTGTGTATTTCTCTCACTTGGAGGGTGGTGAAGGCTAGATCCTTGCGGTTATTTGAAGAGGAAGTAGGTAAACTTGCGAAAGATCATGGAATTTATGGCTATGTGGTATTGGCGCAGTAGATTTGAAGCCAGGTGTGGAGCAGCCATGATCATATGAATGGCAGGGCAGGCTAAGGGGGCCAACTAAGCGGGCTCCTATTTTCATCTATTGTGTAAAAGAACGGCACAGCGCCACAGCGGTAGAACTGCTACCTCACAGCGCCAGAGTCTCGGGTTCGATCCTGACTGCGGCTATTGTCCGTACTGACTTTGTATGTTCTCCCTGTGACCCTGTGGATTTCTCTGGGTGCTCCGGTTTCCACCCACAATTCACAGACGAACGACAGGTTTGTAGGTTAATTGGCTTCTGTAAATTGTAAGTTGTCCCTAGTGTGTAGGATAGAGATCGCCGGTCTGCGCAGACTCTGTGGGCCGAAGGGCCTGTGTCCACGGGGTATCTCTAAAGTCTAAAAAGGAGGCTGGTGGTAAATGGAATATGTTTTTGGAAGTGTCGGGAGGTTTCAACTTCAATGTGACATGAATCTGCTTTTCCTCCCAGGCCATGAAAAGAGCCATTTCTCGGAACACCGTCATGCTGGTCTGCTCTGCGCCTCAGTTTCCACATGGAGTCATGGACCCAGTCGAGAAGATTGGCAAGGTGATTTCCCAATATCCATATTAACAACAGGGTGGTGGGTTCCTGAAATGTGCTGCTGGGGATGGTGGTGGAGGCAGAAACGATAGTGGCATTCAAGTGACTTTTAGATAAGCACATGGGTATGTAGGGGATGGAGAGGTATGGATTATATGAAGGCAGAGAAGAATTGGTTTTGATATCATGTCCGGCAAGGACATTGTGGGCCACAGTGTGCTCTACTATTCTATGTTCCGTATACTTTTGAAAAACAAAATGTATAATGCAATGGGGATTAATTGTCCAGCTCTTCCATCTAACTAACAGATATGTAGGGCTGAGAAACCATTGTGTGCTGGTGGCTTCTGCCTCTGCATTCATTGTTTAAATGCTGTTTTGGGATTCCACTAAATGCCTCCAGTTAATTAATTATTTCTCTTGCATCCTCAGCTGGCCTTGGATTATGAGATCCCTCTGCACGTGGATGCCTGCCTGGGGGGCTTTCTTATAGTCTTCATGGAGAAGGCTGGTTATTCTCTACCACCCTTCGATTTCCGTGTTAAGGGAGTGACGAGCATCTCGGCTGACACACACAAGGTAGGCGAGAGGTGGTGAATGGAGAACATGGTGATTTATGCATAGACTGGAGAAGAACGGGCCAGATAATTTATTCCTTTGTAGTGTGTATGTATATAGTCGTCCAAAATGTATGGACAATCTATGTCCATAAGTGTCCTCAAGAAGATGGCAGTAGCCTCCCTTTTTGGAATGGCTGTGGGCCTTCTTGTGAAGATGCTTCCACACCATTGTTTGTTGGGCAGTTACAGACTTTAGACCCACAAAGAAACAGGATCTCCTCCCAAGGCTGGACAACGTGTGGCTTGGAGAGAAACCTGCAGATAGTGGTGCTCCAAGGGCCCAATGTCTCATTAGATGATAGGTGTGAGTTTGGAGGTGCTGTCCATTAAGATTTGATGTGTTGCTACATCAGATTTTGTAGAAGTTGCCCATAATGGAAGGAGAGAGTGTGTGGTTGTGATGAAGGATGGGGAGGCTTTTGTGAACTAAGGAATTGTTTTTTTTTTAGATAAATGGAAAAAATCTGAACAGAATTGGTGGCTAAGTGTTGGGATTATAAGAGGGCTTCCTAAAACGAAATAATTACCCTTCCAGGAATAAGTAACAGTATGCATTAAACCACTGGATTGTTTTTGAAATCCATCCCGTTCACTAGAATCCTTTCAGGCAAGGAACTCTGCCATCTTTCCTCATCTGACTCCAGAACTACATTGGCATCATTGAGCCCTGACTGACCTCTAACATGACTCAACAAACTGGTCAGTTTGAGGATAAATAGCAATGGGCAATAAAGCCTTCCTTGCCAGTTCCACAATGTTGTATGAATGGGTAGATCAGCTATACGGCAGGAATAAATTCAATCTTTTAGCCCTACGCAAACCTATTAATTGATCAGTTTTGCACGAAAGTTCCATATCTGTGTTCTACATCATTCTCAGTTTTTACATGTTTTCTTTCCCCTCCTCCTCACATGTTTTCTTTCCCCTCCTCCTCCCCAGTACGGATATGCCCCCAAAGGTTCATCAGTTGTACTATACAGCGACAAGAAATATCGACACTACCAATTCTTTGTCGCCCCAGACTGGCAGGGAGGTATCTATGCATCACCCACGATCGCAGGGTCGAGACCAGGTGGGATCATTGCTGCTTGCTGGGCAACGATGATGTACAAGGGCGAAGATGGTTACGTGAAGGCTACAAAGAAGATAATTGATACGGCACGACACATCATAGCTCAGTATGTATATATCTGAAGATCTCCTCTCTGTTTGAATAATGATAAGTAGAACTCAATATCTGATCTTTTTTGGGTTATCATTCAAGTTTTGCAGGCTTTGAGATGACCGGCTTCAATTCCGACCTTGGGTAATATCTTTATGGAATTTGCACGTTTTTCCTGTGACTGTATGAATCACCTCTGAATGCTCCAGTTATTTTCCACGGCCCCAAACGCGTGGGTTTCTAAGTTATTTGGCTGCTGTAAATTGCCAATAGTGTGTAGGTGAATGATAGAATCTGGGGTGGGTTGATGAGAATGTAGGGAGAATAAAAAGTGGAATTGATGTATGATTGTTCGCAAGTTACAGGAGCAAAATTAGGCCATTCAGCCCATCATGTCTATTCTGCCATTCAATCATGGCTGATCAATCTTTCCTTCTCAGACCTCTCATTGATAGCTCATTTGGTGGGTTGAAGGACCTGTTTCCCTGTATTTTATCTCTTATTTATTATATATTATATCAGTATCTCTGACACTAGTTCAGATACAGATGGAGCAGGAGATGCTGTTAAGGGTCATGCCATTAATTGTATATTTACCCATTACTTTCTACCTCCCAAAGTGAACACCTTGCACTCAGATTAAGCTTCATCTGCCATTTCACTGCTGATCTATCCTGCTGTTACTAGCAATGTTACAACATTTTGAGATTTTAAAAATCAAGTCTGTAATTTATCCCATCAGATAAAGCATAAAAAGAAGTTTAATTTGACACCTAATTCACGTTCATATCTTCAGTATTAAAAAAAGTTATGGTCATTTTCATATTCAGAAATTAGCATCTTGTTCCCTATTGATTTTCCATTGACTTAACACAAAAGTTGTGATCAAGGACAGTGAAATGGCCATAACTTTATTAAATATTAAGAGAACTGAAAGACATTTTCAGTTATTATAGATTGAAGCATTCTGAAACAAATATTAAACAATCTTACTTGGATGACCTGAAATTAAAGCATATAATTAGTTAGTTACCCAATTGTAGCTAATTCCAAAATTCAATTACGAGATCTAAACATCTATCCATTTCTTAAGAAAAGATTAACATTATTAAATAGCCTAAGTGTCCAAAGAACATTCACACAAGAATTCACAATAAAACATGATTTTAAAATCTCATTGACATTAATTTATAGGCCAAATGGAAGGGATTTAGTGTTCAATTGCTGTAAATTAATGGCCATTTAAATCAGCTTGCGAGTGGGTTTTTCTAGAACGCGATGGTTTGGAACGTTGCCATTGCGGTGGATTTGAAGCCCATATGCGGCATGAAAGATACTGCGGGTGTGAATGGGCCCCCAAGTCACGTACTCGCAACTTAAAATTTTGAATAAAGGGATCTTAAGAAGCACTTTTTAATGTAAAAATAAACAACCTACCATGCCTTGTCCCCTACATAAGATCCGTCCCGTTGTCGGCGTTCGCGGCTTTAGAGGATGATTTTTAATCTACTATAACAATTAAATAACCCAATTTAGTTTAAAAATAGCTGCAGCGAACGAATTTCGCAGCGATTATTCGTCAGCAACTAAGCAGGCTGAACAACATCGATTTCAATAGCCTAGAGAAAATCGCGTTTTAAACCCGTCCCCCTCTCAAAGGCGCCAAAGTCACGCACATGGGCTGCGATAGAACTGCAGCGCCGCTGAAGGTAAGTTTTGCAATATACCTACTGTTACTTTTACAGCCTTACTCACTATTCACAACCCCAGCAATCTTGGTGTCAACTGCAAACTTACCAACCTGATTACATTTAGTTCCAAGTCATTTGCATGCATCACCACTGTTGTTTGTGATGCATGCAAATGACTTGGAACTAAATGTAATCGGGTTGGTAAGTCCCAGCACAGATGCCTGTGGAACTCCACTGGTCACAGACCTCCAGTCTGAATATTGTCCTTCAACCATAACCCTCTGTTCACTATCAGTAAGGCAGTTCTTAATCCATGCAACTAAATTACTAATAATCGCATGCATTTTAATCTGGACCAGTTTATCAGACGGGACGTTATCATTTAGTAATTGATTTTGTAAACTACTGTTTTAACTTCTTGTCCGAGCAACCCCCAACATTGACCGGATGACTTAATTTTGGAGATTACCAGAACTGAGATTGTGAATTTTTGCATGAGTTTATTAAATCTGTATTACTTCTCCCTACATCTGCCTTTTGAGGAAGTAGTGAAGAATGATGTATGATTCGTGTCTGAGCAAGGGAAACCAAAAGCCCTGTCAGCACAAGGAAGGCAGCTGACAGGCATTTAGGCAAATGTGTGGAAATGGAATAAAGGACTTGTGTTAAAGGGAGAAAATGTTCCATCCTCTATGACAGTCAAAGTGAGGAGAGAATTCTTTCGTGGAGCGTGTTAACTTCTAAAGGTCTGGTAGTGATCTGATCATACACCCTGCCTCTTACTGTGAGCAAGCCCAGGTTAGTTTGAGTAGGTGATGCCTGACGTGCTTATGCTTGTCAACACAATTGGTTTAGGGTGTTGATGAGAAGCAAGGAGGGTGTTGCAATGAATCAGCACTGTTTAGTTTAGTTTAGAAACAGGCCATTCAGCTCACCAAGTCTGTGCTGACCAGCGGTCCCCATACACTAACACTATCTTACATACTAGGGACAATTTTTACTGAACCCAATTAACTTACAAACCTGTAGGTCTTTGAATGTGGGAGGAAACCGGAGCACCCGGAGAAAATCCCCACAGACACGGGGAGAACGTGTGTACTCCGTACAACACAGAAATGGGCGATGTTTCGGGTCGAGACCCTTCTTCAATATAAATACCAGAGTTAATCCATTCTATCCTCACAATCACTTCTGACATTGGGAATGGAGCCAGCACCCACTTGAGCTTGCGACATGATTACCCTGCAAAGTTTCTCTGCTGCACAAGTTCTGCACTTCTTCTAAATAGACATCTTTGAGCTCAGTGGCGAGAAGGGAACTGCACAGAGTGCATTTTGTTTAATCATAGTCCTCGAGTGAGATGGATGGAAACAGCCGACTGTCTAGAGGATAATAAATCCAGTGGCACCATGTGTACTAAGCTTCAGAAACACTTTCTGTGACATAATGCAGAAAGGAAAGGAGGCCTGATTCATTCTCAGCCTGAGCAGCAGACTGTAAAACATGTTGTTTATCCATGGAGCTGGCAGTGATGATGTACAAAGGTTTTTCCTTTTTGCTGTAAGTAACGTGCTTTTAAAACTTCAGTGGTCTCACTCCGAGTTCTGAGCAGCAAACTCTGTGCCATCCAATTCAACCGGATGCTTTCAAGATACTTAGATTTTTGTTCCATTGGATATAATGGTGTGCTGCATTATTTGTTCTTTCTGAGACGGTCTCTCGGTGCACTGGCTTTGGGAATGTTAACAAAGGAGATCATAGCTTGAAATCTGGCACTATATTATGAAGCCGATGATTCCATTGAATCAGTGGTGTAATTAATTTTTTTAAATAGCATTTGCAAGTAAAGGGCAGCAGAGTGGCATAGTTGCTGCCTCACAGCACCATGAGTCCTGAGTTCCATCCTGACCTTGGGTGCTGTCTGTGTGGAGTTTGCATATTGGTATAAACCAGCATGTGTATTCCCTTTCCACACTCTAATGTCGGTATCGTATTTGCTTCCAATCGTGGCAACGTATTCCAGGCACCTTACTGCTCTATGTGTAAAACAAAAACCCGGGACTCCTTTGAACTTAAAACCTGTGGCCTTTCTGAAACTCGCATTTGTTAACTTGCTTGTGGCAGTAATGCCTGTCCTCTGGCTCCATCTTGTGCTTAGTTTCTGTCTTTGAAGCAAAATGAGAAGTATTACAAAACCGACAGATTTGGCCTTAAAGGAAAACCTCAAATGCAAGTAGCCTGAAGAGTGATGTAAGGGGGCAGGGAACTGCTTGTTATCTTTTAACCTTTTCGGGACAAGGATGAGATTGCAAAAAAACAAAATATATGATTCAAGTCTGGGATCCGGAGTGAAAGCCTAAAAGATCGTGGGGGTAAAAGGCCTGAAGAGGGTGTCAAGGAGAAAGGGAAGATACGAGACATGGGATGCGTGTTTCAACCCGAATCATCACCAATTTTATTTTATTTTTTTCCACCTCACCTCCCCCCCCACAGATGCTGATCACCGGGTTCCTCAGGCACGATAAGTGCTGTGCTAACTCAGCAGGTTAGGTAGCATCTTTAGAGAACATGGATAGGCAATGTTTCAGGTTGGAACCCTTCTTCAGACTGACCAGCATCTGCCCACCAACATCTGCAGTTCCTTGTTATTACATTGAAGTTTGTTTGGAGAGAAAGTGTGTGGAAACAGGACTTTCAGCCGGTCGAGTCCACGCCAACTATCGATCACCCGTACACTAGTTCTATGTTATCCCACTTTTGCATCCTACACACGAGGAGCAATTTGCAGGTCAATTAACCTACAACTCCATAAAGCTGCACATCTTTGACATGTGCAAGGAAACCAGAGCACCTGAAGAAAACCAACACAGGGAGAAAGTACAAATTCCACATGCATGGCACCTGTAGTTGGAATTGAACCCGGGTCTCTGGTTTGCGATGCTCCTGAAGGTGGTGTCTTGCTTTAGGTCCAAAATTTTAATATAACAGTTGTAACTCGTGAGCAGTACACTCAGCTCTCACTTGGAGGTTGAGGGTCCAAGACCCCCTCAAAGATTTGATCCCATAACAACCCAGGGGAATGATGCCTTTATTCAGGAGCTGCGAGTCAAGTGGAGGTTCATGCTGAGACCTAGTCTGCTATTGCAGATGAAAGTAAATAACCCTTTTGTCTGCTGGCTAATGATTTCTCAATCAGCACGATGGAAAGATCAGATTATCTGATCATTATTGCACTGTGGACCCCTCTCCCAGTTCAAAAGCATTTGTCAGTGACTAATACATTTCAGCTGAATCCCATCCTCTGCTATGTTGAGTTCCCTTATTTCTTCACCTTGTTCTCTCTTTTTAATACAAATCTTTAGTCCCCAAGGTTATGGAAGATCATCTCCTGTGCTTGTACCTCACCATCTCTTGGACACCTCCCCCCACCCTCTCCCCTCTTCATTTTAATGTCTGTATCTCCTTTGGTTCTGTGACTTCTAATATGGTGCTCAATGGATATCAAGGGATACAGCAATAATCTGCAACATTCAGCAATAATCAGTTCTCCACCCCCATTGCTCCCTCTCATTGTCCTGTATTATTATTTTTCTTTTTTTAGGTTAAAGAAAATAAAGGAAATCTTCATCTTTGGAAAGCCTGAAGTATCTGTTGTAGCCATTGGCTCGGACACTTTTGATATATTCCGATTATCAAATGCAATGACATCCAAAGGGTGGAACCTCAACACCTTGCAGTTCCCTTCCAGGTATGTGACTGCCTCGTGTGCACTCATTGAATTAATTAATTGTAAGATACAGCATGCAAACGGGCCCTTCGGTCCACCGAGTCCGCATCGACCATCGATCATCTCATTCACACTCGGTCAATGTGATCCCGCTTTCATATCCACTCCCCACACAACAGGGACAATTTACAGAGGCCAATTACCCTACAAGCCCTCGCATCTTTGGGATGTGGGAAGAAATCAGAGCACCCGGAGGAAACCCACGCATTCACAGGGAGAATTTGCAAACTCCATACAGACAGCACTCAAGGTCAGGTTGAACCTGGTTCTTGCAGTGTGAGGAAGCAGCTCTACCAGCTGCACCACTAGGACTCCCTTGGTGCTTGCCATGATTATTGGGAATGAAGGTCAGAGCTGTGTGGGTCAAATGTATTCAAAACTCTGAAAGCCCCAGAGTGGGTAAACAATACGTTTGCCTTGTCTTTATATATGGTATATCTGATCCATTTGCATGCAAAGCAAAGCTTTTCATTGTACGTTGGTGCACGTGACAATAATAAACCTGAACATAATTCTTTCCCTCCTTTAAATCTTGCGAAACTGAATAATGTTAATTTTTTTAAAATTCGGATCTTTCAAGGAAATAAATTGGCCAAACTGATTTTTAGGACACTTAAGCGAACAATGCAGATCAGAAATGAATATTGTTCTGTGTCAGCCAATATCTTTTGTCTGAGTTGATAAAACAAAGTACTGTGTGTTCTCTGGGATGTAAAAATACCCATGACATAATTGTGAAAAAGAGGACAGTTCTTCCTGGCTTCCTCCTAATATTTAATCCCTGATCACTGTTGCTAAAACTGGATGATCTGGTCATTATCATACTGATGTTTGTGGAATTTTGCAATTTGGAAATTAACCATATTCCAACAATAACGACATTTAAAAAATCTTTGCTGGTGATAAAACCTCTTGACTGTGCCAGATGCAGCAGAGATGCAAGTCTTCCCCAAATCTGTAGTTACAACAATGCAGCCTGCAGTTATATCACGCCAGACGAGGAGAGTTTTTACTTGCAGTGGGCTTGTCTGGAAGCCTGAGTAGAACATTGACTGAACAACCACAGTTGTGCTAACACTCTTTTACTGTTCCTTTGCAGCATTCACATATGTGTGACGCTCCTGCACACCAGGAGCGGTGTGGCTGACCGGTTCGTGGGGGATGTTCGTCAGAGCGTGGCTGAAATAATGAAAAACCCAGCGGAGAAGACAACTGGGCGGGTGAGTTATGATGGGGTGGGCAAAGATGGCCTCTTATACTCCCAGTGTATAAGAACACTGAAATGCCTTCGACTCGCACCTTTAACAAAATGGTCGGAAATTCACTTGGTTACAAGGTTTGGTGTTAAGTTGCAAAAGATTGAGGACACTTGAGGAGATGTAGTCCTGTGGGTCATCTCACACATGAAGATGTTGAGCCATCTTTTAAACTGCTGGGAAATTTGTCCTCGTCTGGATTGTAGAACTGGGAACAATTGCCAAGTGGATTATATGAGAATTAATGCAATGTGGGAACACTGCGGGATATGGAAGTGTTCTTACCATGAACATTGTTCTACGCAGTGGGAGACTGCTCGGGTTGCTATGGCAGAATGTTTGTTTATGTGTCTGGACATGGGTAGCAATGCCCTCAGAGCAACAGAAGATCTGTTCCCAACTTTTCCCCTTAGTCCCCAATGTTTTGTTTTATTGGACAGCTCTTTGGGAAGCATCTTAGGATGTTTGAATGCAATAAAAATACTTTTCATTTTGCATGCGGTCAATTAGTCATTTTGTTTTTTGCTGCAGTAGATTGTTTAAAAAATGGACACAAAGTGCTGGAGTAACTCAGTGGGTCAGGCAGCACCTGTGGAGACATGTTTTCCAGAGATGTTGCTTGAGCCTATCCATGCTCTCCAGAGATGGTGTCTGGCCCACTGAGTTACTCCAGCGCTTTGAGGGTTTTTTTGGAAGCCAACATCTGGCTTGTGTCTATATCTCACATTGTTAGATAGGTTTAGGACGCCACTGTGACCTAAAGTGACTCCCTCGCCTTTCTCTGCAGGGTGCGATCTACGGGATGGCGCAGTCGATTCCTGATCGCTCTCTGGTGACGGAAATCTCCCATGGATTCCTGGACTGCCTCTACAGCACCGAACTTCCCAATAACAAGAAAAGCCACATGAATGGAGACTCGACAAAACACTGAAGAGCACAAATTAACTTTTTAAAAGAGAAAGGAAATCATGGATTGCGTAGCAAGAGAAAGTTTTAGCGGACAGCTGAGGTGTCCAGAACCAAATTCTATTCCTTGCTTTTTGCAGGCATTTAAAAATCTGGGAATATATAATTGGATAAGGTGGGGTTAATTTTGTTGTTTTTTTATTTGTTTTTCATTTGCCACTTCTGAATCCCAAAAAGCCTTGACTTTGTACTTTTTTTAATGTTATATCGAAAATAATTTCTTTGGCCTGTGAACCGTGTAATATTCAAATGCAAAATTGAATATTTTTTGTTAAAAAAAAAGAAGAAAAAAAGGGAATCCACAGATTTTTTTGATGAGAATGTTCAAATGGTCAGAGCACTGGTTTCAATTGTCAACTGATTTGCCAAGGATTTGGAGGGAAGTGGCAATTCACCTTGATGCCTTTCTAAACTTTCTTTCACATGAAATGTCTTGGCAAAATCTTTCTCGAAGGAGCAAATTGTATGTCTGGTCACTTCTGGTCATTCTTGCTGTAAGTCCGGGGTACTGGGTAGTGCTTAGAGTGATGGGGAGGGATGTTGGTACCCGGAGCAGAAGGAGGGAATGATGAATGTGTGCTGCTCACCTGTAGACAGGTAAAGGCCCATCTGGATGAGGCAGCTTACGACAGAGCAGGTGTGCGGTGCCCTGGAATGGCAGTCGCAGTTTGGTTCTATTCACATTGCAATTGTATTTGACATTGCAATAGAATCTGACCTTTTGAGGGAACTGTGACCTTGTGAATTGATGTTAGAATGGCAGGGGTTAGTTACTGAGCTCATCATTCATGTTCGTAACCAAGCAGATGGCAAACCAGTGCCTCCAAGTCACTCTTGATGTACATTTACAGCTCACTCTTACTGTTTGAACGTTTGCTGGTTGCATTTCGCTGGCCCCATGTTTCCACATAATCCTGGAACGAGCAACTTCGCCTTTACCCTCAACCAACATACGGTTTTAAACTCTAAATAAGGCAACTGTTATAATTACTGACAGACCGGAGACTGGCTTCTCCGCTGCCTTGGAAATTTCATTCTTGCACTATTGCTGTGCAATTTTGTAATCTGATTGTTGACATCAATCAGATATTCGGACAAGGATGTGATTTTATTTTTTCACAGAAGTGACACCCGACTTGCTCCTTTGAGACTGCGTGAATTCTTTCTTTCAGTGTCCCCCATTGTTGAAGTTGGTGGTTTGAAATATTTCAGAGCGTGTCATAGAGTCTGTGTTTCACTTGTGTTGGTGTCAGTGTTTTTGGATTCTTCCATTGCTTACTTACTTGTGGCAGGGTCTAAGACTGCATCTGACCGTCAGTGATGCCTTCAGATACTGTACTACCTGCAGCAAGTGCTCAAGCTGTAACTCTCCATGTTGCACACCAGTGCATGCTTTATCAGGGAGCACATGAGTAATAGTGGCAAGATTTTAACGGTACTTTAGTGCTATCTTTATAAACAGGCTTGATTTGTACTAATACTTGAACATAATCAATTTTTCTCCTGGTACACAGCAGTACAAATCCACTCTAGCATTTTTATCTTTAACACAATGTTCTGATGCACACTCCCCAAAGTCACCTGCCAGTGAAACTCGTGCCACTTGTTGTCTCCCGTCCTTCCATGCTGTTATTCATGCAGTTAGAGACCTGAGGCAGGGAACTTGAATATGGAAACTTGAAGGAGCATGACGCTCCACGAAACGCCCCCACCCCTCCCTGGGTTGAACTGTGAAATGCTGGCAATGTCGGGTTATAAACCAGTGTCCACTAGGCAAAGCACATATACTCTGCCCCACTCTATTTGCCCACAATGTGAGCTCCACAGGCTCTGAGCAGGCAGTGAAGACCAGGCACACCAAGTTCCTGCAGAGGCATCGTTCACAGCAGTCAATGGAAGCTTCACCACTTGCCCCCATCTATCAGTGGCTCCAGGTAGGCTCATTCTTTTCTCACTCTAGTCCCTTGTGAATGGGCTACATCTTGTACTTGTCAGGTGTTTCTGTGGGAAATATTTTGCAATGATTTCTGATTTAAAAAATATATATACATTGGCCTCTATAATGTTTGGGACAAAGACCCATCATTTATTTATTTGCCTCTGTTCTCCACAATTGGAGATTTGTAATAGAAAAAAAATCACATGGTTAAAGTGCACATTGTCAGATTTTAATAAAGGCCATTTTTATTCATTTTGGTTTCACCATGTAGAAATTACAGCAGTGTTTATACATAGTCCCCCCCCCCATTTCAGGGCACCATAATGTTTGGGACAGAGCAATGTCATGTAAATGAAAGTAATCATGTTTTGTGTTTTGTTGCATGCAATGACTGCTTGAAGTCTGCGATTCATGGACATCACCAGTTGCTGGATGTCTTCTCTGGTGATGCTCTACCAGGCCTGTATTGAATTGAAATGTCGTTGCAGCCATCTTTAGATTAGGCTTGTTTTGGCGACTAGTCCCCTTCAGTTTTCTCTTCAGCATATAAAAGTCATGCTCTATTGGGTTCAGGTCAAGTGATTGACTTGGTCATTCAAAAATTGACAATTTTTTAGCTTTGAAAAACTCCTATGCTGCTTTAGCAGTCTTTTTGGAATCATTGTCTTGCTGTAGAATGAACCGCCGGCCAATGAGTTTTGAGGCATTTTTCTGAACTTGAGCAGATAGGATGTGTCTATACACATCAGAATTCATTATGCTACTACCATCAGCAGTTGTATCATCAATGAAGATAAGTGAGCCAGTACCTTCAGCAGCCATACATGTCCAGGCCATAACCTCCCCACCACTGTGTTTCACAGATGAGGTGGTATGCTTTGGATCTTTGGCAGTTCCTTCTCCGTACTTTGCTCTTGCCATCACTCTGATATAAGTTAATCTTCGTCTAATCTGTCTCCAAGACATTTTTCCAGAACTGTGGTTGCTCTTTTAAGTACTTCTTGGTAAACTGTAACCTGGCCATCCTATTTTTGCGGCTAACCAGTGGTTTGCATCTTGCAGTGTAGCCTCAGTATTTCTGTTCATAAAGTCTACTGCGGACAGTGGCCATTGACAAATCCATACCTGACTCCTGAAGAGTGTTTCTGATCTGTCGGACAGGTGTTTGAGGTTTTTTCTTCTAGAGAATTCTATAGAGAATTCTTCTGTCATCAGCTGTGGAGGTCTTCCTTGGCCTGCCAGTCCCTTTGCGATTAGTAAGCTCACCAGTGCTCTCTTTCTTCTTAATGATATTCCAAACAGTTGATTTTGGTAAGCCTAATCTGATGCCTCTAACAGTTGATGCCTCTAACAGTTTTATTCTTGTTTCTCAGTCTCATAATGGCTTCTTTGACTTTCATTGCCACAACTTTGGTCCTCGTGTTGATAAACAGCAAAAAGTTTCCAAAGGTTATGGAAAGTCTATGAGCTGAGAGTTATCATAAGGAGGCATTTAAACATCCCCAAGCAATTAGAAACACCAATGAAGCCATGAGTCCCAAACATTGTGGTGCATTGAAATGGGGGGACTGTATAAACACAGCTGTAATTTCTACATGGTGAAAGCAAAATGTATAAAAATGATCTTTATTCAAATCTGACAATGTGCACTTTAACCACCTGATTTTTTTTCTATTACAAATCTCAAATTGTGGAGTACAGAGGCAAATAAATAAATGATGGGTCTTTGTCCCAAACATTATGGAGGGCACTGTTGGAGAGCCTTACTGTTGTGCGAAACAAACTGTTGTCAACATTCCCTAGGTTTAAGCCATATCTAACACGCTCACATTCCAGCCTTTAAGAGTTTGTAAATGCATTCCATTGCCTTGCTGTTTTCCTGGTGCACACCCAAAGCAGTGTTGTAAGGGCCAGTGTGGCGAATAAATGCAAACTCTGCATGTTGGGTTCCACTCAGGCTGCACCACTGCACTCTGCAGGTGGAATTGACTGTTGAATTCATAAACTGAACCTAACTCTTTTGTCCATTTCCCCTTGGCTTTGCTCTGCTGCGTGTTTGAAAAGCAGGGAGACAGTCCATGAAATCTTCTGCATGATGTGAAGAGGCAAGATATACCTCCCTCTCCCTTGCTCCTGCAAACCTGTCCCCACATTTCAGTCCAGTTAAGCAGCAGATGCGTTGCATGGTGCGTGGCGCCCTTTTTTACATTTTTTATTTGAGTGCTTGTGTGGCACTGGTCTCCATCTAAACCATCTGACAATCCCGCTGAGGAGTGCTTGCCACAAGGTAGCCCAGGATTGCCTATTTTAATTTAATGCCAGTTTGCTTCTAGTTGGAGCAGAGCGAATGTGTGTCTTGGGACATTTGTAGTGACTGGAGGAGGCAAATGCAGCAGCTAGTTTGTATACAGCTGTGTTAACCCTGCACCTCTATTACTGTCGGAAAATCATCCAAATTAATTTGGTGTAATATGTATTAACGAGTTTGTAATTGATATTTGGTAATAAACTTAATTTGTTGAAACTATGCCCCCTTTGTCTCTTCTGCCATTTACCTTCTGTTCTATCGTGATGTGACTTTTACTCCCCATTCTTTTTCCGCCAAATATCCCTCCTTTAAAACTGTTTGGCAGCAAATTGAGCAAATCCAAAAATTGCTGGAGTAACTCAGCGAGTCAGGCAGTATCTGTGGAGGGAAGGGATAGATGCCATTTCGGGTCAGGTCCCTACAGTCATGACCTGAAATGTTGCCTATCATGTCCTCCATAGATGCTGCCTGACCTGATTAGTTATGCCAGAACTATGTGTTTTGCTCAAGATTACAGCATGTGCAGTTATTTGTGTCTCAACATAAAATGGATCAGTTTCTCCCTCCAAACATGCTACTTGACCTAATTATTAACATCAGTTCCGGAGCCTTTAGAAAAAAATACTGCTGTTGCTGGAAAACTGTGAATTCTTAATACAGCAACCAGCATTTATTTCTCAGGCCAGCCTGGTGGTTGTATCAACACCAATGTTGGTGAGCTAAACGGATAATGCCCTTAATCTATGCTTCATTTCCTTGACTGGAATTTGTGAACTGGTACCCTGTGAAATAGTTGGGCGTGCTTGGGAAACGGTACAAATTTGTCTTGAATTTGCATCGTTTGGGATCAAGCTTCCACTAAATGTTATTTATATAATTGTCAAACCAGCTCAGTCAATGTAAATTCATAAGACATTGGAGCAGAATTAGGTCATTCAACCTGTTGAGTCTACTCCACCATACAATCATGACTGATCTATCTTTCCCTCTCAACCTCATTCTCCTGCCTATTCCCTGTACCCTTTGACACCCTTGCTAATCAAAAACCTGTCAATTCGCACTTTAAAAATACCCACTTGCCTCCACAGCAATCTGTGGCAATGAATTCCACAGATTCACCAACCTTAAACTAAAGAAAATTCTCCAACTGCTTTCTAAAGGTATGTTCTTTTATTCTGTGACTGTGCCCTCTGGTCCTAGTGGAAACATCCTCTCCACATCCACTTTATCCAGGTCTTTCGTTATGTGGTATGTCTCAATGAGATCGTCCCTCATCCATCTAAAATTCCAGGCCCTGAGCTGATCATACGTCAACCAAATCATTCCCAGGATCATTCTCTTAAACCACCACTGGATCCTCTACAACGTCAGCCCATGCTTCCTCAGATTTGAGGCCAAAACCTCACAATATTTCAAATATGGTCTTGACTAGTGCCCTATAAAGCCTCAGCATTACATCCCTGCTCTTACTCCCGATTCAATCTGCAAATTTACCTTTTGGGAATCTGACACCAGCACTCCCAATTCCCTGTGCACCTCTAATTTCTGAATCCTCTGCCCATTTAGAAAATAGTCTACACTTTTATTCCTGCTACCAAAGTGCATAGCCGCACACTTTGCTACATTGTATTCCATCTGCCACTTACTTCCCCACTCCCCCAACCTGTCCAAGTCCTTCTGATGACTCCCTGCTTCCTCTACACCACCTGCCCCTCAATCTGTCTTTGTATCATCATCCACAAACTTGGCCACAGAGCCATCAATTCCATTATCCAAATTAATAATATACATCATGAAGAATAGCGGCCCCAACACCGACTATTGCGGATCCCCACTAGTCACCGAATATAGGCACAAAATGCTGGAGTAACTCAGCGGGACAGGCATCTTTGGAGAGAAGGAATGGGTGACGTTTTGGGTCGAGACCCTTCTTCAGCCTGAGAGTCAGAGGGGGGAGATAGAGATAATGTGTAAGGTGTGAGAACAAGTCATCAAAGGAGAGTGGAGATCATGGAAAATGTAGAATAGATCATTGTTAACTCGGAGAAGTTAACAACAAAGTAAACATAAAATATAATCGGGGACAGTCAAAGAACAGGGATGGGATGGAGAGAAGGAAAGCAAGGATTACTTGGTAGTTAGAGAAGTCAATATTCATACCGCTGGAGTGTAAGCTGCCCAAGCTAAATATGAGGTACTGTCCTCTAATTTGCACTGGGCCTCACTCTAACTATGGAGGAGGCCCAGGACAGAAAGGTCAATGTGGGAATGGGAGGGGGAGTTAGTGTTTAGCAACCGGGAGATCAGGTAAGTTTAGGCAGACTGAGTGGAGGTGTTCAGCAAAACGATCGGTGAGTCTGCACTTGGTCTCACCGATATATAGGAATCCCTACCTGGAATAGTGAATACAGTCGATGAGGTTGGAGGAGGTGCAAGTGAACCTCTGCCTCATCTCCCACTCCCCCTCTCAATAGTCACCGACACCCAACTATGAAAAGCACCCACTCTCTGCCTTTTGCCATTCAGCCAAGCTTCCCTTTAATACCATGGGCTCTCATTTTATTCAGTAGCCTCATGTACCTTATCTAATAAAATCCAAGTGAACAACATCCACTGGCCTTTTGTTTGCTATTCTGCTCCTGCTTTTTAGATTATATTTTGATCATTTGCTTCCATAGTGAAATGTTACATCAAGTATGCCTCAATGCTAGAGGTGTTCGCATGACAAGTATGTTGCATGAATGAAACAGAGTCATTATTTTATTGATACAAGGCACATTTCGCTCACAATACATTAATACTGCCACTTGTAAACCAGTTCTGTTCAGTCAGATTTGAATACAACTTGATTCTATTAATAGATGATGGTTCAAAAAAACAAACACCAGCCTTTGAAATATGTTGATGGAATGCACATGTAATGAGCTTAACGCCACCTCATAAACTTGTTGATTTGGTACAGCCAACGGGTGATGTCCTTGGGTATCATTGAGCAACCATGGCCTCTTCCATGAAGGTTGCCAGTTTAATGTCTCGCTCGGAGAGCCCGCCACACTCGTGTGTGCTCAGAGTTATGTGGACCTGCAAAGAAAACAAGGTTCCAGTGATACGTCTGAAGAAAGGTCTCAATCTGAAACGTAACCCATTCCTTTTCTCCAGAGTTGTTGCCTGACCCGTTGAGTTCCTGCAACTTTTTGTGACTGTTTCCAGTGATATGGTTGTCCTCTCTTGTGGTTTTCTGAGTTGACAGATTGTGTTCCAAGACATGAAATTTCCATGCATTTCCAGCATTCCTTTGGTTTAATTTAGAGATACAGCATGGAAACAGGCCCTTCGGCCCACCGAGTCTGCGCCGAACAGCAATCCCTGTATGCTACCATTATCCTACACACTGGAGACAATTTACAATCTTTACCAAAGACAATTAACCTACAAATATTTCAGGAACTCAGTTACAGCACAATCTTCCTTCATTACCATTTCTTCAGCTATAACTAACGGGCTTTCCCCAACCACTCTCAGGAGACACCAACATCATCCAACATCTGATTCTCCTTGTCTGCCCCAACACAGATTCTTTTCATTCTCTACAGCTCATCCTATCCCTTTACTGCATAGAACATGTTTTTTTTTTTTTCTTACTTCTCCCAGTTCTGATACAAGGTCAAAATGAAACTAATGGCTTCTCTCCCCACAGATGCTGCCTGTATTGATGAGTGTTTACAACCTTTTTATTCCTTAACATGGGTTCTGATCAATGTTGCAATGCTGTCTATGGGAACTTAGCACATTAATTTGCTCCTGTGTTTCAAACAATATTGACCCTTTATTTGAGCAAAGATAAAGCCCTTTTTCATGTCTTTTAAAAATGTGAAAGGTATTCTGGAAATCTCTACCTTGTTATAAACGTTGAACCATTCTGGGTGGTGATCCATTTTCTCTGCCTGTAAGGCTGCTCTCGTCATGAAACCAAAAGCCTTTATTTTAAAAAAAACCATGTAAACATTCAAGTGGATGTTATTTGGAAAACCAGCATGTTACTACTGAGCATTCGACCACCGATAAAACATCACCTGGTTGAAGTTTTTAAAGACAAACTCCTTGTAAATTGCATCTCTGCCCTCTACTTCAGCCCAGCCCACTGCTCGGAGGTTGGGGAGCAGCTGTTCACGTTGTTCGGGATTCAGTCTGTGCGCCTTTCCTGCCTAGAAAACATAAATTGGCAATCAGATGCACGAAAGATTGGTTTTAATACAATACCCACCGGCTGTGCTTATGCAGATAAAGCCTCAGTATCCTGGCCCATTTTTATTGCCAGGTCAACATCATCTAAAGACATTAAGTTGGCCATGCATTTCATTGCCACTTGTAGGAACTTGCAATCACATCCACCTATTTGTACTGATTTATTATTGTCATGTAGAGAGATACAGTTGAAAGCTTTGTTTGTGTGGTATTCAGTCAACTTGTACCACACACGAATACAATCGAACTATACCCATCTACAACAGGTTTAATTAGTAAGGATGTCAGGGGTTGTGGGGCGAAGGCATGTGAATGGGATTGAGATGGAAAGATAGATCGGCCACAATTGAATGGAGGAGTAAAGTGGATGAGCCGAATGACTGAATTCTGGTCCTTGAACTTATGAACAAAGAGCAAAATCCCAGAATGGCATAATATATTAGAGTGTTACATATACAGTGTAAGTGCAGATGGATAAAAGTGCAAGGTCCACAATGAGGCAGGTTGGGAGATCGGGACAACATCCCAGTTTATGGAAGGACCGTTCAGTTGGCTGATAAGAGGAAGAAGCTGTTCCTGAATCTGGTCACTCTCATTTGCACTAATTTACATATATCAAACTAACTTTAATCTCAACTGGGTGGAGTTTCTGGGACATTCTGATCTTGTTAAAATGACTCTATAAATCTCTCTGGCCCCTTCACATTGTGGCATCTATACTGTATCTAATTATCAGACTGATTTGATGACAACACTGATCAGTTCCAGCAGACCTTCAATCTTCGAGTGTGCTAGTCAGTGAGAGTTCAGCAGAAGAGTGTAGATGCATTTCAAGTTGGCTGTGGGGAGATCACTGGGCAAGTATACCAAGTTGCAACATGTTTAAGAAGGAACTGCAGATGCTGGAAAATCGAAGGTAGACAAAAATGCTGGAGAAACTCGACCCGAAACGTTGCCTTTTTTCTTTCGCTCCATAGATGCTGCCGCACCCGCTGAGATTCCCCAGCATATTTGTCTACCAAGTTGCAACATTGTATTTTATATTCTATTCTGAAGGAATAGTATCAGACACCAAATGACACATTATTCCGATACATTAGATGGACGCTCACAAGATGTGAAATGGAGAGAGAGGTGACACATTACAAGCTTTAGTGTCAAACCTTTATGTTTTTTGTACAAATGTTGTGATTTCTACAGTTTACTTTAGGATTGGAATATAGGAAAACTCTACCACCTACATTTTGAAAAGAAATGACCGTCGAAGGTTTCTCCAAAGCCTATCAGAGGATGTTTGTGGCTTTCAGTCTGAAGGGTCTCAACACAAAACCTCACCCATTCCTTCTCTCCAGAGATGCTGCATGTTCCGCTGAGTTATTCCAACATTTTGTGTCTATCAGTTAGAGGATGTTGTTGTTAGGGTCAACCTGCTGAGTGTTCCCAGCATTTTCTCTGTGTGTTTTTCACTCTTTGATTTGCGTATGGCCACATTGCCCGACCCATCCCACCCCCCACCACCACCACCTCCATCCCACCCCAACCGATCAACAAAGCCGCTTAATTCAATTAGTTGTCTGCAACCGTTCCACAATGTTATCTCTGTGCAAAGACTGTAAATGTTTGCAGCCCTGTTAAAATTTGACGGAGTAAATACACAGCCCCACGACCATTGGACTTACCTACCCAAAAATAACAAACCCGATGGTGCTCGCTTCGACCAAGTATCACAGCAACCGCTGCGTTATCAGTACATGACAAACCTCTGTGTCCCTCACAGGAAGAAAGCCAATAAGAGTAAGCACGTTTTACATGCTCTGAACGCAGACATTTACCCTGTACCGACCAGCAACCATGCAGAAATGCACGATAGACACAAAGGGCAGCGGGTCTCTGTCCAGTATCTCTGGTCAGGAGAGAAGGAATAGGTGATGTTTCAGCAAGATCTGAAGAAGGGTCTCTCTCGACCTGAAACGTCAGCTGTTTCTTTTCTCCAGAGATGTTGCCTGACCCGCCGAGTTACTCCAGGTGTTTGTGTCAATCGTCGGTTTAAACCAGTTTCTGCAGTTCCTTCCAACACATGCAGCAATGTAGTCAGGATAATAAACCACGCACTCCCCCCCCCCCCCCAGCACATTCAGTGGATGTCAAACTGTATCAAACTGGAATCAATGAAGGGCTAAAACTGACACCAAGTCAGATTGATTTCCACAATCCGTTGTCAGTCAGCAGATCTTAAAAGAAACTCACTTTAACAAGATCGAGAGGAAGGAACTGTAGATGCTGGTTTCACCTAAGATAGACGCAAAAAGCTGGAGTAATTCAGCGGTTCAGGCAGCATCTCTGGATAAAAGGAACAGTTGACTTTTAGAAGGATTCGACCCGAAACTTAACCTGTTCCTTTTCTCGGGAGATGCTGCATAACAAGAAGTGTTTAATGCATCTTCAAGGCGGTAGATTCCACATTTATTTGAAATAACCTGCTCTGCTTTCTATTCGGGTCTACTGTTGTTTTCCAATGCGCACCGTGATTTTTATTTTTTGCATCTTTAATGTCTGTTGCACGTTTGAAGATGTAAAATCTTAAAACAAAACAAAAAATCAGACGCAGATTCGAGGTGCGAAATACTTACCATTTGCAATTCCACCGTTCACGCTGGCCCGGCCCCGAGGATTTCACAGCGAGTCCAGGCTCCGAACCCGGCAGCTGACAGCTGGGCTTGTTAATAACAAGCACGGTCACTAACACAGGACCTGCAGTGTGGCGGCAGGGAAGATCAGTCAGTGTTCATGCACAACAGGTAAAGCAACGCAGTGTGGGTGGGGACAGAGGGAGAGGGAGAGAGACAGAGAAAGGAATGTGTGTGTTTCACCAACAAACGAACCATTTAAAAAACAAATGCCCGAACCCGTAGGGATTGCAATTGCACTCACGCCAATTACGATCAAAATGGTTGCATTCTTGTTGTTTGCAAAAGAGAGTTTGCTTGTAAGCAGTATGTAAGGACACCTAAGGTTGGGTCCTCGCAGGCTGTGGCAGGGCAGGTCTCTATCCAATGACTGCATCACAACATCTACAGTACAAAGTTCTCTGTTTATGTGATGCATGGCCCTTTTAATTGAATTCATGACTTCAGTAAATATTTCCCACCTGCTAAACAATTCTCACCATCCATGATAAAAGCTTGTGTGCGAAGTATTCTGCTTATTTTTAAAAACATATTATTGGTGTTGTTTGATTACAAAAGGAATTTAAAACTATGTCTAACTTTCTAGTTGAAATATAAATTTTATTTCTGATAAAAGCTATATACAAAGCAATAACAGTGCAATACTCTTTAATGAATTCTTAGTACCTTTGCATTCTGTGGTGCTGCCGTTATACCCCTCTCCCCCTACTCTTATTCATACATAGCTCCATTGCCACTCATGTGAGGGTGTATGATGGTCTGTATGAGGGTCTGTCATTGCCGGACTGCCCCTTTGAATGAAATTTGCTGACAGCAAACCTGGTTTTAAAAAATATTAAAAAAACATTAAAAACAAATAAAACTGCCCTTGTACTCATTAGGTTTAAATGCAACAGGATGTTTCATAGTGAGAGGGGAGTGTTGGATCTGTCTGGAGAGGTGTGTTTGGAACAGTGCTTATTTTGTAGTCCAAGGGTGTCTGCGTGTGATGCTTTTGGCTGCTGTAAATCAGTCTATTTTAGGATGTGCCAGAATGCACAACCACAAAAAAAGCAGGCACGAGCAACTGCAGATGCTGTAATCTTGAGTAAAATACAAAGTGATGGAGTAACTCAGCGGGCCAGGCAACATCTCTGGAGGACATGGATAGGTGACTTTTAAAGGTCCCGACCTGAAATGTCACCTATCTATGTCCTCCAGAGATGATGTTTGACCCGTTGAATTACTCCAGCACTTTTGAGTTCATCACAAAAAATAATTGTTTTGGGGGAAGCTTTTGAAGAAAAGTGTTAGTGCAAGGATTACATGCAGGATTTCTGGCAGGATTACCTTGCAGAAGATGCTGACTACCTTTATGTTTTTGGTTGCAGATATTAAGAGCAACAGCAAATTCAATTTTAAAGCATATTTTAACATTATGAAATGCTCCAGATTCTTGACATAGCTAACAATTGATGCCATGACGTAGAAGGAAATAATAAGGCAATGGCTAAAAGTGTTGTTGAAGGTGTGAGATTTTCTTAAAGGAGTGTTGGTAACAGTGGAGAGGGAGTTGGTGATGTTGAGGCTGGGAATTTGGATATCTGGAAATCTGGAGTCTTGGCAGCTGCAGTCAGGATCAGAATTGAGGAGATGTCTACACCCTTGGTGTGGGGAATTGGGGGCAGGAAGAGGAGAGATGGGGAGATCCAGGAAGAGGATTGAGAACATGGAGAGATTTGGAAAGGCAAATATATATATTTTTAAACCAAAGCGTTTATTCTTAATGAGCTGTGAGTGTGGGTGAAGAAGGACAGGGTCAATATGATAGAGGAGACTCTCAGTCAGGACAAAGTCTGTGGAGATAGAATGGCTTTATTTACTGGGAGTGGGATGGGAAAGGCTCAGCGGGAGTGTTTTGCAATGATCTCACCCTGTGGTGGCCAAGATGTGGGTTCAATGATGTGGAGTCGGGCAATGTTGCCGAAGTTAAAATGGACAGAGGTGGCTTAGATTAGTTAATGACTTGTGGCTGATTGCAGACAAATGCATCTCACATCTTGTTTCACTGAAGCAGTACTAGCTGTTATTCAATAATCAGCAATGTAAATCACTCAGAGTGATCAATAAACAATTGCACGCTTTCCCACCGTTGTGTTTTAGCAACCCATGCACAAAAGGATTAAAGTTTATAGCTTCCCAGCTGTTATCAGGCAACTGAATCATCCTACCACAACTAGAGAGCAGTGCTGAACTACTATCTACCTCATTGGAGACCCTGAGACTAACTTTGATTGGACTTTGCTGGTTTTACCTTGCACCAAATGTTATTCCCTTATCAAGTATCTCTACGCTGTAAATGGCTCTATAGTAATCATGTTTTGTCTTTCTGCTGACAGGTTAGCACACAACAAAACGCTTTTCCCTGTACCTCAGTACACGTGACAATAAACAAAACTAAACTAAAGATAGACACAAAAAGCTGGAGTAACACAGCGGGACAGGCAGGATCACTATATCTCTCATTTCCCTTATCCCTAACCAGTCTGAGGAAAGGTCTAGACCCGAAACGTCACCCATTCCTCTCCAGAGATGCTGCCTGTCCCGCTGAGTTACTCCAGCTTTTTGTGTCTATCTTCGGTTTAAACCAGCATCTGCAGTTCCTTCCTAAACTAAACTAAACGCAGCCCCTGTATAATTGAGAAAGATCACCAGCATATACACCAGTCATTGAAAGTAGGCATGCAGGTGCAGCAGGCAGTGAAGATAGCGAATGGTATGTTAGCTTTCATAGCAAAAGGATTTGAGTATAGGAGCAGGGAGGTTCTACTGCAGTTGTACAGGGTCTTGGTGAGACCACACCTGGAGTATTGCGTACAGTTTTGGTCTCCAAATCTGAGGAAGGACATTATTGCCATAGAGGGAGTGCAGAGAAGGTTCACCAGACTGATTCCTGGGATGTCAGGACTGTCTTATGAAGAAAGACTGGATAGACTTGGTTTATACTCTCTAGAATTTAGGAGATTGAGAGGGGATCTTATAGAAACTTACAAAATTCTTAAGGGGTTGGACAGGCTAGATGCAGGAAGATTGCTCCCGATGTTGGGGAAGTCCAGGACAAGGGGTCACAGCTTAAGGATAAGGGGGAAATCCTTTAAAACCGAGATGAGAAGAACTTTTTTCACACAGAGAGTGGTGAATCTCTGGAACTCCCTGCCACAGAGGGTAGTCGAGGCCAGTTCATTGGCTATATTTAAGAGGGAGTTAGATGTGGCCCTTGTGGCTAAGGGGATCAGAGGGTATGGAGAGAAGGCAGGTACGGGATACTGAGTTGGATGATCAGCCATGATCATATTGAATGGCGGTGCAGGCTCGAAGGGCCGAATGGCCTACTCCTGCACCTAATTTCTATGTTTCTATGTTTCTATCACAAGAGTAATGATGGTGTCTGGGTTTTGCAGTTACCCAAACCTGGATTAACACTGGTCTTTGGTTAACTGGAACATTACCATCCAGGGGCACGGTTGCTATGGCATTTGTTATTGTAATTATCATTACTGTATATTGTTTATTCTGTAAGCATCCTGGAAAAAAAACCAACGTATTGCACACAGCTTTCTATGCCTTGGAGGTGTTTGTTAGTACTTACCATCCAGATATTTTTGTTAAATATAATGAGAGCTTCTGCCTCCACTACTTACCCATTTCAGATTTCCTTTGATTTGGGGAAAAATAACTTCCTCAGATTCTTTCTAAACCTCCAACCTTATCTTAAACCTATGACTGAGGTATGAACCTGAGGTATAAGGGTCCAGATCCAACACATTATCTATCCATTCCCTCCAGAGATGCTGCTTGACCCTCAATGTGACTCCAGCACTCTGTGTTTTGCTTAAGCCTGTGACTTCTGGTTTTAGACCCCTGTGTTTCGGGGAAAAGTTTTTTTTTGCCGATCTGTTGTACGCTCCGCAAACTTTGTATTCCTCAGTTGGGTCACTCCTCGCCCTTCCCCACTCCATTCCCCATCACCACCACCTCATAGCCTCCCTAACCTCACCTCATCCCTGAAATTCTCAGTCTCAGGCAATATCTGGTGATAATAATCTGTGGTCTCTTCAGGGCTGTCACGTTCTCTTAGTGTGGTGACCAGAACTGTGCACTGTACTCCAGCTGTGGCCTAAATATTGGACTTTAGATATGAATCATCACTCCCCGCCCACCTCTCTTCCCGTTCAGTACCTTAACCTCCTGTCTATCCTTATCCCTTCCACGGCTACATTGAAATATACTTTGTTATGGTCGCTATCTCCAAAATGTTTTCCCACTGATACTTGTCTCTGTCCTTCTGAGAAGTATTATAGAGTCATGACTGCCGCAGAAAACAGACCCTTCAGTCCTACTTACCCATGCCGATCAAGATGCCCATCTACACTAGTCCCACCTGCCCATGTTAGTCCCATATCCCTCTAAATCCTTCCCATCCATGAACCTGTCCAAATGCTTTTTTAAATTTTGTAATAGTATCTGTCTCAACTACCTCCTCTGGTAGCTCATTCCACATACCCACCATCCTCTGTGCAAGAAAGTTGCCCCTCAGGTTCCTCTTAAATCTTTCCCCTCTCACCTTAAACCTATGTCCTCTAGTTCTTAAGTCCCCTATTCTGGGTAGAAGACCCTGCGCATTCACCCTCATGATCTTATACACCTCCATAAGATCAGCCCTCATCTCCCTGCATTCCAAGGAATACAGAACTAGCCTGGCCAACCCCTCCCCATAGTTGAGGCCCTGCAAACATCCTCGTACACGGTAGGCAAAGATACTAGAGGAGCTCTGCTTGTATCTTTGATGGTAACGCCCCTTGTGAGGGTGGCACTGTGGCGCAGCGGCAGAGTTGCTGCCTTAGGGATCTGGATTCAATCCTGACTTCGGGTGCTCTCTATACAGAGTTTGTATGTTCTCCCCGTGACCTGCATGGGTTTTCCTCCCACACTCCAAAGTCATACAGGTTTAGTTTAGCTTAGTTTAGAGATACAGCGCGGAAACAGGCCCTTCGGCCCACCGGGTCCGCTTCGACCAGCGATCCCTGCACATTAACACCATGTTACACCCACTACGGACATTTTTATTCATCTGTATGTCTTTGTAGGTTTATTGGTTGAGGTTTGTAGGCTAATTGGCTAAATTGTCCCTAGTGTGTGTTGCGTTGGTGTGCGACGTTCGCTGGTTGGCTTGAACTCGGTGAGCCGAAGGGCCAGTTTCCGCATTGTATCTAAAAAAAAACTAAACTAAATCTTCTCTACACTCATTCCAACTTGCATGGTTTGAGAATTGTAAGCAGGGTTGTAGTAATGAGGTACTGATGGTGCAGACTGCTGCAGTGATGAATACAAAGGTTTTGCATATATTCTGCCACAAGAGGGCAGCATGGTTTCAATTACCCATCGCCAATGCCCTCAGGCTGAAAATTAGCAATTCCTCCAGCATTAATGTTAAGAGTTCCAAATGTTCCCCATCTTCTGGGAGTGGCAGCTCTTCCTCACCTCACCTCTGAAAAGCTTGGCACCTGTTAGTGTGACCTCTTCTCATCTTTAATGTTGGCGTACAGGTATCACTCGAAAAAATCTATATTGCTCTCCATTGGAAGCCAATGTACATTTTCTCACATCAGGAATACAAGCACTGAAGATGGATTAAACAACCTGGCTGCTTCAGTCTGCTACACTATTGAATGAGATCATGGCTCCAGCTCAATTTCCTGGCCTGTTCCCTTTAACCCTTGACATCCCAGAGAACAAAAATCTATCTCGGCTTTGAATGTATTTATTGATTCCAGCTCCTCAAGTTTCTCAACTCTCGATGGGAAGAAACACTAGCTTATCTGGCTCAGATTTTTAACCCCCATTGTCTTGAAGTCATGCCCCATTGTAAATGAACCCACAGTGGGAATGTTCATACTTGACCTTGTCTGTGTTTCAGTCAGCTCTTGACTCCATTCTGTATAAGCTATCCTGTAATAGGGGACGATCAGCCCTGATCACAATGAATGGCGGTGCTGGCTCAAAGGGCCGAATGGCCTCCTCCTGCACCTATTTTCTATGTTTCTATGTAAGCATCCCACACAACTCCAATCTCTTAAACCCAGGAATCAACCTAATGAACTTTGAATTGCTTCTAAAGCAAGTGTGCCCTTTACATAAAACAATCCTAGTTCATGTAATGCTCAGGGAGTGATCTTGCCAGCATGGTAGTAGAAAAACTCCTTCCCTCTGTATCCATCCCTTCTGCACTGATGGTCCATGTTCTATTTGCCTTCCTCATTCCATGCTCTATGTTCATGCCTTATGCTCTGTTCATGCTTCATTTCAAATGCCAGGACCTACAGATACCTCTGCGTGGGAACATAC
This sequence comes from Amblyraja radiata, assembly GCF_010909765.2. Taxonomy (NCBI): domain Eukaryota; kingdom Metazoa; phylum Chordata; class Chondrichthyes; order Rajiformes; family Rajidae; genus Amblyraja; species Amblyraja radiata. The sequence continues at coordinate 8,494,016 of NC_045992.1, read as the reverse complement.
TGTGTCATTCTTTATTAAAACAATATTCCCCTTTTCTATTCTTCTGAATAGATAACCTCACAGTGCTCTGTCTGATTGAACTATAGCTTTGTGTTGCAGTCCTCTGGATATGTGCATTTGCTGATAAATTGCTGTACTGCTTATGACATCTTAACGATCTATGTACATAACCTTAAATCTCTTTGGATCTTTGCTGCTCCTAATTTTCACAGCCTTATGTGTACCAGCAACGGAACAGTGAAATTCTTGCTGCTGCATAATAGGTCCGTAAACACAATTCTGGGTTCAATCCTGACTTCGGGTGCTATCTGTACAGAGTTTGTATGTTCTCCCCGTGACCTGCATGGGTTTTCTCCAGGAGTTCCGGTTTCCTCCCACACTCCAAACACATACAGGTTTGTAGGCTAATTGGCTAAATTGTCCCTAGTGTGTGTAGTGTTAGTGTATGGGGATCGCTGGTCACTAACACAAAACACAACCTATAATAAATAAAAAATAACAATAAATGAATAACCCAATATTATTGCACAGTAAATCTGAAGCACTCAAGATAATCCGTAGTCGTAGTTTGATTAGTGTTGTGTAGTCTTCAAGAGTTTGATTGTTGTTGGAAAGAAGCTATCCTTGAACCTAGAGGTCACGGTTTTCAGACTCAATAGAAACATAGAAAATCGGTGCAGGAGTAGGCCATTCTGCCCTTCAAGCCAGCACCACCATTCAATATGATCATGGCTGATCATCCTAAATCAGTACCCCTTCCTGCTTTCTCCCCATATCCCATGATTCCGTTAGCCCCAAGAGCTATATCTAACTCTCTCTTGAAAACCTCCAGTGAATTGGCCTCCACTGCCTTCTGCTGCAGAGAATTCCACAGATTCACAACTCTCTGGGTGAAAAAGTTTTCCTCATCCCAGTCCTAAATAGTCTACCCCTTATTCTGAAACTGTGATCCTTGGTTCCGAATACCTTCTTCCCAATGGTAGGAGTGAAATGAAAGGATGGCCAGGATGGTGTGGGTCTTTGATGACACTGACGTTTGATGATTTAGCATTTTGCCACAGTTTTATCCATTCTATTAATTTCTTCTGCAATTTAAAGCTTCCACGCCCACTGCTTATGGTGCTATCTGTCGGTCTTTGTCGTTAGAAAATGGATGTGTAATTTTCATGCTCACCATCATTTGCAGAAAGGTGTGAATGGTTGAGGTTCCAACACAGGTCTTGTTAGGAAGCCGTTAGCAATGATTATGAGCATCTGCCCGTTATCTCTACTCAGACCTCCCCCACTCAGTCAAATTAGACTCTAGCTACATCTCAAACCATTCAATTAGCCAAACAGAAGGGAAAGCGGCCTTTCAGCCCATCAAGACTGTGCCATTTAGCAAGCACTCATTTGATACTAATCTCATTTCATTTCTCAGCACATTCCCTTCAACTCCGTCTCTTACCCACACACTTGAGGGAAGTACAGCTGGATCACTTAACCTGCTGACATGGTGATGCTGGAAGAAACCTGAGCAAACTGAAGGGCTTGTCCCACTTTCCCGAGTTATTCACGAATTCTCCCGAGTTTTCAAACTCGCAGGATGTTCGTAACGAGTCCGTAGGAGGCCGAAGGAGTTCGTGGATATATCGTAGAGGCTCGTTATGCCAGCCGTGGGTACTTGGGGCTATTTTTTTACTCGTTGCACGTTTTTCATCAGGCTGAAAAAACGTCCCGACTTACCTGATGCCCCCAGTACCTATGGCCGGCATAACGAGCTGCTATGATATATCCACGGACTCCTGCGGACTCGTTACGAACATTCTGCAAGTTTGAAAACTCGGGAGAATTTGTGAATAGCTCGGGAAAGTGGGACAGGCCTGTAACATGATTACAGGAAGAAGAGTAAACTCTACACAAACAGTGCCCAAGGACAGGGCTGAACCTGGGTTGCTGCAGCCACGTCAATGAGTAAATGAATTCTTAGTATTTGTTCAATAATTTTAAAGTTGTCAATTTGTATACTTTGCAATCCTCAGTGTTTAACTTCTGTTGTAGTTGAATTTGAAGGATTGAACATGTCTCCGTTGTATGTAGGCATACCTGGGAGAACATCTTCAAAGTAGGCATACCTTATTTCCTTCGCTCCATAGATGCTGCTGCACCCGCTGAGTTTCCCCAGCAATTGTGTGTACCTCCGTTGTATGTAGTTCTGACCAGCAGATGGCAGTACCACCCTACATTGGTGGGATTGGGGTTGACTTCTGAAACATGACCAGAATGCCAGGATTCCACAACAATTATATTTTTAAGTTCTGGTTCAATTCATAAATGGTTATATATTTATTAGTGACTTGGTATTAACATAGTCATCAGCCCATGTTCTTAATACAAGATTTATTAGATTAAATATTCTCGTAGTTGCCTTGTTAAGTTTAAATAACTATTTCATCAACACTATTATATTCAATCTACTTTTAATGCATCCTAAGGAGACAAAGATACACACAAAACATATGAGGTCAGGTCATCAAAAATGGTCAAACAGGCTCTCAGTCTTAAAAGAGAAGGGGTTCAATCGGGAATCGCAGAACACAGGACCTTGGCAACTGAAGGTTCAGGTTTGGGTTCATTACGTCAAGTGTGCCCAGGGTCAGCGGAAAACATTATTTGCATGCAATTCATTCAAATCAGATAATACTACACACAAAAATACAATCAAGCTAAACTTAAGGCAAATATGGCAATATACAGAGTGCAGAGTACAGTTCTCGGCATTGGAGCACACCTGATCCCAAGACAAAGTCTACTGTTCGCAATGGGGTAATAATAATAATAATACATTTTATTTATGGGCGCCTTTCAAGAGTCTCAAGGACACCGTACAAAAATTTAGCAGGTAGAGGAAAAACATGTAAGGGGAATGAAATAAATAGTAGAGTCATGACTAGTACACAAAGTAAAGACAGAATTCAATACAAAACACAATATGAGGCAATTAATGCACAGATGAAGAGGGGGATGTGGGGCTAAGGATAGGCAGAGGTGAAGAGATGGGTCTTGAGGCGGGACTGGAAGATGGTGAGGGACACGGAATTGCGGATCAGTTGGGGGAGGGAGTTCCAGAGCCTGGGAGCTGCCCTGGAGAAGACTCTGTCCCCAAAACTGCGGAGGTTGGACTTGTGGATGGAGAGGAGACCGGCTGATGTGGATCTGAGGGACCGTGAGGGTTGGTAGGGGGAGAGGAGGTCAGTGAGATATGGGGGGGGGGGGGGGGGGCAGATGGTGGAGGGCTTTGTAGGTGAGGATCAGGATTTTGTAGTTGATCCGGTGGGAGATGGGAAGCCAGTGAAGTTGTTTGAGGACTGGAGTGATGTGATGCCAGGATTTGGTGTGGGTGATGAGTCGGGCAGCTGCGTTCTGGACCAGTTGGAGTCGGTTGATGTAGGTGGAGCTGATGCCAAGGAGAAGTGAGTTGCAAAAGTCCAGTCGGGAGGAGATGAAGGCATGGATGAGTCTTTCAGCATTGGAAGTGTGAGAGAGGGTCTGAGTTTGGCGATGTTGCGGAGATGAAAGAAGGAGGTTTTAATGACATGGCGGATGTGAGGCTCAAGGGAGAGGGTGGAATCAAAGATCACGCCAAGGTTGCGGGCCTGGGGAGATGGGGAGACAGTGGTGCCGTCGATGGTGAGAGTGGGGTTATTGATTTTGCTGAGTGTGGCTTTGGAGCCTATGAGGAGGAATTCTGCGTGAATCAGACAAGATAATAGCTTATGGAAGGACCGTTCAGAAGCCTGATCTTCTTATCGAGTCCACACTACTCGGCATCTGCATACAATGGTGTCTGACTTGTCGCTTCTTGTGCTTCTTGTGCGTGGTGGTGGAAAGATTGGTGGAAACTGGGCCGCGACGTGAATGCTCTTTCCTTGACCCCAGAAGCCTGATACCAGAGATGAAGAAGCTGTTCCTGACTCTGGTGGTGCGTGCTTTCAAACGTCTGTACCTTCTGCCCGATGGGAAGCAGGGAGAAGAAGAAATGACCGGGGTTGGCCAAGTCTTTGATTCTGTTGGCTGCTTTTCCGAGTCAGCGTGGTGTAGGTGGAGTCAATGGTGGGGAGTCTGGTCTGTGTAGATGGACAGGGCTACATCCACAACACTGTGCAATTACTTGAAGCCATGGCTGCTACTGAAAGAGTGGTTCAGGTATGCCCGAGAGAGCTGAAGAGATTACAGAGATGGGGGAGGCGCAATACCACATGCACTGAGGCGCAGCGGTAGAGTTGCTGTTTTGCGGCACTTACAGTGCCAGAGACCTGGGCTCGATCCTGACTATGGGTGCTGCCTGCATGGAGTTTGTATGTTCTCCCCGTGGCCTGCGTGGGTTTTCTCCAAGATCTTCGGTTTCCCCCTACACTCCAAAGACGTACATGTTTGTAGGTTAAATGGCTTGGTATGAATGTAAAATTGTTACTGGTGTGTGAAGGATGTGTGGATCACTGGTCAGTGTGGATTCAGTGGGCTGAATGGCCTGTTTCTGTGCTATTTCTCTAAACTAAACCAAACAATAGTCAACACTAATATTCACGCCTTGCAATTCTGAGGCCATTTCTTCCCTCCTTTGTAATATCTCAACTCCCTCCTGTGTTTAATGAATCGTCCTAAAGAGAGGATGCCTGCCTCTCCCTCTTCATTCTGAAACACTCCAGTGAATTCTATTTCATCTCTTTTTCTTCAAGAAGTTGTTGTGCGCCGTACCAAACAAAAAGATTCTTTGAAATGTCGCACCAAGCTATTTAAGAGCGAATGGCCAAGGATTTAATAATGCAATGCGATCCATTGAGACTCTAGGAGCCCATCGGTGTCTCCCGTGCATCAGCATTTTACTGGAACAATCCCATGTCCCTGTCACTACTTCAAGTATTTCTTATCAAGCAACTGAACCATTCTACCACAACTAGAGAGCAGTCCTGAACTACTATCTACCTCATTGGTGACTCTGGGACTATCTTTGATCGGAGTTTGCTGGTTCTACTTTGCACCAAACATTATTCCCGTATACACTGTGAATGGCTTGGTTGTAATCATGTACTGTATTTCCTCTGGCTGGATAGCATGCAACAACAGAGCCTTTCACTGTACCTCGGTACACGTGACAATAAACTAAACGGAACTGAAGGATTTCTCCATTTTCCTGTGCAGCGTTTGTTTTTGAGAAAGTGCAATGTTTTTTCTGGCTCAATTGCTCCCCATGGCAAACATGTCTATGCTCTGACAACAGTCATTCAGCCATTATTTCTTTGTCAGAGGACAGAAACACTGAGCTAACTGAGAGAGGGAATTAGCCACAGAGTAGTACTGTCCAGGGATCGACACACACAGGGACGTTAACACCATTTACCTGGGCCAATGATGCAGGAGAGAATCATGCCTTGTGCCCATAAGGTAATGTGTGTTGATTAATGCTTTAAATTCAGTCATGGGTTGTGTGTACAACTGCTGGTAAAGGTAACGTTTATTGCACTGAGTGAATTGCTGGGCCATTTCAGGGACATTTTAACCATTGAATACATTGTTCTAGGGTGGCGCGGCAGTGCAGTGTTAGAGTTGCTGCCTTACTGCGCCAGAGAGCCGGGTTCAACCTGACTATGGGTGCTTGTCTGTACGGAGTTTGTACTGTACGATCTCCCCGTGACCCGAGTGGGCTTTCCCCGGGACGCTCCGGTTTCCTCCCACACACTAAAGATGTACAGGTTCGTCGGTTAATTGGCTTGGCATGAAATGTGAGTTGTCCCTGGTGTGTGTAGGACAGTGTTAGTGTGCAGGGATCGCTGGTCAACAAGGACTCGATGGGCCGAAGGGCCTGTTTCCGCGCTGTATCTCTAAACTGAACTAATGTAAAAAGTGTGGAGCTTTTTATAGTCGGGTGGGGAGGGTCTGGTCCACGGTTGTGAAATGGGTAGAACTTTATTGATAGTTATTGACGAATTGATAGTTCCATTGTCATCATCAGTGAGGTTGGCTTTTTGTTCCAGATTGATGTTATTAGGTGAATCCAAGTTATCCCACTGTCTTGGTGGGATTTAAGCCCGTCGCATTGATAGTCTAGTGAAGGCCTCAAGATGACCAGTCCACTAGTATGAAGATGGACACAAAATGCTGGAGTAACTCAGTGGGACCGGCAGCTTCTGTGGAGAGATGGAATGGGGGAAGTTTTGGGTCAAGACCCTTCTTCAGACTGACAGTCGCGGGAGGGTGGGGGGGGGGAATGTAGAATAGATCATTGTTAGCTAGCAGAAGGTAACAACAAAGCACACAGAGATAAAATGTGATCAGGGACAGTCGGACTGGTCAGAGAACTGGGAAGGCGAGGGATGGAGAGAGTGTGAAAGCAAGGGTTACTTGAAGTTAGAGAAGTCAATATTTATACCACTGGGGTGTAAGCTGCCCAAGCAATATGTGAGGTGCTGTTCCTCCAATTTGCACTGGGCCTCACTCTGACAATGGAGGAGGCCCAGGACAGAAAGGTCAAAGTGGGAATGGAGGGGGAGTTAAAATGTTTTGCAACCGGGAGATCAGGTAGGTTTAGGCGGACTGAGCGGAGGTGTTCAGCGAAGTGATCGTCGAGCCTGCGCTTGGTCTCACCTGCTATGATTTGATATAGAAAAAAAAAATCCATTTAACCTGGTTCTCATGCTCTCTGTGTTTTTTTTTTGTTTAGGCTGTTATATATAACTGGACCTCACCATTTCTAGTTGCAGGTTGGTGATATCCAATAGCTTCTGCCCACAGTTCATGCTCGCTCGATGTCTAAGTTCCATTTAAAAAAAAGATATGGCTGTCTGCTGCAACATTTCCTCTAAGACATTGGAAAGATTGTGAATCTGGAGCGGAAAAGGCAACATGACTTCTCATCAACTAAACTGTTGATCAGCGTTTTTGGGACGTCTTGTACGATTGTAAATCCCACTATGGTTGGTGGAATAGATCAAGATCTTCTATCCAATCTGAATCCAAGACCTTTTCGTAGCTCTTATTCTTTTGTTCCTGGTTCCTTTTCGTACCTCTAGTTTCCCTCTCCCCTGACTCTCAGTCTGAAGAAGGGTCTCGACCCGGAACGTCAACTACTCCCTTTCTCCAGAGATGCTGCCTGACCCGCTGAGTTACTTCAGCTTTTTACGTGTATCTCCGATCCAAGTTGCCAATTGATCCATTGCCCGAATGGCCATTTCGTTGCCAGTCACGAGAAATAATGAACAGAATACAATGTCAAATCTTGAGGTTATCGATTGCAATTGCTCTGGACCTGGGTTTGGCCAGGTCGGGGGGGGAGTTTCCCCCACCACAGGTACCATGTAATCCCATGCTACCTGCTCCATGGTCGGATAGTCGGCGACTAAACCGTCTCCCCACCTGGTTTGCCAGGTGAGGAGGGGGCTGTGGGCCCCCAGCAGGACCAAAAACAAGACCTGTCAAAGGGCAGATGAGCTTCTAATGAGCCAACGGCCATCCACACTTCAGTAGAAGTTGCGATCACTGTCGTACATAGCATTGTAAGGAATGAAGAAAAACATGAAATGTAATTCTTCTCTCTCCTTGCTTCTCAAAAGAGAAGTTGTTCATTAAATTAATTAATTAATGGGTTTGATCTTCAACATTCAGAGTCCTAGGTATTACCACTCAGGAGAATGTGTCTCAGAGTTTAAACAGTGGTGGTGAATAAATAGGAACTCATTTCCAAACCAGAATAGTATGTGCGTGGAGGGGAATATAGAGGTGATGTGTGTGGATTTTGCAAGTCTGGGAGGAGCTGCCAGAGTAGACCAGGCAAGTAAACTGAGTGCATTATAGAGATGTAGACACTGCAACCACTGTACTCCCCACTGGGTATTGGACAGGAGAAGAGTTTGTTTATTGAGTGTTTGCCTTTTGGCACACACTTCCCACTAGTTCTTGCCACTGTGTTTGATGCACATTGACATCCCCACTAAAGCATTTCCACTTCTGGCATGATCTCTGCAGGTTTTTAGCATGATTAATTAAACTCGATTGCCGGGAGGTAATGCAGTCAGTACACGTTAAAGTAATTCAAATTACGCATTTGTGTGTATTCTGTGATGCATGACACACATGAGTAGATGCTTTGAGTGAATTGTTATTCGCTCCCCAATGCCGGGAAGTAAATGTTAATACTGGAAACTCAAGAGTTGTAACTTAAATCACTGCAGTGGATATTAGCATCTCTGCACAGGAGAGTTATCAGTCACTAAAGGGCCTGTCCCACTTGGCTGTCATTTGTGCGTAATTTACATGTCATCATTTACGCGTCACGATGCATGATGCGCGAATGGTGCTCTTTACGCGCGCACGGTGCGCGATGACATAGGCAGTGACGCGCAGCAGCGTGCGGCGTCCCAGGATTTTGTGATGTACAAAATCTTCGTGCGTCATCTGCGTGACGCGCAAATGACGGCCAAGTGGAATAGGCCCTTTAAGCTTCAACCGATGATGTTTTGTCCAATTCTTGCTCTAAGCTTCTACGTAACTTCTTTACCATCCCAACATTTAAGAAACTGTTTGACAGGCACATGGATAGGACAGGTATGGAGGGATATGGACCAAACGCGTTGTGGTGGAAGACTCGCTTGTCCAAACCTGATTTCTGTCCTGGGCCTCCTCCATTGTGAGAGTGATGCCCAGTGCAAATTGGAGGAACAGCACCTCATATTTCGCTCGGGTAGTTTGCACCCCAGCGTGATGAACATTAACTTCTCTAACTTCAGGTAGCCCTTGCTTTCTCTCTCCATCCCCTTCCCCTTTTCTCCCACAAGCCTTATGTCGCTGCCTACATTCTTTTCCTGTCCTGCCCCCTCCCCTGACATCAGTCTGAAGAAGGGTCTTGACCCGAAACATCGCCAATTCTTTCTCTCCATAGATGCTGCCTCAACTGCTGAGCTACTCCAGCATTTTGAGTCTACCCTCATACATTGAGATTTTGATTGCTGCCCTCAAGGATGCAGAGGGCATTGTTATTTAACAGATTTTCTCAGGATTTTTCTTTCGGGCTTTGAATTGTCTGGGGGGGGGGGGTGGGGGGCAGACAGAGGACTGAATACCACTGGCATCGCGAGAGTTCCTCTGTTCCACTTTGAGAAAAGATCTGCCCATTGTTTTACCAATTCGGGAACATTCCCAACTTTAGTCTTCCTGAAGACACAAAAACCTGAAGCAACTCAGCGGGACAGGCAGCATCTCTGGAGAGAAGCAATGGGTGACGTTTCGGGTCGAGACCCTTCTTCTCCTGAGTCTGAGGAAGGGTCTCGACCCGAAACGTCACCCATTCTTTCTCTCCAGAGATGCTGCCTGGCTCGCTGTGTTCCTCCAGCACTTTGTGTCTTGTCTTCGGTGTAAACCGGCACCTGCAGTTCCTTGCTACACATTCTTGACTTTAATGAGTTAGTGTTGCTTTTCCTATTGCACTGTCAAATTAGATGTAAACTGCTGGCGAGACTGCAATCCAAAAAGACTCTATGTCTGTTCCACTAGACGCTGTTAATGCGCGATGTCCTTTTATCGGGGATCTGACTGCTTAGTTTGATGTTCAGGCTGTTTAAAGGAATGTAATGCAATTGACCTTTTTTTGCTCTTTTTTAGAATTTCAGAGTATTTTGAAATTTATATATTGTGTTTCTGGGAATTTTGAAGCAGGCAGTAGTTCCTGGACCAATTTGTATGCAAAACACCCCGGGATGTTGAAGCTGAGCGACTTTATGGAGCCTGGGTGGCCAACACCCACATTTTGGTTTGAATTCTGACCATGCAACAGATACTATTAATGCATGGCAGGAAATGTGCTGCCTGCATTACTGCATGTGTGTATAAAACCAATTAGGAGTTCTCTGTTTGAGATTGGATTCAGAACTCGTGTATATATAATACTGGGCAAACTTCGCCTTTGGGAACAAGAGGGCAGTCACTGAGCTGTGCTGGCAAATTACCACCTTTTCTTTAGACCCCCAACCTCGTGCTTGCTCCCTAGTGGTACAGTATACGATCGGGCCCATCAGCCCACCAAATCAACCTCAATAATCAACGACTTATTGACGCTAATCCACAGTATATGGATACTAGATAGAGGGAATGATGCTCAGTGCAAGATGAAGTGCAGTAAAGTTGGGTTAAAGGAAGTCCGTGGGTCTCCAGTGAGGTAGACAATAGCTCAGGACCACTCTGTAGTTATTTGGCTTGGTTTAATTGTAAATTGTCGGTACTGTGCGTAGGATAGTGTTAGTGTGCGGGGAACGCTGGTCGGCACGGACTCGGTGGGCCGAAGGGCCTGTTCCCGCACTGTATCTCTAGACTAAACTAAAAAGCACTGCCTATTGATCCACGGCTGACACTGGATCCCCGAGACAGGAACAGCCGTGAATAGCGGAAATCTGAACGTCACTGAGATATTGGATGCTGCACTCGGATCAGGTTGCTTTGGTCTTTGCTGCAGTCTTTGTTTCAAACCTAATACATAACTCAGATGCATTCATTACCACGTGCCACCGTGTTGACCTATTTTAAAAAATGCACTGTAAGTTGAATGTTGGCATCGTCTGCAAATTGCCACTGTGCTCCCTGTGCACCTCAAGAAGGACTATTAACATAGCGAGCAAGTTGCCCCAATCATATGGGATCCCAATGTACAATAACAACCTTTCCAAACAAAAAAAAAGCTGCCCTCAACCATTTTCCTTTCTAATAACTCACTTTTTATCTAATTTATTATTTTAGCCCTGTTTCTCTTTGCTGTGATAATCTCTGCTGGGCATGGATCAAGTGCATTAGCAAGAGATTTTGACAATTTGTACTCCAGCTAATTCAAAACCTGGAGACTCAGCCGTATAATCAGATAAAGTGACTATGCATCATTTTAATTATTTAAGCACAAACATTTCAGAACAAATCTGCATGGCTGTCCACAATTAGTCTGGAAATCCACAATGCTTAAATGGATGACTGCACTAGTTTGCTCCGTTAAATATATGACAAAATTAAGCTTTCGGAATGACATTGTTAGTTACACTCCAGGCTCATGGCACCTAATCAAACCACCTTCCTTTTAAGTAATGTGTAGGAAGGAACTGCAGAGGCTGCTTTAAACCAAAGATAGACACACAAAGCTGGAGTAACTCAGCGGGACAGGCAGCATCTCTGGAGAGAAGGAATAGATGAAGCATCTGATGAAGGGTCTCGACCCGAAACATCACTGATTCCTTCTCTCCAGAGAGGCTGCCTGTCCTGCTGAGTTACTCCAGTATTTTGTGTCTTCCTTCCTTTTGAGTAACTTTTATTGGCTTCTGTATAAGCTGTGCATAATCCTACAAATGTTTCTGGTTCGTGTTCTCTGCACATATTTTTATTGAATATTTTAGAACCAAGATATTTGAATTTATGATGGCATTTGAACGAGGGGGAGATTGAAAATGTGATTTCAAGAATGGGAGGCCAGTGAATATAAAATAACTCAATTGAGGAGCCACCTCTTTACGAGAGGAGGGAATGTTATCTTTCAAACTTGATGAGTTTAATAAGAAAGAAGTAGTTAGAGGAATAATGGTTAAGCATGTAAGGCGCGGCACAATAGCACAGATGGTAGAGCTGCTGCCTCAAAGTTAAGAACCCCTTCCAATCATACTTGGGTGCTTTCCATGTGGAGTTTGCACAATCTTCCCTTGGATTTCTTCCCACATCTCAGACGTGCAGATTGGCAGGTTAGTTGGGCACTGAAAATCCCCCCTAGTGTATAGATGAGTTAAACGGGATGAATGTGGGATTATTGAAACTTCTTGAACTTCTTGCTTAGTACGGGTGTCAGGGGTTTGGGGAGAAGCAGGAGAATGGGGTTAGGAGGGTGAGATAAATCAACCATGATTGAATGGCAGAGTAGACTCGATGGGCCGACTGGCCTAATTCTGCTTCTGTCACTTATGACATTATTGTAAATGTATGGTGAATGGTCAGCATGGAGTTGATGGGCCAAATGGCCTGTTTCCGAGATGAATGATTCTACCATCATTCTTCATATGGATGGAAGGGATGCAAAATATAAGGTGGTGTAGATGTTGACATGGAGCTTAAACACTGGACGCGTAGAAAATGTTTTACTTCTCATCACCCCATTTACTCATCCTGCGTGCAAATCCTTCTTGATAATGTTTCTTCCAGCTATCCAAGAATCTTTTTTTTAACTCCACTTAGCAACCGGACTGCCAAGTCCTATTGTGTCTGTGAGTGACCCACTCCACTTTGTTGCTTCATGCCGAGGATGCCCTGGTTGGGTTGCCCCTGGGCCTGGCCAAGCTGGCCATCCGCGAGTCTGCCCGAGCCGGCTGCCTGCCCCTTTTCCGGGGTTCTGTCCGCGCCCGGGTGGTGTTAGAGAGGGACTACGCACTGTCCACGGGCAACCTGGGAGATTTCTGGGACCGCTGAGCACCGCGGGGGGTTGAATGCATCCTTCACAAGGAGTGTAAGATAATTGTATAGTAATTTATTGTTTGTCGTGTATTATGGGTTCTGTTTTTTTTTTAACTTTACTGTATATATTATTTTAATATTTGAATAAATATTTTCTATTAAAAAAAAACTGCATTGCTTCTTACAACCAGTATTGCCAGGCTCAATAAACTAAACTGATAACTATATTAGAGGGTGCCAGGCATCAAACACTTTGAATGCTCCCAAACCATTTAGAACGTAGACGAGGAAACACTTTTTCTCACAGAGAGTGGTGAGCCTGTGGAATTCTCTGCCTCAGGTGGAGGCAGGTTCTCTGGATGCTTTCAAGAGAGAGCTAGATAGGGCTCTTAAAGATAGCAGAGTCAGGGTATATGGGGAGACGGCAGGAATGGGGTACTGATTGGGGATGATCAGCCATGATCACATTGAATGGTGGTGCTGGCTCGAAGGGCTGAATGGCCTACTCCTGCACCTATTGTCTATTGTCTATTGTCACCTTTCTGTTCCCTCCAGAGATGCTGCCTGATCTGCTGAGTTACTCCAGCACTTTGTGTTTTGCTCATGATTCCAGCATCTGCAGTTCTTTGTGTCTCCAAAAACATTTGTGTGTTTGGTGGGGGTATGACTGGCCCTGGGACCTGTGTTCACCGGTCACCTGCCATGCTTTGTCCCTCCCCTCCTAGCTTTCAAAAAAAAATCTTTCTTCCACCCCACTCCCCGCACCCCCACACAATCAACCTGAAGAAGGGTCCTGACACGAAACGTCACCTATCCATGCTCTCTAGGGTGCTACCTGACCCACTGAGTTACTCCAGCACTTGTTGTATATTTGGCATCTGCAGTTCTGTGTTTCTACATGGGGTTACATTCTCTTTGCTCTGTCTATAGGAGTCACCCTGAGATTCCACTTGCCTGCCACTTTACCTTATTGCCCTGCTGCCACTCTGACCTCTCCTGTGTATGGCCTCCTGCAGTGTTATAACAGAGTCAACGCGATCTCGAGGAGCGGGATTATCTTTTGCCTGGGCAGCACTCCGAACTGAATATCGAATTCTCCAACAATAGGTAGCTCACCATTTATTCCTGTCTGTATCAGAACCTCTGCCTGTCATGACTTTGGCACTGTTTTTCTATTTCTATCCCTATTTTCTGCCATGTTAGGCATATCCCACAGCCTGACTATATACAGCACATTACACCAACACAGAAACATAATGTGCTTGTGATAGACACAAAGTGCTGGAATAACTCTGCGGGTCAGGCAGCATCTCTGGAGAGTAGGATTAGGTGACGTTTTGGTTCGGAACCTTTCTTCAGAAGGTCTGAAGCAGGGTTCCGACCCGAAATGTCACCTTTTCTCCAGAGATACTGCCTGACCCGCAGAGTTATTCCAGCACTTTGTGTCTACAGTATAAGCCAGCATCTTCAGAACTTCCTATGCATAATGTGCTTGTGCCTGCCTCCATGAATCCTCTTGGTCTCTCTCCATCCAAGATATTACCTTTCTTCCTCCCTTCCTTCCCCCACCTACTCGCGACTGAAAAGTAATGTTTTACTCCCTTTCCAAGCTCAGGGACCTGAAACGTTAACCGTTTGTCTTTCCACAGATGCTGCCTGACCTGCGGTGGGTTTCCTGCATTGTCTGTCATTATGACATTTGCTTCTGTGGCTGCCCTTCCTTCCTTCCTGAGCAACAATGCTGGTTGTCACCTTTGAAAACAAAGTAGAGGCAAATCATCTATTAGCCTCTTTGCGACAAACAGCAACTTGCTGCCAATATGTATTTAAAAGGATGACTATACACAGCAAGCCCTGTTTTCCTTTCACTTTATTATGGATTTTAATGAAAATTTGAAATATCCACTGATGCAAAAACCTAAATCCTAGTCTGGCAAACTACATCTTGACAGTCTGTGTTCAACTGCGCTAATGAACTGAATGTTTGAATAATCGAGGACTAGGGAGGGGGTTTAAGAGGAAGGTTTTGGAAAAAATGATATTATTTCTGCACTTGTTTGGGTAATATTTTATTAACATGCCATTTGATGTATAAGAGTATGGAAAATACAGCGATGCTGAATAGTTTTTCTTGATCTGTGACAGATTTTATTTTGCAAATGTTTGACTGAAAATGGAATTTAATGCGTGCTGACTAAGTGGAATAATTTGCAAATGACAGTGTTTTGTAGGAAGGAACTGCAGATGCTGGTTTAAACCGAAGATAGACACAAAATGTTGGAGTAACTCAGCGGGACAGGCAGTATCTCTGGAGAGAAGGAATAGGTGACGTTTCGGGTCGAGACACTTCTTCAGACTGATGTCAGGTGAGAGGGAGATACTTAGGTAAGGAAGTGTAACGTTATCAGTCTCAAATGACCCAGTGATTATTGGAATCTACACAGGATACTTTGGAATCATTATCGGAAGTGAACTGGTGTAAAGATGGCAAGGCAATATCAAACACTTGGCTTTATTTTTAATTGTGTTATTGTCTTGTCGGTAGTTCCAAAAAGTGGTTGTAATTAATATTTTTAAAATGAGAAATTAACAAGCATTCCAAAACCGAGGCGTTATACTTGTCAAGAAAGATTGAATACTTTGTGGAGCGGTCCGTACGGAGTTTGTACGTTCTCCCTGTGACCGCGTGGGTTTTCACCGAGATCTTCGGTTTCCTCACACACTCCGAAGACGTACAGGTTTGTAGGTTAATTGGCTCGGTATAAGTGTAAATTGTCCCTAGGTGGGATAGTGTTAATCTGCGGGATTGCCGGTTGGTGTGGGCTTGGTGGGCCGAAGGGCCTGTTTCCGCGGAATAACTCTAAACTAAACGAAATCTGGGGCTCGTTTCAATGCAAAAGAAAAAGGGGACTTTAAATAGCGAGAGGATTTGATCGGGCAGATTGCAGAGAATGTTTCATATTTGCAGGCCAGGCCAATACATGAATGATAAATAATTCTAATGAATCCAAAGGGGGTAGGATGTTTTTTTCAATGAAAAAAAAACTACTGGAGGAACTCAACAGGTCAAGTAACATCAGTGCAGGGAAAGGGATGATCGAGGTTTTGGATCGAGACCCTGCATCAGAATTGATGAATGTTATTGTTTATTCATTTCATCATATGTGGGTGAACTAGTGAACTAGTTTAGCGTTCAATTCTTAAATGATGTCAGTGCTTCAAATTTAAAATTCCTTTCTTATGTTAAAATTCCTCGACAGCCCTACCCTTCCCCATCATAGGTCATCTTACAACACTCAGCATGTTCCTAGAAATCTGACTGCCTGATCATCCCCAAATTAAACAGCTCCTTCATAGGAGTTTATACCTTCAGCTGCAGAGCCCAATCTCTGTAATTCCCTCACTTCAGCTCCTTTCGCATGCTCTTTCTTTGACTAAGCTATTCGTTGTCTGATTTTCACCTCCCCTCACCTTGTTCGATGTCAGGTTCTGTTTGACCATGCCCCTGTGAAGTGCCTTAGGAGGTTTTACCACTTTGAAGTTGCCACATAAATGCAAGTTGTTGTTGGGAGGAAGCCAGGTCGTGGCTTCATGCTGAGCTGTTGATTCTAGATGTGCTGTGGCCCATCTGAACTCCCATTCCTTGTAAATCTCGGGATGAATGATAAATCTTATTTGGCCTCTCTACCTTCCAGTCCCTAATTCCATCCTGAGACAGGATATACAGAAGTGGCTCACAACTTACCATCTCATTGAACGCTGCGTTGATCTTTCTGTGCCTCCCATTCTGGGACCTGGTACCTCCGACAGAACTGCACTCAATTAATCTTTGAGTAGGACTGAGCCAAACGTTGAGTTTGTACTTTCTGGGGAAACAATGAAGTGGAAGCTGTGGGATCAGCTGGTTCAATAATAAGATTACAGTTTGATAGTATAGGATGAGGAGTTTGAGGGCTGAATGGCCTTCATTGTCCTTTCTAATTTTGTTACTTAAATAGAATAAGAGAATGTGCAGCATGAAAACTGTTCCACTCCGTGTGTACATTTGTGCTTCACTCACCTAAATCTATCGGCATAACTCTCTTTCTCCTGCATTTACTCCAGTAAATCCATTAGTACGTCCCTGCCACCAGCCACAACTGCCTTTGTTAGCAAGTTCTGCATTCTCCCATTGTATGTCAAGAAGTTGGTCCTAAATTGCACATTGTCCATCTTGTATTCACAGGCTCTTCTTTTGATCTTACTGGCCAGTCTGAAGAAGGGTTTCGGCCCGAAACGTTGCCTATCTCCTTCGCTCCATAGATGCTGCTGCACCCGCTGAGTTTCTCCAGCATTTTTTGTGTACCTTCGATTTTCCAGCATCTGCAGTTCCTTCTTAAACAAATGGAAACATCTTCTCTGCATGATCCTTTCATTATTTCAAAAAACTATTTCCGGTTTAGACACTTGTCCCAGCTGCTTGCATTGAATTTTGGATGCAGTGAACAACACAAAGAGGATGCTATGACAGGTGCTTCTTTGTACCTCACTTAAGACAAACATCCTAACAATGATGGGGAAGGGTAGAGCTGTCGAGGAATTTTAACAAACGTTCAATAAGCTATCTGGTGGTTTTAATTTTTTGAATCTTTGTCAAGATTCTGCTCTGCTAACAATTTCACAGAATAGCTGTCCCTTCTGTAAATGGGATATGCATTGAAAAAAATTTGCATTGCTCAGATTTTTTTCCCTTTGCGCTTCCTGACATATCCTCAGTGCAAGAATAGCAACAAAAAAAACAGCTGTGGCAAATCTGAAGTGAACAAAGTACTCAACATAGGTACACAAAATTGCTGGGGAAACTCAGCGGGTGCAGCAGCATCTATGGAGCGAAGGAAATAGGCGACATTTCGGGCCGAAACCCTTCTTCAGACGGATTTCGGCCCGAAATGTCGCCTATTTCCTTCGCTCCATAGATGCTGCTGCACCCGCTGAGTTTCCCCAGCAATTTTGTGTACCTTCGATATTCCAGCATCTGCAGTTCCTTTTTGAACAAAGTACTCAATGTGTCAGGCAGCATCTGTGGAGAGAAAAAGTTCACAAAGTGCTGGAGTAACTCAGCAGGTCAGGCAGCATCTCTGGTAAACACAGATGGGTGACCTTTTGGGTCAAGACCCTTTTGAGACATGTTCTCCAGAGATGCTGAGTGACCCGCTGAGTTATTCCAGCACTTTGTGTCCTTTTGTGCATTATCCAGCATCTGCAGTTCTTTGTTTCTACATTTCTGGAGAGAAACAAGCTTCATGTTTCATGTCAATGATACTTCATCTGATCACCTGAAACGCTCTCCACAGATTCTCCCTGACTGGTTATTTCCAGCATATTACTTTTGTGTTCGTGCAATAACCTGATGAAGCTGTTTATCAAATGTATGGTTACGTCTTAAAGTGCAGACTAGTGAATGAATGGCTATTATGTGCTTTGCTGATGTAAAACATCAAATAACTAGACAAGGAACTTGATCAGAGCAGGCAGCTGGGCTATATCTTCCTATTGTTTGAGGCAATGAATGACTCATGAATTATTCTAAAAAGGAGAACATTATTTTAAACACAGGGCCATGCTGCATGGAAATGTGTCTGACGAGTCTGTGCAAGCTTTCAAGCACCATTAATACTAAACTTTTGCCAAGTCTGTTTTATTTAGAATAATATTTAGAATAATCCAATTTTATTCCCCCCACATTGCAATCACCACTTCCCAGATTCTACCCCCTCACCTATGTGTCGTGGGCAACCTACAACTGGTAAATGCACCTTCCAATTCACACTTCTTCAGCACGTGCTAGAAAATTAGAGCACCTTGAGGTAATGCACATAGAGAATGTGCAAATCCAACACTGACTGACTCTATGACTCTGCACAGGTACAGGTACATGCGTAGGACGTGTTTAGAGGGATATGGGCCAAACGCTGTCAAGTGGGAGTAGTGTAGACATGTTGGTCGGTGTGGACAAGTTGGGTTGTAGGTTCATGAGTGATGGGAGCAGAATTAAGCCATTCGGCCCATCAAGTCTACTTCGCCATTCAATCTATCTCTCCATCCTAACCCCATTCTCCTGCCTTCTCTCCATATTCCCAGACACCGTACTAATCCTGTTTCCACACTGTATGACTGTATGATTCTCAGACAACACTGAGGTTCAGGATTGATCATTAGTTGCTGGAGCTGTGAGGAAACAGCTTTGTAGCTGCACCACTGTGCTTGCAACATAACAGGTGACACAGCTTCAAATCGCCAAAAAGCTCCTTCCTTCCAAGCACTATAAGTTCTCACAATACGCAAAGTGAATGAGCTAATATAGTTTATTTCTAAGTTCAGTTATTGGCTGTGGGGAGAACTGACTGTATTTTTCTCCAACTCCACAGGATCCTTTGTATCCAAGAGAGTGGACAAGTCCCATCCAAAAGTCGGCACCTTTGCAATGCAGCACTCTCGCAGGAGAGTCTGTATGGAATTTGTACGTTCTCCCCGTGACCTTCACCGGTAGCTCAAGTTTCCTCCCACACTCCAGAGACGTACAGGTTTGTAGGTTAACTGGCTTGGTATAACTGTAAATTGCCCATAGTGTGTGTAGGATAATGTTAGTATGTGGGGATCGCTGGTCGGCATGGACTCGGTGGACCGAAGTTCCTGTTTCCGCAATGTATCTCTAAATTAAATAAACAAACATAATTAATATATAATTTTTGCATGCATGACATTCATTGCTGACATTATTACTAGCACAAGATTCATTTTCGCTTTAGAGTTTTTCTTGAGTTGTTAATGGGATAAACCCCCCAATAAATAATTTAATGTCAATAATCTGTTTATTATTGGTCACCAACGAGTCTGTTTACTGTGACCCGGGCAGGAAAATTACTGCTGACGCTCCTAATGTAGCCCTGTGGAAGTGCAACACTGCAGCAGTGGCAATGTTTTGATGGGACTTTAACTAGAGCCCTGTCCACTCACTTGGATGCAAATGATCCCATGAAGTTGCAAAAAATATAGTGTTCTCCACTGTTCTGGCCAATAACTTAGCTCTCAGCTCAGAGAACTTTCCCGAAACGTTGCCTATTTCCTTCGCTCCATAGATGCTGTCTCACCCGCTGAGTATCTCCAGCATTTTTGTCTATCTTTCTAGCATCTGCAGTTCCTTCTTAAACATTAGCTCATTCATGTTGTTTTCTGTGAGAATATATGACACTTGAAAGGAAGGAGTTTTTTTGACAATTTGAAATATCTGGAAATAAGTCTAGCAGAATTTATTCAAGTTATTTGTAAGAAATCATTTTTATTCGGGCAACATGCATGTGGAAGTTAAAACAATTGGTGTAAATTATATATAAAATTATTAATAATGCTTCTTAATGAATGCCTGAGGGTTATTATGATCTTAATGTACCAGGCATCATCTTCATAAAATAGATATTCTTCATCATGTCATTCAGTGTCAGACTAAAATGGTGTTAGCTGCGAAAAATATATTAAGAAATTTGCAACTTTCAGATGTAAACTGTAAATAATCATAAAAAGCTGATAGGGAATTGAAAGCAATAATCTAGTCTTGGAGGCTCACTCAATTTCATCCCGAGGTTTATATCGTAGAAACTCCTCTATAAAATTGTGGTTTAGAAATTCACAGGAATCTATCTGTTCTCCATCATGCAGAACAGTTGGAAATACACAGAACTGCGGAACATTAACAAATTCATTATATCTTGATAATTTAAAATTTTCCAATATGTTCTGGCTGTGGTAAATGAACATCCATATTAGACTATAAATTGACGTTTAATCACTTCATGATTACTAATGCTTTAGTGTGAATGCTATTACAAATGCATCAGTGCAATGGACCGACCACCTGCCAAAACTGCTGCTTTAGCAGAGAGGTGATTTAACTGCTTGTAAATCACTTATTTTGTGATCTTGGTAAGGTGGTGATGATATTTGTCAAATGGGAAAGTGGACTTTAGTCCTTGGAGTTGTACTCACTCCAAGACTGCAAGTAATTGCAGAGATAGACACAAAAGGCTGGAGTAACTCACCATCTCTGGGGAGAAGGAATGGGTGACGTTCGAGTTGAGGCCCTTCTTCGGAATCTGTTGCAGATGCTGCCTGTCCTGCTGAGTAACTACAGCTTTTTTTGTCTACCTTCGGTTTAAACCAGCATTTGCAGTTCCTTCCTACACATACAGCATTTGCAGAGAGTTGTGGATGTAGCCCAGACCATCACACAGACCAGACTCCCCACCATTGACTCCATCTCCACTTCACGCTGCCTCAGGAAAACAGCCGAGATTAAGGACCATTTTCACCCCAGTTATTCCCTCTTCCCCGCTTCCAACAGTGAGAAGATACAAAAAGCTTAAAAACACAAACCACCAGACTCGGGAACAGTTTCTTCCCCTCTACATCGAACTTATGGATGGTCCTTCCATAAGGTGGAGTCTGATCTTCCAACCTACCATATTGAGGACACTGGACTTTTTCTCTGGAACTGCAATACTACAATGCAGAAAAACTATATTCTGTACTCTGGCATTTTCCCCTGTCGTGTATGGCTCGATTGTACTCATATATCGAATGACATACAATATGATCTTCACATGATCTGATTTAATTGAATAGCACACAAACAAAAGCTTTTCACTGTGTCTCAACACATGTCAAAAATAAACAAATACCAATGGCAATCATTGAATCAAAGAAGCATACATTGTGGAAACTTTCAGCCCATTTGCCCACGCAGACCAACATGCCCATCTACACTGGTTCCATCTGCCCACGGCTTGGCCCATATCCCTCTAAACCTATCCTTTCCATGTCCCTGTCCAAATTATCTTAAATTTTATGATAGTACCTGCCTTAACTGCCTCCTCCGGCAGCTTGTTCCACACACCTCCCACCCTTTGTATAAAAAAAGGTTTCCCTTCAGGCTTCTATTACATCTTTCCTCTTTACCGTAAAACTGTGCCCGCGTGTTATCGATTCCCCTAATCTGGGCAAAAGACCCTGTGCATTTACTGCTGTGTGCATTCCTATCTAGGCTGTTGCTTTGATCTTTTTCATTTTCTCGCTCTGCACTGTATATTTTTGGCTACACCTCTTGCCCCTGACTGTCACCCTTTGCTTGCCTATTTCCCCCCTCACTACCCTGTGACTCTGCTTTGTCTTCTCCTCTTGATTTATTAACCATCTTGCACTTGGAGCTCTCCTCCCTCCGATTTAATTTGACGTTCTGTCTACGACCCTAATTGTGCAATTTGCCAGGGCTCTTGTCTCAGTTTGATTCAGCTGGAGCTTTCTGGCACTCTTGCCAAAAAAAGTTGAGCGTTGAAGCTTCCACCCGGAACCTGAGCAACGAAAATCTCTGCTAATGCTCCATTGTGGCTGAGAGAGTTGAGTTGAGTTGCATTTAGTTTATTGTCACGTAATATTGTGATCAATTTTGGGCACCATATCTGAGGAAGGATGTGCTGGCTCTGGACAGGGTTCAGAGGAGGTTTACTAGAATGATCCCAGGAATGAGTAGGTCAACCTATGATGAGCCTATGTTTGTCGGCACTGGGCATGTACTTGCTGGAGTTTAGAAGAATGAAGGGGGACCTCATTGAAATGTACAGAATAGTGAAAGGCTTGGATAGAGTGAATGTGGAGAGGATGTTTCCACTAGTGGGAAAGTCTAGGACTAGAGGACATAGCCTCAGAGTTAAAGTGCATTCCTTTAGGAAGGAGATGAGGAGAAATGTCTTTAGTCAGGGTGGTGAACCCGTGGAATTCTTTGCCACAGAAGGCTGTGGAAGCCAAGTCAGTGGATATTTGTAAGGCAGAAATAGATAGATTCTTGATCAGTACAGGTGTCAGAGGTTGTGGGTAGGAGGCAGGACAATGGGCTGAGGAGGGAGAGAAAGATCTGCCATGATTGAAAGGAGGAATAGACTTGATGGGCCGAATGGCTTTGTGGAATCCGATCACTTATGACCTTATGACGTGTAATGAGGTACAGTGAAATGATTTGTTGTGTGCTAACCAGTCAGTGGAAAGACAATGCATGATTACAATCGAGTCATCCACAATGTACAGATGCACGATAAAGGGGATAACGTGAATAACGCTTAGTGGAAGATAAAGTCAGTGAAGTCTGATCAAAGATAACCTGAGGGTCTCCAATGAGGTAGACAGCTCTCATGTTGTTGGAAGAATGGTTCAGCTGCCTGATAACAGTTGGGGGAAAAAACTGTCCCTGAACCTGGAGGTGTGTGTTTTCGTACTTCTAAACTGAGGTGCTGAACTGCCAGAGGTGCTGAGTTTCAGATGAGCCATTGGACTTGAGCTCCCACAGGAGGTGGTATCACTTGGTACTATTTCCAAGGCCAGCTTGGGAGTTCTCCCTGTTGTCTTTCTCAATACCTACCTCTATCGGTACCACAAAATGACACACGGAAATGCAGCTACTTGTTACAAGAAAAGTCACAAAGTGTTGGAGAAACTAAGTGGGTCAGGCCGCATCTCTGGAGACCATGGACAAGTGACGTTTTTAGGTCGGGAACCTTCTTCAGACATCGACTCGAAATGTCACCTGTCCATGTTGATTATCTCTATATTATTACATTGCTGCCTGTGGGGCGTTGCGAGGTGCACATTGATTGCTGCATTACTCATATTGACTAATGACTATACAACAAAAGTAGTTAACTGTGCAGCAATTTCCAGATAATGAGAAAAGTTGAGGGCTTTCTGCATGTGACCTTCATTGGTTGTGATGTTGAACCCATGGTCAATGTATAAACATGGAGTGCAGAAGGTTAAGGGGGGACTTGATAGTCTTTAAAATGATGAGAGGGATAGACAGAGTTGACGTGGATAAGCTTTGCCCACTGAGAGACGGGAAGATTCAAACACGAGGACATGACTGGAGAATTAAGGGACAGAAGTTTAGGGGTAACATGAGGGGGAACTTCTTTACTCAGAGAGCGGTAGCTGTGTGGAATGAGCTTCCAGTGAAGGTGGTGGAGGCAGGTTCGATTTTATCATTTAGAAATAAATTGGATAGTTACATGGACGGGAAAGGAATGGAGGGTTATGGTCTGAGTGCAGGTAGACGGGACTAGGGGAGAATAAGTGTTCGGCACAGACTAGAAGGGCCGAGATGGCCTGTTTCCGTGCTGTAATTGTTATATGTTATATTACATGGTTAAACAGGGCTCTTGCTCGAGTTTTGGGCAGTGGCACCTGCAACCATTCATGTCGTTTCTGTGATTGATTATGCAAAGAAATACCAGGATATGAAAATATTAGCACCTTTAATGTTTAATATTCTGATTGAAAAGTAAGTTTGGCAAACTTAACTGGCTGACAGAAAGACTTATTTTCATCTGGCAGTGGAGATTAGCCACTTCAAATATCCAAACTCCACCTTTTGAGTTTGAAGATAATTGTAACGCAGGAGGGGGGCATTTAGATCAGTGCAGAGCAGAGAAGCGAGAGAGATGCAGCACTTCACAGCTTGCAGAGATGAATTTCTTCAGTGAGATGAGCCATATGGTTTGGGTGCTGTATAGGTGGCTGGTGCAGCCAGTCATTTAGAATCATGGTTATGAATCAACAAAGTGACAGACTCCAGCTGTGTTTCATCTGTCTCGGATTCCAAGGTGTCTTGCAATCTATGAAACATGAACGTAGGTGTGTATGTGTGTCTGTGTGTCTGTGTGTGTGAATGTGTGCGACTGTGTGTGCATGCGTGTGAGTGTGTGCTCTTGTATGTGTGTTTACGTGTGTGTGTCTGTGTGTGTGTGTGTGTGTGTGTGTATATATATGTGTGTGTGAATGTGTGTGAGTGTGTGCTCATGTATGTGTGTTTACATGTGTGTGTCTGTGCATGTGTGTGCTTGCGGTCACGTGTGTGTGTGACTGCGCGCGTGTGAGCTCATGTGTGTGTGTGTGTGCTCATGTGTGTGTGCTCATGTATGTGTGTTTACGTGTGTGTGTGTGTGTGTGTGTATGTGTGCTTTTTGTGCATGCACGTGTGTGTGACTGTATGCGCGTGTGAGCTCGTGTGCATGTGTGTGTGTGTGTGCTCATGTGCGTGTGCTCATGTGTGTGTGCTCATGTGTGTGTGCATGCACGTATGTGTGTGTGTGCGCGCTCATGTGTGTGCGCGCTCATGTGTGTGTGCATGCATGTGTGTGTGTGTGTCTGAGTGCGCACACTCCCAGATGCAGACACACACATATTCTCATATTGCAAATGTACGGATACAAGGCATACACAGTAAACCTGATCTGATGGGAATATCAGAAGTAAATAATCATTCCCACCGGTGCATTTCCTCTTGAAAACACTTATGCAAATCAACAAGTTTGCATTTGGAGGTTAATGAAAAGTCAAATACTATTTTGTTCTTACCTGCCCCTGCATCTATTCCCACACCACTATCCAGGGAACTAAACGGTCCCCCAGGTGTGGCAGAGATTCACATCCAACCTCGTTGGTTGCATTCGGTGCTGTTGATGTGGCCTCCAACATTGCCCCTCCCAACGCACAGCTCTCGGTTGGCTCTGTGCCGATTCCAGCCTTGTCATCAAATGCGCAGGCAATGGCGGTGCCGTTGTGGTCTCTTGGACGAACCTCGGCCTTGCAGGGGCTAGAAGGCAACAATTGGGACATCTTCTCATACTTGTCCAACCATTGATCACCAGGCCACTGTCTCCCATCCCATCACAGTTCCCATAACTCCAGGAGATTTTCCCCTCCACGACGTTCAACCAACGTTCAACAGTTCCCCAACTCTAACACTAGCACTCCCAACTCTATGTTGCTCATTTCTATCATTGAATATGCTTTTGGCAAAATCATTGAACATGCTTCTCTGCAAACCATTTATTAAGGCCAGAATAGGCCTGCTGAATTAATTGATAATCTAATAACTTGCATGTTCTCCCATGGATTTCTTGCGGTTTAAGTCTACAATGTATGCAGCCAGTATTTGAAATGAACGGCAGTAAGGGACAAATTGGAAAAAAATGGTTCGGGGCCTGAGGGGATGAAAAATAATCTGAATAATACCTGATGTTAGAGGTTTGAACCCTGTTGGAGAAATAATGAGTGAATGACACGAAGTATTTTTATTGCATAAAGCTGCCAGGGAATCAAGGCTGAGGAATTTGTCGCAGGTTGCAGATCCCGCTGTATGAGCCTCATCACGTTATTGATAAGAACCTGCTGGATTTACACATTAATTGTCTATTAAAATTCTGCAGGAAGTTCGGGCTGGTAATTAATGACATGGATAACGTTGTGATAGATGCTTCTGTGATGCAGCCCAAACTGTGGCGACCTGCTCATTCATGGCCACATTTTGCTGAATGATTTTATTTAAAAGGTTTAGATTCTTCTTTACTTCACTTTCTAACACCTGATTTCATTCCTTTTATTCCCTGTCTGGCTTTCCCCTTATTTAATTTAAACCCTTGTATTGTGTTAGTTGGATAGTCACCATTGGCCCTGGTTCTGTCCCAGAGGTTTTGTTTCATTCATTGCCTTATTATTAAAATGTATTCCCATTATATAACAATGCAAAATTATTTTCAAGCTGAAAGGTGCAGAATAAAGTTTTAACTAACATTGTGTGCTGTGCAATGCCCCAAAGGTCCAATCCATCAAGAATCGTTCATATGTACACAAAATTGCTGGAGAAACTCAGCGGGTGCAGCAGCATCTATGGAGCGAAGGAAATGGGCGACGTTTCGGGCCGAAACCCTTCTTCAGACTGACGTTCATGGTTGGTTTCCTATTCGAGTGTTAAGCTATGTAATTTCAAATCATTTAAACAGTGCTTTCTCACAGAGAATAAAATGTCCTTCACCTCTTCTCCATGTCCTTTGACTCCTCCATTGTCAGAGTGAGGCACAGCGCAAATTGGAGGAACAGCACCTCACATTTCGCTTGGGCAGCTTACACCCCAACGGTATGAACATTGACCTCTAACTTCAAGTAGCCCTCTCTCTCCATCCCTCTCCCTTCCTAGTTCTCCGGCCAGTGTTACTGTCTTCGATTACATTTTATCTCTGTTTGCTTTGTTGTTACCTTCTCCCAGCTAACAATGATCTATTCACTATTTTCCTTGATCTCCTTTCCCTTTGCCCTGTTTTCAGTCCTTCACACTTCATTATCTATGTATCTCCCTCTCCCCTGACGTCAGTCTGAAGAAGGGTCTCGACCCGAAACGTCACCCATTCCTTTTCTCCAGATATGCTGAGTTACTCCAGAATTTTGTGTCTACCCAGGTTAATTTGTTGCTGTGCTATCATTTCCACAGAGAAACTGGTCTGCACCAGCACATAAGTAGCAATGTTGCAGGAATAGGTCAGAGCCTATGTATCCTGTACCAATTGATTTCCCTTCTGATGTTGCAAAACCTTTTCTCCCTGTACAAGGTACTTGACTACCCTCAGCTTGACTGGGAGAGAACAGTTGCAACTGCACTCTAGGGGTTGATTCTAACCACGGGTGCTGTCTGTACGGAGTTTGCATGTTCTCCCGCGACCTCGTGGGATTTCCCCGGGTGCTCCGGTTGCCTCCCATGCTCCAAAGATATAGAGGATTGTATGTTCATTTGGCATCAGTAAAAATTGTAAATTGTCCCTCTTGTGTAGGATAGGTCTACTCTAACAGCATCTCCCAAATGGCACATAGAGTTGCTGCTTTACAGCACCAGAGACCCGGGTTCGATCCTGACTCTGGGTGCTGTTTGTATGGAGTTTGTATGGTCTCCCCGTCAATGTGTGGGTTTTCTCCGGGAACTCCGGTTTCTTCCCACATTCCAAAGACATTGAGTTTTGTAGGCTAATTGGCTTTGTATAATTGTTCCTAGTGTGTGTACAATAGTGCTAGTGGGTGGGGGTCGCTGGTCGGCACAGGCAGTGGGCTGAAGGGCCTATTTCTGTGCTGTATCTCTAAACTAAACTACATTCTGGACCAATACCATGAAGAAGGACAATGGCAGAAGGTACATTGGAACACCACCTCCAGCAGGTTCTGTGTCATAAGAATTTAACAATTTGGAATAGGCCAATTGCTCTTTTGAGTATTAATCATGATAATGGCTCATCTTCCAGCACAGTACCATGCACCATAAGAGTATAAAACATAGGAGCTGAATTAGGCCATTTGGTCCATCAAGTCTATACTGCCATTTGATCATGGCTGATCTATTTTTCCCTCTGAACCCTGTCCTCCTGGCTTCACCCTGGAACCTTTGACCCTTTTACTAATCAAGAACCCTTCAATCTCCCATTTTAAAATACCAGATATCTGTAGCAATGAACTCTACAGATTCACCACCCACTGACTAAAGACATTCTTCCTCACCTCCAGTCTAAAGGTACGTCCTTTTATTCTGAGGCTGTGTCCTCTGGTTCTAGTCTCTCCCATCACTGGAACCACCTTCTCCAAGTCCACTCTATCTCGGCCTTTTATCCCCTATCCCTTTATTCATTTAACATCCAGCTATCTAACCATTTCTGCTTTGGACATGTGATGGCCAATGTTTGCAGAGTAGGCTTTCATAAATAGTTGCACGGTAATGACTGGTTAATCTGTTGTTTAAGTGATTTTGGAGTGAGATAAATGCTGTTTCTGAATGTTGGTTTGAAGAAGGACGGCACGGTGGCGCAGTGGTAGAGTTGCTGCCTAGAGTTGGAGACTCAGGTTCGATCCCGACTACGGGCGCTGTCTGTACGGAGTTTGTACGTTCTTCCCTTGACCGCGTGGGTTTTCTCCGAGATTTTCGATTTCCACCCACACTCCAAAGACGTGCAGGTATGTAGATTAATTGGCTTGGTGTATGTGTAAATTGTCCCTAGTGTGTGTAGGATAGTGTTAATGTGTGGGGGTCACTGGTCGGCACGGACTTGGTGGGCCGAAGGGCCTGTTTCCGTGCTGTATCTTTAAACTAAATTCAACTAAACTAACCTAAAGGGTCCTGACCCAAAATGTCATCCATTCCCTCCACAGATGTTGCCAGACCATCTGAGTTCTTCCAACACTGTGTTTTGCTCATGAATTATGGTTCAATTCCTTTGAAACAGTCATGGGCTTTTTTGTATCAATTTTACCGAGCATCCTGTCTCATCCGAAAAACAGAATCAGAATGATTTTCAGAGTTGGTTCTCAAATTAGATTAAAACTCACTTGACTTGTGTTGATTGAGCAGCAAATATTTCTGTTTGGACAGTGGATGTCCTTGGTACGGATCGGCAATGTGTCGGCATGGGAAGATACATTTTAATCCCATTGTTCCAGGTTGGATTAAATATCGGAGGAGAAAGCATTATGGTTCTGCTCCACTTGACCAGCCACTCTGTCTTAAGAGCATGTTGTTGCATCTTTTAAAACGCCACTGCTTTGTGTGTCAGCACAAGAACATATTTGAATAATTAAATAGGCACAATCAAAAATACACAGGGATTCATTTAATTTGTTTCATGAATATATTAATAAATGCATTAGTTGTGATTATTTATTAAACATATTAGCACTGCAGAAATAGGGAAATGTGCAATAAACAAGTGTGACCACAGGCAGGAATTTGCAGAAGTATCGACTTGACTCGTTGGGGGTAACAAAATTCATTCTGTGATTAAGTTGTAATTTTCAATGTGCAATTTACCATGTATTGAACCATGAGTGGTTTAATTTAACGTGAGCGTAGATTAAATCCGTTCTGAGCATAGTGCTGCAGTGCAATATGCAGCTTTTAAAAGTACAGATGGGGAGTTAATGTAAGCATTGAACTGTGACTGATGAGACAATTACTTTTTCCACAGTAGAACACAGATGATTCAGGCCCTACACGACACATTGAAAACAGCCAAGCAGATAGCAGCCAATGTTCCTATTGTGCGGCAACAAACTCTTCTCCACGTTCAGTTGTTTGTGAAGCAGGCTTAAAGGTATCTGGTTTAATTCGGAAAACCCACCCTACATCTAACTTGGTTTCTTAGCATGAGTGAAGTTTATTGTCATGTGTACCGAGGTACAGTGAAGAGTATTTGTCACATGCTAACCTGTCAGCAGAAAGACAATATATGATTTTGTCCCGTGCCATCCACAATGTACAGACACATGATAAAGGGAATAATGTGAATAATGTTTAGTGCACGATAAAGTCCGATCAAAGATAATCCGAGGGTCTCCTGACCCTCTCAGTCTGACTCTCAATCTGAAGAAGAGTCTTGACCCGAAACGTCACCCGTTCCTTTTCTCCAGAGAACCTGCCTGACCTGCTGAGTTACTCCAGCATCTTGTGTCTATCTTTGGGATAAACCAGCATCTGCAATTCCTTTCTACATTCATCATTAGATCTCATTGAATGGCAGTGCAGGCTTGTGAGGTCGAACACTCCATAAAAATCTCTGAATTTTTATGTTTGTTTTGTATCTTGTCCATTAATATTTCCTAAGGACAGAGAATGGACCATATGTAATAAATAATTCTCCATCTCATCTTCGAAATAGTGTCAGGAATTTTTAATATTTATCTGAGAGAGCAGAGAGGGACTCGATTTAATTCTCAGCTGGAAGACAGAATAATATTTATTTTATGCAGGGCATCAAAAACTAACTCTGAAACTGGTTTTCTTGTATGGTTTGAATTCTATGAATTTGTAATTGTGAGGATCATAGAGTATCAAAGGTAAAATTGGATATCCCATTATTTTCATCTAGAATCGAGAGGCCACATTTTCTTTGCTTCTTGGATAAGGAGATATTGGAAAGAGAACTATTTTCTTCTTTAAAACAATAGGCATGAATCTCTCCAACATCTTTTCATAATCTTGGATCTTTCAAAATACGACACAGTACATTTTAAGTGCTGTTATTTTTATAAAGCTGGAAACATGACAGATAATTTGTGTCGAGCAAGATTCATAAACAAGAGATTATAAACAAATCTTTTTTGGTGATGTTGGTTCATTGAGGCTTAAGTTTAATATTGTCACATGTACAAGGTACAATGAAAAGCATTGTTGGCATGTCAAACAGATCAGATATACCATACATATACACAATCAGTTCAAACTGATATACAATAGAAAGATCAAAGGGGAAAATACAAAGTGCAGAATATAGTTCTCAGCTTTGTAGCGCATCAGTTCTTTTGACCAATTCCAATGTCCTCAGTGGGGTAGAGATGAATCCTAGTTTATGGAAGGATCATTTATGGAAGCCTGATAATGAAGGAGAAGAAACTGTTCCTGAATCTGGTGGTGTGCACGTTCAGGCTTCTGTACCCCTGCCAGACAGGAGCAGGGAGAAGAAGGAATGACAGTATGGGACAAGTCTTTGATTATGTTGGCTGCTTTTCTGAGGCAGTGTGAAATATAGATGGATTTAATGGTGGGAAGTCTGGTCAGTGTGACGGGTCTCGTATTGGTAAGAACACCACGACAGATGGGCGCAGGGGTGGGGCACGAGGCTCCTCACATATTCAATGTTCATGGCTGATCTACCTCAGTCCACAAATCGTTTTCTCAGCCAGTTCCCCATAGCACTGAATTCCCTGATCTTTCTTTTAAAACAATACATCTGCAGGCGTCATCTCCTTTTTAAATGCCACAACTAACTCCCCTACTCTTATCTGATGGCCAGACGTCAATAAAATTCTCAAAAGTGGATTACCTGTTTATTGTGGGAGCTTGCTGTGTATAAATTGTCAGAGGTTTCCTACACGTGATTGCACTTCAAAAGTACTTTCCTAGTCGTAAAGCACATAGTGAAAGCTGCCTTCCAGATACAAGCCATCCATGAAGAGGCTCAGAGGATACTTAAGATGTGATGGATTACTGTATATGTCCCTCAGGGGTATATTGAGAGTTAGAACAAAATCCTATGGGTGACTTTCTTTGGCCCAGCTGATCCATTCTTAGATGAGAGATGACTTCATAGGTTCTTATTGAAACATATAAGATTGTTAAGGGTTTGGACACGCTAGAGGCAGGAAACATGTTCCCGATGTTGGGGGAGTCCAGAACCAGGGGCCACAGTTTAAGAATAAGGGGTAAGCCATTTAGAACGGAGATGAGAATACACTTTTTCTCACAGAGAGTTGTGAGTCTGTGGAATTCTCTGCCTCAGAGGGCGGTGGAGGCCGGTTGTCTGGATACTTTCAAGAGAGAGCTAGATAGGGCTCTTAAAGATAGTGGAATCAGGGAATATGGGGAGAAGGCAGAAACGGGGTACTGATTGGGAATGATCAGCCATGATCACATTGAATGGCGATGCTGGCTCAAAGGGCCAAATGGCCTACTCCTGCACCTATTGTCTATTGTCTATTCATAAGTTGTAGGAGCAGAATTAGGCCATTCGGCCCAGCAAGTCATTCAATCACAGCTGATCTATCTTTTCCTATCAACCCCATTTCCAGCCTTCTCCCCGTAACCCTTGACACCCGTACTAATCAAGAATCTATCAATCTCCACCTTAAAAATATCCATTGACGTGGCCTCCACTGTCTTCTGTGGACCGTTCCCTCTGCCCTTGCCTCTTATGTTACTTCAGCATCAAGAGCAGAGTGGACCCCTACCTGTGTCTTTATTTTTGAGTGTCCGGCCCCCACATGAAATGTCGGCAGGTTGCTATGGGTATTATTTAGCCTGCACTGCAGGTCATTCACCATGAGTTGTATCACAGGAACATATTCATCACTGTTTGAACAATCTCCTCATGGAAACAAGTATGAGGGATGAGAAATGAGATTACCAACCTCAACATATTATTGTGTAAAATCAAGATGCATCCGTGATATTCAACCTTCTTCTAGATTAGATTAGTTGAGAGATACTTTGGCACACCGAGTCCACACCAATTTACATCTATACTAAGTATACAAACCCAAGCCAATTAACCTACAAACCTGTATGTCTTTGCAGTGTGCGAGGAGACCAAAGATCTCGGAGAAAACCCACGCAGTCACGGGGAGAACCTGCAAACTCCATACAGACAGCAACCATAGTCGGGTTCGAACTTGGGTCGCAGGCGCTGTAAGGCTGCAACTCGCCACTGTGCCGCCCCACGTTTCCATGGTAACTAATTCCTGCATTGAAGTATCCAATAAAATTAATAAAGTCCTCAAAAAAAATGTAGTTGTGTTTCAGGTTATGAAAAGCACTGTAACATAATATTCTTAATAAAACTAATAATAATTTAAAGAATTGTACTGGCAGGGATGTTGGTGAATCTCAGTTGCTATTATAATATGTTCATTTGCTGGATATAGATCTGAATTGCTTGGAGAATAGAAATGTGAACTGAAATGCATGGCAAATAATTCAAAAATAAAGCATAATCTGATAATTTAGCTGCCTGCATCATTAAACGTTCCCCATGGATAATTCAAGAGGTAGCCTGGAATTAATATTTTCTTCCATTCTTTCTGCGGAGAGTCTAATATCAAGGCTGAAAAACTGTGCATAATTATTGCACTGGTCCAATCTCTTTAATGGTAGACGCAGTGTTTTGAAGCATTCCCAATAAGGCTGAGTGCGGCGAGCAGACCCTGTGGTATAATGCAACAACATATTAAATGTCTGGGGCACGGTCATAACATTTCAAGAGTGGATGCTGAGTCTGGGGAAAAGGTTGGAGATGAAAGTACATAATCTTATATTTTCATGGCATCACAAATTGCTCCCGGTAGATGATGTGCAGAGTTGTACTGAGTAAACAAGACGTCTGCTTTCTGTGATTAAAACCAAGACCACGAGTTATATTCTGCTCTGATAAAAACGGGGGAATTGGTGAATGGTAAGTGTAAAGTTCTGAGGGGATTTTCTTGATTCCAGGTCCAACAATATTCATTAGATCATAAGATCATAGTAGTATTAGGCCTTTCGGCCCATCAAGTCTACTCCGCCATTCAATCGTGGCTGATCTACCTTAACCCTCCTAATCCCAATTCTCCCCATAACCTCTCCACTCCCGTACTAATCAAGAATCTATCTATCTCTGCCTTAAATATATCCACTGACTTTGCCTCCACAGCCTTCTGTGGCAAAGAATTCCACAGATTCACCACCTTCTGACTAAAGAATGACAAGATTCAAAATGATCACAACCGTTCAAACATCCACCCCGAACGTACATCCCTTCCTCCACTTGACAGTGGGATAGCAAGGTTGTCTGCACTAATTCACAAAGATATGCTTGACAGCATCTCCCCCCAATGCACCCTGACGCCCTGATTTTTATCATTTAGGCCAGTTGACATTTGAGTTTAGAATTTAGAGAGACAACATGGAAACAAACCCATTCAATCCATATCAACTATCGAGCACGTGTTCACATTTGTTCTATGTTATCCCACTTTATCGTTCACTCTGCACACACTGGGGGCAATTTTACTGAGGTCACTCAAACTACAAACCCACCCATCTTTATGAATGTGGGAGGAAACCATAGCATTCGGAGAGAGCCCAATGTGGTAAAAAAGAACAAACTCCACAGAACAAACTCCACACAGACAGCACCCGAGATCAGGATCGAACCTGCGTCTTTAGCAGTGTGAGGCAGCACCTCAACAAGTTGCACCACTGTGCTGCCCTCAGATGCCATCTGTCACACCCTGATTTGAAGTTATCCTGTCGCTCCCAGTTGGTTGGCCATTGGTGGCACAATGGCGCAGTTTGTGGTGCCCCAACCTCACAGTGTCCTAAACCTGGTTTCAAACCAGATGTGGGTGTTGTGTGTGTGTGTGTGGAGTCTGAATCTTTTCACCGTGACTGCATGCCTTTCCTCTGGTTGTTCCAGATTCCCCCCTCATCCCATGGATGTTTTATGGCAGATGGATTTGTCACTTTAAATTGACCCTGGTGTGTTGGTGAGTGGTTGAATCATGAGGAAATTGATGAGAATGTTATAGACTCATGGAGTCTTAGAGTGATACAGCATGGAAGCAGGCCCAACTTGCCCACACCAGCCAACATGTCCAGGTACACTAGTCCCACCTGCCCGCATTTGGACCATATCCCTCTAAACCTGTCCTATCCATGTAATGTTAGAGAATAAAATATGTAGGATTTGTGTAAATAAGTGGTTGATGCACAGGGTGGATTTTGATGGGCTGGGGGCAGTTTTTGTGTCGTGTCTTTTTACAACAGAGGAATTTTATGACAGAGAAACTCTCTACTGTTGAAGCATCTTCACCACCATCTTTTCAAAGGGATTGGTCTTTTGCAGTGATGCTCCCATTCCACAATTAATTCTCATCAGTATACACTGAAAGCAAATGTTGTGTGTTTAATAAATTGTATATTGTTTCGTCCAAAAAACTCCAATAGTCTTCCACCACTGCATTATCCCACAACCAATAATTACCTCCAAATGCACTTCTTCAGAAGATCTTTAATGTCCATCTGAACAGCACAGCTTCTGTGTCATACCTTATCCACCCTTTAGCACTACATATTTTATATTTGGATGAGAATACTTGATACCAGACCAGTCTGGGTTTTCAAACTGACAATGAGATAGAGCAATACTTTCAAAGAAGCGCTGGTCAGACTAATCAAACAGAGGGTGACAAATCTCTTGGATCAGATTATCTGGTTTTATAAATGATGTGGTTGCAGACATAGTGCATTCAATGGTTGTCACCTTTTAATATTTCCAGATTCGGGAAAGGTTCTGGCCGATTGGAAAGCAGCAAATGTAATATTATCATTCAGACGAAGGAGTGATAAAGATAACGGAGAGGTATAACCTGTTAGCTTAACATTGTCAGTTGAAATCCGTCATTAATTGATGACAGAGCATCCAGTTTTGTGTCACCAGCAAACTATGAAATACCATGTTGGTTCCTTCAGGTATTTACAATATATTTCAGCGATTTGGGTGAGGCCTAACACTGATCCTACCATGCCCCATTTGTCATAGAAACATAGTAACAAAGAAACATAAGAACCATAGAAAATAGATGCAGGGGTAGGCTATTCAGCCCTTCAAGCCAGCAGCGCCATTCAATAGACAATAGGTGCAGGAGCAGGCCATTTGG
The DNA here is from genome assembly GCF_010909765.2 of Amblyraja radiata. NCBI lineage: Eukaryota > Metazoa > Chordata > Chondrichthyes > Rajiformes > Rajidae > Amblyraja > Amblyraja radiata. Next base: position 8,458,493 of record NC_045992.1, on the reverse strand, counting down.
CCCTTCGAGCCAGCACCACGGCTAGCATGGCTGATCATCCAAAATCAGTCCCCGTTCCTGCTATTTCCCTATATCCCTTGATTCTGTTTTCCCTCAGTCATCACGTGCCACCCTGAAAAGGACGATTTATTCCTGTTCAACATTCTGCCTGTCAACCAGTTTGCAGTTCCTATTGAAACCTTCCCCTCAATGCCATGCTCTTTAATTGGCCACGCTAATTTTTCATGTGAGCCTTTATCAAAAGCATTCGAAAGTTCAAATAATTCACATTCACTCGTTCTCCCACATCTTTTCAATCTGTCACATTTTCATAAACAAAACTCCAGTAGGTTTCTGAGCTACAAATTCCCTTTCAAAAACACCACATTGATTTTTGTCTAACCCCATTAATATTTTTCTCACCAGTTGCTTTGTTCATTATTGTAGCCTCTGGCATTTTCCCTTCTACTGATGTCATGCCCACTGGTCTGCAGTTTCCAGTTTCACTTTCTCCCTCCCACTTATATTCCAGTCTGCAGGAACTGTTCGATATTCCATAGATTTCTGGAAATTGATAACCAGTGCTTCCATTGTTTCCTCAGCGACTTCCTTTCGTAGTCTGGGATGTAAGAATTGAGTTTTGTTACGTTTCCAATGTGGTTAATCTACTGGATTAATATTTAAAGGGCTGGACCACTGATCTGGAGACGTGTTTAAATCTCAGACAGCTGTTGAGATATAAAATTCAATTAAATAACATTGTAATTAAAAGTTAGCATCAGTGATGAAGACTTTGACACTAAAAGATTATTATAAAACTCATCTGATTCACTGCCGTTTTACAGGGATGGAAGTAGAGACAGACACAGCAAGCACCTAGACCCACTACAATTGGCCAAGTGCCACATTAGGTCATCGGAGGATTTAATCTCAAAGAAACATAGTAACATAGAAAATAGGTGCGGGTGTAGGCCATTCGGCCCTTCGACCCAGCACCGCTATTCAATATGATCATGGCTGATCTTCCAAAATCAGTGCCCCGTTCCTGCTTTCTCCCCATATCCCTTGATTCCATTAGCCCTGAGAGCTAAATCTAACTTCAGCAGCTCTAGGTTTTTGAGACCCTTTCCCTCTGGTTTCTCCATTTGAGCTTCCTCATAGGTCGCTCTGAACTTCCTAACTTCCTCAGAACACAGGGTGACACAGTGGCGCTGTGGTAGAGCTACTGCCTTACAGCGCCAGAGATCTGGGGTCGATCCTGACTATGGGTGCTTGTCTGTATGGAGTTTGTACGTTCTCTCCATGCGTGGGTTTTCTCCGAGATCTTCGGTTTCCTCCCACACTCCAAAGACGTACAGGTTTGTAGGTTGGTACACAAAATTGCTGGGGGAACTCAGCGGGTGCAGCAGCATCTATGGAGCGAAGGAAATAGGCGACGTTTCGGGCCGAAACCCTTCTTCAGACTGATAGGGGGTGGGGAAAGAAAGAAGGACAAAGGGAGGAGGAGGAGGAGCCCGAGGGCGGGCGGATGGGAGGAGACAGCTAGAGGGTGAAGGAAGGGGAGGGGGGGAGGGGACAGCACGGGCTAGCCAAATTAGGAGAATTCAATGTTGATGCCAAGGGGACGCAAGGACCCCAGACGGAATATGAGGTGCTGTTCCTCCAATTTCCGCTGGTGCTCACTCTGGCAATGGAGGAGACCCAGGACAGAGAGGTCGGATTGGGAATGGGAGGGGGAGTTGAAGTGCTGAGCCACCGGGAGATCAGGTAGGTTATTGCGGACTGAGCGGAGGTGTTCGGCGAAACGGTCGCCCAACCTACGCTTGGTCTCACCGATGTAGATCAGCTGACATCTAGAGCAGCGGATGCAGTAGATGAGGTTGGAGGAGATACAGGTGAACCTTTGTCGCACCTGGAACGACTGCTTGGGACCTTGAATGGAGTCGAGGGGGGAGGTGAAGGGACAGGTGTTGCATTTCTTGCGGTTGCAAAATAACACCCACACACAACTGACTGACTTCATCCACTTCACCACCAACTTCCATCCGGCACTCCAATACACCTGGACGATTTCAGACACTTCCCTACCATTCCTTGACCTCACCATCTCCATCGCAGGGGACAGACTCCTGACCGACATACATTATAAACCCACTGACTCACATGGCTATCTGGACTACACGTCTTCCCACCCTGCCCCCTGTAAAGACTCCATCCCCTACTCCCAATTCCTCCGCCTACGCCGCATCTGTTCCCAGGATGAGACATTTCATACCAGGGCATCGGAAATGTCCTCGTTCTTCAGGGAACGGGGATTCCCCTCCGCCACCATAGATGAGGCTCACACCAGGGTCTCATCCATACCCCGTAACGCTGCTCTCTCTCCCCATCCCCGCACACGCAACAAGGGCAGAGTCCCTCTGGTCCTCACCTTTCACCCCACCAGCCGGCAAATACAACACATAATCCTCCGCCATTTCCGCCACCTCCAACGTGACCCCACCACTCGCCACATCTTCCCATCTCCCCCCATGTCTGCCTTCCGCAAAGACCGCTCCCTCCGCAACTCCCTCGTCAATTCTTCACTTCCCTCCCGCACCACCCCCTCCCCGGGCACTTTCCGTTGCAACCGCAAGAAATGCAACACCTGTCCCTTCACCTCCCCCCTCGACTCCATTCAAGGTCCCAAGCAGTCGTTCCAGGTGCGACAAAGGTTCACCTGTATCTCCTCCAACCTCATCTACTGCATCCGCTGCTCTAGATGTCAGCTGATCTACATCGGTGAGACCAAGCGTAGGTTGGGCGACCGTTTCGCCGAACACCTCCGCTCAGTCCGCAATAACCTACCTGATCTCCCGGTGGCTCAGCACTTCAACTCCCCCTCCCATTCCCAATCCGACCTCTCTGTCCTGGGTCTCCTCCATTGCCAGAGTGAGCACCAGCGGAAATTGGAGGAACAGCACCTCATATTCCGTCTGGGGTCCTTGCGTCCCCTTGGCATCAACATTGAATTCTCCCAATTTGGCTAGCCCGTGCTGTCCCCTCCCCCCCTCCCCTTCCTTCACCCTCTAGCTGTCTCCTCCCATCCGCCCGCCCTCGGGCTCCTCCTCCTCCTCCCTTTGTCCTTCTTTCTTTCCCCACCCCCTATCAGTCTGAAGAAGGGTTTCGGCCCGAAACGTCGCCTATTTCCTTCGCTCCATAGATGCTGCTGCACCCGCTGAGTTCCCCCAGCAATTTTGTGTACCTTCGATATTCCAGCATCTGCAGTTCCCTTTTGAACAGGTTTGTAGGTTAATTGGCTTGATATAACTGTAAGAAATGTCCCCAGTGTGCTTAAGGTAGTTTTAATGTGCGGGGATCACTGGTCTGTGCTGACTCGGTGGGCCGATGTGTCTGTTTCCGCACTGTATCTCTAAACTATTCTAAACTAAATCACTTACTAAGGGATTTGTTTCCTCACAGAAACAATCTCAAACTCAATATTACCAGAGATTATATTAACAATATAAATGCTGGATAATTATTTTATAATTTAGGTTATCCGTTTTAGTTGCACTCCAGAGAACTGTGTCATATGGAACCACTGTAATTCAGATCCTCCAATTTCCTGAGGTCTTGGATAGAGCTGTTCCCAAGCCAGGCTGTGATGCATCCCGATAGAATGCTTTCTACGGTGCATCTGTAGCAGTTAGTGAAGGTTGTTTGGGACATGCTGAACTTCCTGGCCCTTCTAAGGAAGTAGAGACTTTTGTGTGTGTTCTTGGCCATAACTTCGACGTGGCTGGTCAAATAAATATTCCGAGGAACTAGGAACTTGAAGCTTTCGACCATCTCTACGTCAGTGCCATAAATGTATGCCTGAGTGTGTGTCCTGCTTTGCTTCCTGAAGCCAATCACAAATTCCTTTGTCTTGCCGACATTGAGAGAGAATACTCATTTGTAATTGCCCTTTGAAAGTGGTGGTGAGCCATCTATTTGAACTGACGCAGTCCATTTGTAAAGGTACTCATCATTGTCGCTGTGTAGAAAGCTCCTTATTTGGACCCAGTATTGATAAGGGAGCTTTGACCAGGAGGAGGGGGACTTACAGATGATGGCATTCCCTCTCGTCCTGGATGTGGAGAGATTGCTGTGGAGAGATTCAGGTGTAAAAGAGCATTAACTCCTTCATCTCAAATTCGTCTGTTGATTTACTTAAATTAGTTAATGGTGGTGTCAGAGAGCAGCACTAGAGTATCACTAGATGTTCATCTACCAGTTTGAGTAATGGGCCGTTGTAGCCCAAAATGATTAGCAATTAATGGTTATTTTACAACAGCATATTAACTTTTATGTTGATCAAACTGGAATCAATATATCAGTGAGCTACATGTTTGTTTAATTCTGTTGGTTGATAACCAGATGCATTTGAATAAAGGTCAACATTTTAGTTACAGACCTGTGGATGTTAGCTTTAATACAAAACTATTTTAATAATGATTAATGCAAGAGTCATCAGCTAACACAAAATATAACATTAATCTAATCCGCTAAAGTCAAAGATCAACAAGCAAAGGAACAGAAGTTCCTTATATTTGAACAGATTAATAACCACTGCTGTTGTTGAAGTGCCTGCAGTTTTGGAATCTTAAATTTTCGCTGTAATCATGATCCTGATTGAACCAAGAAAAAAGACACAAAGTGCTGGAGTAACTCAGCCGGTCCAGCAGCATCTCTGGAGAGAAGGTATGGGTGAAGTTTCGGGGCGAGACCCTTCTTCAGACTGATGTCAGGGGAGTGGGCAGAACAAAGATAAAATGTAGTCGGAGACAGTAAGACTGGTGGGAGACCTGGGAAGGGGGAGGGGATGAGTGATAGGTGGATACCTGTGATGGGGGATAGGCAGATGATTGGACAAAGGCCAGAGGTGAAATTACAAAAAATGTGAAACAATGATAGAAGAGGTGAAAATTGTGGGACCAGAGGAAGGAACATAGGTGGAAGGGGAGAAATGGGTGCGAGGCCAGGTGGGGCACAGGGAAAAGAGGGGAGAAAAAGGTGGGGGTAGAAGCGGGTATGATTTCTCCAGAGAAGCTGCTTGATCGGCTGAGTTACTCCAACACTTTGTGTCTTTTATTGTAAACCAGTATCTGCAGTTCCTTGTGCCCTGTCTGAACTCCTGACAAATTTTCTTGCAAAAATTAACTTAGAGTTATAGAGACTCAGAAAGGCACCATCTACTTGACAAGCATATACTAGGAGAGAGCAGCTAAAACAACATACCTCCAGAAATTAGAGTGCCCACCTTTCAGCACTCGTCAATGCCTTTGACTTGATAGATGATTTTTAATCGTGAGAGTTTAGGTAACGTCATTTTTAAATGGAGTGTTAATGTGGTTTAAGTGAAAAGATAAATCCAAGGTGAAACTTTTCAAACTTTGTACCTCGTTTTTATTAAAGGAAAAAGCAGTTGACTTGTTGCAAACTGTGACACTACTACAGAATAAAAGTCATAAAGTAGTGGTTGCTTGTTCAGGTTCAAGTTCAGGTTGAAGTTCACATTTATTGTCACATGCACCAATTAAGGGACAGTGATATTTGAGTTGCCCTACAGCCATACGAGTAAAAAGAACACAATACACAATAAAATTTAACATAAACATCCACCACAGTGGAATCAGCATTCTTCACTGTGATGGAAGGTAATAAAGTTCAGTCATCTTCATCCTTTGTTCAGGCCTTGAACCCTCCGCAGTCGCCACTACAGATGTTCAGGCCCTCTCGTTGGGATGATCGAAACTCCGACGCTGGGATGGATCGGAACACTCTCCGTGGCTTGGAGTTCCCAAATCAGCCACTTTCTGACAATAGGATGGCGATTTTTCCAAGACCATTTTGGTTTGAGTCGGGACTCTTCTTCTGAAGACCCAAAACGTCACCTATTCCCTTTCCCCAGAGATGCTGCCTGACCTGCTGCGTTACTCTGGCTGAGGTATCCGTTGTAGGTAACAAAAAAGCTTATCACTGTACTTCGGTACATGTGACAAACTCAACATAGAAAATAGGTGCAGGAGTAGGTCATTCGGCCCTTCGAGCCAAAATCAGTACCCCGTTCCTGCCTTTTCCCCATCTCCCTAGATTCCGTTCCGAAACAAAACTAAATTAAACTGAATCTAAACTAAAATTTGTGTTGAGATGCAGTCTTGAGCTTCTAATGCTCTTTGCCTCAGATGGTTAAATACGGTGCTGGCACACTAGAGGTGATGGTGAATTTCATCATCAATGTCGGTCTTAGTTGAGAAATGGCTCCTGAGTTAGGGGAAGTGGTCCCTGATATCTGGAGGAATTTGCGGACAGCTCAGGGAAGGTGTTGTAACCCCAGGTTTGGATGGTGGAGGTCTTATGTTCTGCATATGGTCGGTATAAGTTCCATTCTCCCATAAACTTTAGTGAAAAACGACTTGGAACAGCCTCAAGACGTATATATACATATACATAAGTGTTACCTGCTGCTGCTGCAGCTCGATGACTGAGGTTGCAATGACCTTGGTTCTGGAGTGGAGATAACACAGGTTGAACAGTTTCCCATTTGTCCTTTAGATTAGCTCCACTCCAGCAGGAAGCTCACTTCAGGAAAGGGAATGCTCTGACTGATGTGCTATTAATAGCAACAAATGTGCCATTAGCAACTCCCAGGGCTAATTAATCATCTCTTGGTGACACATATTGACCATTAAACAGTTTTCATTAGCATCTAGTGGTTAGGCTGCTTGGGTGAGTCCATCTATCTTCATTAGTCCAACGCTTCCAGCTATATCATGGGCAGACAAGCTTGGTTTCTCTGCTGTTACCTTCAGTGTTAAAGGTGTGTTGCTGATTGCTCTGTAACTGTGGTGGAGTTGATGTGGGGGTGGGAAGGCAATTAACACACTTTAACATACTTGTTTTAAACCATCAAAAATGCCTCCACTTGAACTGCACCCATCCTCCAGTCATCGTTCCCTTCCCAAGAATGTTTTGAGCGCACGTTGAATTAATTTCCTGTCACCACATCCCATGTCATACTCAGAATATTTTATTTTGTGTTTCAAGTCTTCCTTGTGACAGTAACTCTCAGTAGAAGAAACAGTCTTTTAGCCAACATAAATGTGGCAATGACAAGTGTAAACATTGCAATCGTTTATTAACGCAAGCCGGCAGATGCGTTGTGTAGAAATTGCAAAGATTGCAGTTTGCGATATAGGTGTGGAAATTATATGTGCGCTGCTAATAATGAGGGTGGATCCCAAGTGGGCTGTTTCTCCACTGAAAGAAAGAACTTGCATGTCTCTGCCGAGTTCTTCAGTCTTGGGATGCCCCATGTGTAGGAAGGAACTGCAGATGCTGGTTTACACCGAAGATAGACACAAAATGCTGTAGTAGCTCAGCGGGACGGGCAGCGTCTCTGGAGAGAAGGAATGGGTGATGTTTCGGGTCGAGATCCTGAGTTTGAAGAAGAGTCTCAACCCGAAAAGTCACCCGTTCCTTCTATCCAGAGATGCTGCCTGTCCCCATGAGTTACTCCAGCATTTTGTGTCTATCTTGGGATGTCCCATGCTCCTCACACCAATGCAAGACACAGCTGCAAGGAAGGGAATGTGTCAGTTTGTGCACTCAAGGTCCCACATATAGCAAGTTCACAAGTTACAGGAGTAGAATTAGGCCATTCAGCCCATCGAGTCCACTCCGCCATTCAATCATGGCTGATCTCTGCCTCCTAATCCCATTTTTTTGCCTTCTCCCCATAACTGTTCTAATCAAGAGCTGGTCTATCTCTGCCTTTAAAATGTCCACTGATTTGGCCTCCACAGCCCTCCACAGCAATGTGGAGATGACTAAAGGGCCTGTCCCACTTAGCCGATTTTTTCGGTGACTGTCCACTTACGACTACACCTACGACCACACAGGCGACAATCTACGGCAACCAAAGTCAACCTACGTCCACCAGCGACAAGCTACAACGAGCAACGACCCTGTCGGCGACAACTGAAGACAAATGAAGACAATTCAGTCGCCCGGACCTGTCACCGGTTGACGTAGGTTGACGTAGGTAGTCACCAATGGAATTCACCGAAGACCGCATCTGGCGACAACCAACGTCACCTGGCAACAACCTGCGTCATCCTGGTGACCACCAACGACAGGAGAAGACAAGCTACGTCAAGCCCACAGTCGCCGAAAAGGTTTGAACCTTTCAATATTTAAGATTGTACCCGGATCTCTGGTGCTGTAAGGCAGAAGCTCTACCGCTGCACCACCGTGCTGCTATTGAAAGTTATTCCTCCAAAAATATATAAAGATAAAGCAAAACACAGCACTCATCTCTAAAAAAAGGGGAAAAGGAGATGGTTATCAAAATTAAATTAAGATATGTAAAACCGATCTTTGATATTTTTGCTGTTGAGGGTGAATGCTCTGTGATGTCTTTAGTGAAAAGTTATAACAGCTTCTGCACCTTAATTAAAAGGGTTAAACAAACGCTCTGTTATAAATTGTAATCTGTGCAATTCCAAGTATTTTATTGACGTGGACACATTAAAGGCTCAAGGATTGAGCACAGTTCTCAAATGAGCTGAGTGACAAGACTGAATACTTTATTAAATTCTTTATTAGTCGCTCAGATATTCTCCGGCTGACTTCAATTCAATCGGTTGTTATACTTAATGAAATTTGTTTCTTCTAATGTTAGTGCAAAGTTTCATGCACCAGAGAGGCTTGAACGAGATGTTGGGAGGAATGTTTCCTAGCACACAGTAAACCTGAAATACATTAGTGGTGTTCCCTGTTCTGCCTTCACTCACTGGGTGCAGTAAAGATCAGCCTCCGAGGACATCTGTCACAGCAACAAGTTTAAGAGACAAGTACAAGCATTTAGTTCTGGCTGATTAATAACCTCATGGTGTCGTATTCGGTGGGAGGGGAGAGCTCAAATAGTGAGACGTGTCAGAATTTTATTTTCATTCTCACACAGATTTCTTCAATGAAGTGAAGGTGGGGTGTAAAGTAAAAGCAAAGTCTGAATATATGCTCTCGCCCCTCAACCCTTTAGTGGTTTGAGATAATGTGGAAGAATCAGACACAGGTTGCAAGAGTGCAACTAATTCTCGGCTTTCTCATTCTCATTCTTGTGTCCACATCCGTCTACTTCTAATTGGCTCCTGCAACCTCCTCTTTTCCACTGAGTGTGTTCTGGTCATTAATTATTTAGTTCTGGTCATCGACTTTAAAGACTGATTACAACTCATCTTGGATGTGATGACTTGAGGTATAGATTATGACCACCCACTTGGTCCTCAACAGGTCCATCATAGGACCCAGGAGGTAACAGGAGTTTGGATAACATGGATCACATCTCATATCCATGGAGCCACCTCTCAGTGAAGGGAGGTTTTGAAGAAAAAAATCATCTACAGTGTGAGGGGATTTATTTCCTTCAGCTGTGAGGAAAAGGGTATTTGAAGATAGCATCCCCCAGCCCCAAACATGCCCCGGTCCTCCAGTAAGTTGCTCTTCCCTTGGGGTGTTCTGAAGTAGCCAAAGATGCAAACATTCCACAAACTATCTTGAGTCGGAAGGAACTGCAGATGCTGGTCTAAACCGAAGACAGACACAAAAAGCCAGAGTAACGCAGCATCTCTGGGGAAAAGGAATAGGTGACGCTTTGGGTCGGGACCCTTCTTCAGAAGAAGAGTCCCGACCCAAAACAGTCTCGACCCGAAACATCACCTATTGCCTGACTCGCTAAGTTCCTCCAGCTTTTTGTGTCTGTCCACAAACTGTCTTGTTGGTTATCTTTGGGATGTGTAAAGACATGAAGATTCGTTATTGCTGAGCTAGGATGGATCTGCAAATCCCCTGGCCGAAAATAATGAGCTAAAACTATGAGCTTTCCTCTGCTGGGCAAAGTTCCATTTCTTGGTTTGTTAGTGAGCCTAATTTCAATTCCCTTTCCTCAATTGTTAGAAGCGCTGCAGTTGAATGTTCCCACTGTGAGAAGCTTGATCCCTGCCTCCTTTATGTACACTCTGCTTTCTCATGAATAATGCACTCTGTTAAATGCTCTTGAATCAAACACTGTGGGTTTAAGTCCTGTTGCAGTGATGCCAGTGCAGTGTGGATGAAATCCTGCACTACACAAGGTGCAGTCATTTGGATGGGGTGTTAAAACAGAATCTGCTCTCCCATGTACACATAAGAGGCACTTATTTAACAGTAGAACAAGTGCGTTATCCCACTGCCGTGTACGATATTTAACCAGTCAAAGCAGGTTCTCCGCTGTCTGATGAAACGTGCTGAGTACAATTTGGCGTCTTTCCTCCATTACACTAATAACAGTGCGTTCTCACCCCTTTACTATATTTCCTATGCACTCTTGACGGTGTGGCCAAATTCTGCTCTAACTCCATTTACAGGTTTGCAGTACAGTGGGCCGCATGTCAAACAATTATGAGATGGAATACGGGAAGGAAATAGAGAGCTTAGTAACATAGTGTCAAGACCCATATTTCACTTGGGCTACAAGGAATTTGCCTTGGTGCTCCGCCCACAAGTAACAACATGACATACAGTGACATACGGTGAATGACTCAGAATACACTAAACATGAATAATAATGATAAAACACCATTGATCAAGCATGTCAACCAACAAAATACCAGATCAAAGGGAGGCTACAGATTTTTGGCTGTTGAGTAGAGCTACTACTCGTGGATAAAAACTGCTTTTTATGTCTGGCTGTGGCAGCTTTGACAGTCCGGAGTCGCCTTCCAGAGGGAAGTGATTCAAAGAGTTTGTGGCCAGGGTGAGAGGGGTCAGAGATGATCTTGCCTGCTTGCTTCCTGACCCTTGCAGTGTACAGTTCGTCAATGGAGGGAAGGTTGCAGCCAATAACCTTCTCTGCTGATCGGACGATTCGCCTCCAGGTGTCGTGCTTGGTGGCTGAGCCAAACCAGACCATGATGGAGAAGGTGAGAAATGGACAATGTGTTGGTGTTAGTGCGGTTATGATATTGGAGTAGGAAGGAACTGCATATGCTGGTTTATACTGAAGATAGACACAGAATGCTGGACTAACTCCGCGGGTCAGGCAACATCTCTGGAGAAAAGGAATAGTTCTTGATTAATACTGGTGTCAGAGGTTATGGGGAGAAGGCAGGCGAATGGGGTTGGGAGGGAGAGATAGATCAGCCATGATTGAATGGCAGAGTGGACTTGATGGGCCAAATGGCCTAATTCTACCCCTATCACATGATCTTATGAATAGGTGACTTTTCTCCGGAGATGCTGCCTGACCCGGTGAGTTGCTCCAGCTTTTTGTGTCTGATGTTGGAGATCAGGTGGTTCACCCTGCAACAAGGGGCATGAACTGAAATTGTAAAAAGGGAAGAGGTGACCCATGATTTGGATGTAAGACAGAAGGGGGAAAATGAATGGAACAAATTGCCTAGACAAGCTGGCGGTGTTGGCAAATTTAACACCTGCACTGGGCTTTGGGGCACAAAATGAGGAAGGGTTTAGCACAACAGGCTGCTTCACTCCAGAGGTGTGGGGACTGGAGACAGAGCATAATGTGACAAAAAACCGAAACGTTGTTCAATTGAGTGAAATATATTCTGCTCATTATCTCTGTTTGACCTCACTTACACAGTGTAACAGGTCCGACAATCATTTACATTCAGAAAATGGTACAATTCACACTTTCAGCCTATTTCATCAACAGTCTTCATGAATTATTACTGCAGTTTCCCCTCAAGCATTGTTTAAGAACCAATTACTTTTAATAGTGTTTCCTGTAATGCACCATTTTTGATGCTACAAATGTGCAGATTGAAGCAGGCAGTTATTGATTGCTTCAGAGGGACAAGAAAAGTATTCAACGCACACACTCTGCCTTCCCTGAACTCACTGTCTCATCGCAGCCACAGTATAAATGATTTATATCGGGATTAATTGGAAACACGATTAAAGTAACATTTCATATCCTCAGTGTAAATAACATTACAAGAAATCATTCATGATATAATTTCAGAAATCTATTTGTCGGAACGTATTGAACGCAACAGGAACAAGACTCTATGCGCTATTAATTTTGCAGAGACTCTACCTGTCCTCTTAAATAATAGTGGTCGATACCAAGACACTTGTGTTGAAGGGAGGCTGAGAAACAGAGTTGTAGCTTGAGTTGCCGTGTGCATGGTGACACAATGCATAAAGGCCACTGACTTCAATCACTCAACCATTGTCGATGGTGTTCTCAGCTGCCAGGAACTTAAACTCTGGAACTAGCTCAGCCCTCTATAAGCTACTTCTCATATAGATAGAAGACAGACACAAAATGCTGGAGTAACTCAGCGGGACAGGCAGCATCTCTGGAGAGAAGGGCCTGGTGACGTTTCGGGACGAGACCCTTATAATGTCATCCATTCCTTCTCTCCAGAGATGCTGCCTGTCCTGCCGAGTTACTCCAGCATTTGTGTCTAGCTTTGATTTAAACCAGCACATGCAGTTCCTTCCTACACACCTCATATAGGCTGTGGTGGTAGTGCATCTCCTTACCTCTAATGGATGGGAGTCATTCAGCGCATTGGCTTTGTGCTGGCCATAAATCACATTTCCCCCACTTATTTCCCTGTGATCTATTAAATTCAGGGAGGGTTACAGCAAGTAAAAAGGCCCTTCAGCCCACTCTTTACGTGCCATCCATCAAGCACCTCTTTTTTTTACATATCATTTTGAGTTTGAATTTAGTTTATTGTCACGTGTACCGAGGTACAGTGAAAAACTTTTGTTGTATGCTAACCAGCCAGCAGAAAGACAATACATGATTGCTGGTGCTGTTTTCTTGAATAAATTTGGATTAATTAGTCAAATTTGATTTCCCGAATCATGGTTGGTTTTAAATTAGTCTCAGATCATTAGGCGAGCATTACTAGGTCGGTGATGCAGCCATTACAGGAACCTACTATTCCAGATATCTTGCTACTGCACTTTTAAATGTGCATGTTTGCTCACTGATATCCTATATTACCTGTACTTGGATTTTCAAGAAGCTCTCATCCCAAAATGTCACCCATTCCTTCTCTCCAGGGATGCTGCCTGTCCCGCCGAGTTACTCCAGCTTTTAGTGTCTATCTTTGGATTCCATTTACTGTTGTATCCTTACATTTAGTAGTTTCACCCTACTGAAATAATAAACTTCCATTCAAAGTGAATAAATACCCTGACATTTTCCCTTTCTCTACCTGACAACTTTGTATCCATTCTTTTACTCTTTCTATATCTCTCTACAGATCCTTGTGAGCTCACCCACGTCTTTCTGCATCATTAACAAATAGAGACTCTCCATCTAATATTGATTGTGAATGACTGAGCCTAGCACGGTTACTGATTGCCAATCTGAAAAGAACCCTTTTGAACCTACTCTTTTTTTTCAATTATTTAACCACTCCTGCTCCTTGCCAATAATACAATTTTCTCTTCACTCGACTGTTAACATTTAATGTGGCACTTTATACCTTATGGCAATTCTAATACCCTACAACTACTGATACCCCTATATTGATTCAGTTTTCAAAGAAGTCAATCAAATGTATCAAACATGATTCTCTTTCTGAAAACCATGCAACTCTGGTTGATTTTCTGAAGATCCTATACCTATCTACTCACGTACGGATTCCAGCAATTTGCCAGTGGGTGATATTGGGCTGTCTGGCCTATTGTTTCCTTCTTTTTGATTCCCTCCGTTCTTGAATTATGGCATTAATATTTGCAATTTTGCAATCTTTTGTGACCTCTCCAGAATTCAGAGAAATTCAATAGATTAAAACCACTGTCTCTGCAACATTCCTTTCTCACTCCAGGGTTCACAACATCAGATCCGGAAACTTGTAAGAAAGAGCTGCAGATGTAAACTGAAGTTAGACACAAAAAGCTGGAGTAACTCAGCGGGTCAGGCAGCATCTCTGGAGAAAAGGAACAGGTGACCTTTCGGGTCGAGACCCTTCTTCAGACTGTCAGGGGAAAGGGAAACAAGATATACAGAAGACGATGTAGAGAGATCTAGAACAAATTAATGAAGTATGCAAAAAAGTATTGATGATAAAGGAAACAGGCCATTGTTAGATGTCTGTTAGATGAGAACGAGTACAGGCAATGAGACTCAACTAGACGACTTTGAAGCTGGTACGACTTGGGTGGGGGAGAGATGGAGGGAGAGAGGGAATGCAGGGGTTACTGCATTTAAGAATGAAAGAGAAATCAACATTCATAACACTGGGTAAGATACCCAGCCTTTTGTTTAAGAAGGAATTGCAGATGCTGGAAAATCGAAGGTACACAAAAATGCTGGAGAAACTCAGCGGGTGCAGCAGCATCTATGGAGCGAAGGAGATAGGCAACGTTTCGGCCCGAAACGTTGCCTATCTCCTTCGCTCCATAAGATGCTGCTGCACCCGCTAAGATACCCAGCCTTTATGGTCTTTAGCCCCGTTAATTAGCCAGGCATCCTTTCTCTAGCGGTGAGGATTTGTTTTAAGTTCCTTCCCCCCTTTATCACCCGAATGAGCTATTATTTTTTTGGATGGTATAGGTGTCTTCTACCATGAGGACCCATCAAAAATAATTGTTTCGAATCTTTGCCACTCCTCTATTTCCTATTCAACCATTTCCAATCTTATTCATTAAGGATCCAATGATTACCTTACCAACTCTCATGTTTTATATACCCATAGAATTTCTTAATGTCTGTTCTTGCAAATTGCTGGAATGTGCTGGAGTTAATTATAGGAACTTTAGAAAATCATAGCATAATCAAGCAGAGTTGTGTAGTGTTATTAAAAAGAATCATTTGCTAGTTTACTATCTTGTTTTGCATTAATTATTTTTCATCTTTTGTTCATTGCTAAAAATACTAATTTCCTTTACAATACTGTGTCTTTTCTTACTTTTTGGTGCCATCCAGCATTTCCTTGAATATCCACAGACGGTATACTATTCTCATTGAAATGCACCTTGACTGAGATTTCTGAAATATCTCCTTAAAGGTCTACCACTCTGATCCTTTCTGTCCAATGTCTCCTCCATTGGCAGAGTGCGGCTGAAGGCAAATTGGAGGAACAGCATCTCATATTTCGCTTGGGCAGCTTACAACCCAGTGGTAGGATTGTAGATTTCTCTAACTTCGAGTAACCCCGGCATTCCATCTCTCTCCATCCCTCCCCACCCAAGCCTCACCAGCTTCTCATTTTCACCCAACAAGCAGCTAACAATGGCCTGATCCCTCTATCATCCTTACTTTTTTGCATATCTTTCATTCATTGTTCTATATCTCTCTTTTGCACCATCTATATCTCGTTTCCCTTTCCCATGACTTTCAGTCTGAAGAAGGGTCTCGACCTGAAAGGTCGCCCATTCCTCTCTCCAGAGATGCTGCCTGTCCTGCTGAGTTACTCCAGCTTTTAGTGTCTATCTTCGCATTATCCGTTAATCTATCTTCCCAATCTACTTTAGCCATATCTGTTTTCATACCATTGTAATCTTCTTTAATTAAATTTAGTTCCCAAGTTTCTTTCCCTTAAACAATATTTGAAAGTGTACCATTCTGTGATCACCCTTTCCTTAAGATTTTTTTAAAACACTAATTTAAGATGAGGAGGAATTTCTTTAGTCAGAGAGTGGGGAATCTGTGGAATTCATTGCCACAGGCGGCTGTGGAGGTCAAGCCAATGGATATTATTAAGGCGGAGATTGACAGATTCTGGATCAGCAAGGGTGTCAGGGGCCATGGGGCGAAGGCAGGAGAATGGGGTTGGCAGGGAAAGATAGATCAGCCATAATGGAATGGCAGAGTAAACTTGATTGGCTGAATGGCCTAATTCTGCTCCTAGAACTTAGGAACTTAATCTTAATAGACAATAGCAGATCTAAAATATCCTGCTCCTGGGTTGATTCCTCAATGTGTTACTCCAAGAAACCATCTCTAATCCAATCTTTGAAACACCACTAAGTCACCTTTGCCAATTTGATTTGCCCTAGTTATATGATAAATAAAACAACCCTTGATTATTGCAGTATCTTTATAAATCCCCATTATTTGTTGCTGCATGCTCTTGCCCTTGTGTATAGTGTCTGCGAGATGACTAATCTCTGCAACCAGACACTTCCTCATCTTCTACAGAAACTGAGAGCGCGATGGAGGTCTCACCTCAAAATTAGATGTTAACATCAGCTGCTGATGTTTCGACTAATCTGGAACTGACGCAAAATAGTGGCACTGGCCACTTTAATAACTGGCACTGACCACTTTAATAACTGGCACTGACCACTCAAATCAGCTGCCCCGGACATTTTTATGATTGGTTTTACTGTATTTTAACGTTGTTGTTTTACCTGCTTTTAACTATTTATACTGTTCCATCAGGGACTGGATTGTTTTCTAGTGTTATTATGTGTGAAATGTTTTAAATTTCATGTGCGATGCTCCGGTATCCCCTGGGAAACGTCTTTTCATTTTGCACTGTACAACTGTTGCTTGCAAGATGACAATAAAGGTTGATTAATTGATTGATTGATTGATTGATATGCCAGCTGGATTGAACGTATAAACAGGGAGTTAATTTAGATAGACACACAATGCTGGAGCAATACTCCATCATTTTTTTTGGTCTATCTTCAATGTAAACCGGCATCTGCAGTTCCTTCCTCCACGAGTTGTTAATTTAGTTTTGTTTTAAGCAATGTACATTTTTGACTGTATTTTGTGCATGTGTGAATGTTCTCATGCAAATTAAAGGAAAGCAAGATGTGATAACCTTGGGGTACTTGGGACCTTGTGAATAACTTTTATTAGCCTAGTCTTATCATTGCACTCCCGTGGTGAGGTGGAAAAGAAGATAAACTGCTCCCGGTGGCTGACACATGGTTGTTGAACCCACAGTGATGAACTCGTGTTTTATGCAACTTATCCTCAATACATGGATCCATTGAGAGATGCTGTTATGATGGATTGTGTTTATATTTTGTGAGTGCAACAGGGTGTAACATTTTAACATGTACATTGGAAATGTGTTTTTTTTCCCATCATTGCCTCCACAAAACGCAACGTATCTGGTTTATTTATTCTTCTGCAGGGACATTAACCTACTTTGAGAAAGTTAATGTCGATGCTGGATAAAAAAGGCACCAGGGTATTTTTTGAATGAATATTTAACATTTTAGCGCATTAATATTCAATGATTCTAAACTCAAAAGTTTCAAAGTCAAATCTGTCCACATACAATTCCCATTAAAATCCAAGGGCAATCTGGATAGTTTTGATTGGCAAAAAGTAGCACGCTAGGTTTTCTGGATGCTTTCATTAGTCAAAGAGGCACAAACAAGGTAGATGTAGATATAGAATAAGGGACCAATCATTTAAAACTGAGGTGCATAAAAATTTCATCTCTGAAGGTCGTGAATCATCAAAATTCTTTGTTCCCGAAGGTGTTCAACAGCTAAGCAGAAGGTATATATTTAAGGTGGAGTTTGATAAATAGTTGAAAGATTACAACGTTGAAGATTATGGGGAACTGGGACATGAGGAGTTGATGCTCCAGCATAGATCAGCCATCATCATATTGGACAGATAGGGTAGACAGTCAGAATCTTTTTCCCAGGATGGAACTCAAACACCGGAGGGTATAGTTTTGGAGGTGAGTGGGGCAAGGTTCTTACGCAGGTGCCTGGAAAGCACTGCAGAGATGATGGTGGAGGCAAATACAATAGTGGCCTTTAAGAGGTTTTTAGTATAGGCACATTGGCATATGGAGGGACAAAATGTGTATGAAGGAACTGCAAATGTTGGTTTGAACCGAAGATAGACACAAAATGCTGGAGTAGCTCTGCGGGACGGGCAGCATCTCTGGAGAGAAGGAATGGATAACGTTCCGGGTCGAAGGGTGATGTTTCTCGAGGGGGGGAGCAGATCAAGTGAAGGCTGATTATTTTATGAGCGATTGAAACCTTTTATTCTGGGTTTTCTGAAATAACTGAATATTGGCTATTCCACTGTTTAAAAATTTGGGGAGAATTTTATGTTGGGGTATTCTTTCTAGCACTTTCCAAAATTTCTACTGGAAATTTGGATTAGCTCAACTGCACTATTTTAAGATACATGAAAATGAGTGCAATATCATTCAAGTCAACCTTAATTTCAATCATAATTTTTGCCGAGAGTTGTGAGCAGACATTTCTGGGTCGGGTTATCCTTCAGTTGAGGTGATCTACACCTTCAGATGCATGTAGAGAACCAATTGCTCGACTTTAAGGAAAATAACGGGATGTGTCCCGATCACCCGACTATAAATGTTCCTCACTCAGTATTCTGGGTTTTATAAATCAGAGCATTGAGTATAGAAGCTGGGATGTAATGTTAAAATTGTACAAGGCATTGATGAGACCAAATCTGGAGTATGGTGTACAATTTTGGTCGCCTAATTATAGGAAGGATGTCAACAAAATAGAGAGAGTACAGAGGAGATTTACTAGAATGTTGCCTGGGTTTCAACAACTAAGTTACAGAGAAAGGTTGAATAAGTTAGGTCTTTATTCTCTGGAGTGCAGAAGGTTAAGGGGAGACATGATAGAGGTCTTTAAAATGATGAGAGGGATAGACAGAGTTGATGTGGATCAGCTTTTCCCTTTGAGAAAAGCGAAGATTCAAACAAGAGGACATGACTTCAGAATTAAGGGACAGAAGTTTAGGGGTAACATGAGGGGGAACTTCTTTACTCAGAGAGTGGTAGCGGTGTGGAATGAGATTCCAGTGGAAGTGGTGGCGGCAGGTTCGTTGGTATCATTTAAAAATAAATTGGATAGGCATATGGATGAGAAGGGAATGGAGGGTTATGGTATGAGTGCAGGCAGGTGGGACTAAGGGAAAAAAGTTGTTCGGCACGGACTTGTAGGGCCGAGATGGCCTGTTTCCGTGCTGTAATTGTTATATGGTTATATGGTTTATAGTATGAAAGAATGTTGTCAAATTGCTGTTTGTTGGAGTTGCCTGTGTAATACCATTTCAACAACTATAAAGTACTGATTCAGATGCAAAGTATTTGTTCTTGTGCAACATCTGAAGCTGATGCTGTAAAGGTTCAAGATGTTGTTTTTCTGTCAGTGTTCTTTGGCACAAAAGTAGATTCTCTGAAGCTACGGAATGTATGAGGGAGACTTGGTGTTCTTTACCCACAAATAAAAATATAATGTGGAGGAAGATTTATTACAACTCCGAAAGCTTGGGTGAAATTAACCCTTCTGACCATTCATACCCTGTGTTTTTGTGACATTAATCTTCTCAAGCCCAGCAGGTGTGAATCCTGCCAACATTTTATTGCCTGTGCATTAGTTTGTACTTAATCACACTCTGCGAGCGGGACTGTAATAGGTATGTCTTTTGAATTGTCAAGATAGTGAGTCTTTAGGTGCACCAGTGAGTGAAAACATCCCGTTCAATAACATCAACAATTGTATTTACCTAGTGTTCTGGAAATGCCTTCATAAATCTTTCCATCTCTCCGTCTGTAAGACCCATCTGTCACCTGTTCTAATTTTGCTTGGTATTATGTTTTGTTTCACTTTGCTCAGAAAGGCATTTTGGAATGCTTCAAAGGTTAACAAAATGCCCCAAAAAGCTCTCAAGCTGGTGAATGATTTGGGTTAGGATCAGTCTTAATCAAACAGAGGTTGAAAATGTACTTGCTGTATTCTTCTGGCACATAACCAACACTAACGTGCTTATAATGTAACTGTTTTAATGCATAATATAGCCAAATAATGTTTAGCTGCAATAATAAAGGCATTAATAAAGTCAAGAGATATGGAGGGGTAAGGTGTGAAAACGACAGATCAAAGCAGATGCAGGTAAGGAAATGTAGAATGGTTTGTTGATAGCTGAGGGTTGGTCGTATGCCTTCTTGCCATCTTCCCCTCAGCTAACAATGAGCCGTTCTAAAGTCTAGTATAAAGAGTTTTAGCACAGATGAGGCAATGCAGTGGGAGACTTGGGTGAAATGGACACAAAATGCTGGAGTAACTCAGCGGGACAGCTAGCATCTCTGGATAGAAGGACTGGATGATGTTTCGGGTCGAGACTCTTCTTCAGACGACCCGACCCGACTCGTCTTGATCCGAAACGCCACCCATTCCTTCTATCCAGAGATGCTGCCTGTCCCGCTGTGTTACTCCAGCATTTTGTGTCTACCTTCAGTGCAAACCAGCATCTGCAGTTCCTTCCGACACATTATTGTAATGGAGATGGGTGGTATTATTGAGCTGGGCTTAGTGATTCCAGGGATACGTGTTCTGAAATTCCACTCTGGGTCAGCTGTGACATAAATGTCACAAATGGACTGTCTCAAGTTGAGACAACTGCCAAAGAGAAGGATGAAGCTGGTGATGCTAAATTATGGCAAAGGCCCTGCGAATTACAACCCCCACAGGGGAGGTCATTTAAGACTGAGGTGAGAAAAAACTTTTTCGCCCAAAGAGTTGTGAATTTATGGAATTCCCTGCCACAGAGGGCAGTGGAGGCCAAATCACTGGATGGATTTAAGAGAGATAGAGCTCTAGGGGCTAGTGGAGTCAAGGGATATGGGGAGAAGGCAGGCACGTGTTATTGATATGGGACGATCAGCCATGATCACAATGAATGGCGATGCTGGCTCGAACGGCCTCCTCCTGCACCTATTTTCTATCTTTCTATCTATGTTTCTATAAACGCAAATCTTAGTTTTCAGCCCGGAATGGAATTTTCCACTCAATCTTCTTGATTTAAACTGCATCCAAGAAGTCTGTTTTCGGCAAATACATCATCTCAGCTCTTTTTACTTGGTTTGCTTTAGATTCTTGGCCTTGAGAATGAAGGTCACGATAGCTGGTGCACAATTCACTGATCAACAGCTGCAATGGTTTCTAATGTGCCGTGGGAAGCCTCACAACTTCACTGCAGGTAGCTTGAATTCCCACTGCTTTACCTTATGCACCAGTACTTAAGAAGCAAGGAAGTATCATTCTGGAAATGACAAGGACCAAGGAGTCATCTTCACAGTTTCCTGCTGGATGCATGATCAGCCGTGATGAATGCCTCAGTCTGTGGTCCTCTTGAGTTTGAAGGTTATGCATTTCTAAATCGTACTTCAGCAACTTGTGCATTAAATCGGGGACTCACCATGCATGGTAGTGCTGCCGGAATGGTGCACTATTGAAGATACCTCCCTTCAGATGGGATATTAAGGCAAAGCCCATATGCCCTCTTGATAATGTAAAATACCACACAATGCTATTTCAGTGAGGAGTATGGGAGACCTCACATATCCTGGGACTGACATTTATCATTCACCCAACATCACAGCACAGGCCACCACTAGTAGAACTGCTGCCTCACAGCGCCAGGCCCAGGCTCGATCCTGCCTCTGGTGCTGTCTGTGTGGAGTTTGCACATTCCCCCTGTGACCGCATGGGCTTCCTCCGAGTTTTCCAATTTCCTCCCACATCCAAAAGATGTACACACATATGTAGGTTAATCAGCATCTGTAAAATTTCCCCTAGTGTGTGGGGAGTGGATAAGAAAATGGGATAATGCAGAACTATTGTTAATGAGTGATAGATGGTTAGCATGGACAGTGGGCCGAAGGGCCTGATTCCATGCTGTATCTCTAAACTAAGCATCACCAAGTTGGATTATCAGTCTGTTTTCACAATGGTGACAAGGGGGAGTTTTTGTTGTGCAAAACAGCCCACTTTATTCCAACATCAGTAGTGACTACACTTCAACAAGTATTTCAGTGGCTGCAAAGTTTCCTGGCACAGCCTAAGGTTATGGAAGAAGCTATGGAAACCTCTCTTTTCCTGCTTCTTCCCCCTACTACTACCATCTGAAGAAGGGTCCCAACCCGAAATGTTGTCTATTTCCTCCATCAATGCTCCATCAGTTCCTCCAGCACTTTCAGATAGTTAAAAAAAACATGTAAGCTTTTCTTTCAGGGTATTATTAGACAGTAACGTGCGAGGTGAACACTTTCCTGAGTCAAGTTCCCTGAGCAAAGATAGATACAAAATACTGGAGTAACCCAGCTGGGTGAGGCAGAATCTCTGGAGAAAAGGAATAGGTCTTCGTTTCGGGTGTAGACCCTTCTGCAGACTGAGAGTCAGGAGAGAGAGAGAGAAACTAGAGATACGACAAGGTGAAAAGAACAAATGAGCTCTGGTAACAAGATGGTGGGTCTGAATATGAAGTATTTACACTACATGTAGCGATGAGAGCAGAAATTTATTCTGATTTCTTACATTCACACTTAATAAATCCTGTTTTTTCTATTTACTGCAAAGTTTTGTTTCACTCTCGGCAGATGCCTTCCGATCCACAATCCAGTTCCAGCATTTTCAATGTTAAGCTCATATTTACTATAGGGAAAGGGTTAAATTGCTCAAAAGTTTAAGCTGGTTTAATATACTTTAGATCATGTTATAGAGTAATGTGACTTGGTAGCAGACCAAGGGTGGCATGGTGGCGCAGCGGCAGAGTTGCTGCCTTAGAGAGCTTACAGCGCCAGAGACCCATGTTCGATCCCGGCTATAGGTGCTGTCTATACAGAGTTTGTATAATCTCCCCCTGAGCGTGCGAGTTTTCTCAGAGATCTTCGGCTTCCTCCCACACTCCAAAGACGTACAGGTTTGTAGGTTAATTAACTTGGTATAAGTGTAAATTATCCTTAGCGTGTGTAGGATAGTGTTAATGTGTGGGGATCGCCAGCCGGCGTGGACTAGGTGGGCCAAAGGGCCTGTTTTTGCGCTGTACCTCTAAACTAAATAAATTAAACTAAACCTAGAAGGAAAAAAATAATAGATATATAAATTTATTGCAGGCTGGCAACAAATAAAAATATTTTATAAAGCTGAGACACTGCCAAGTGTAAGATTGCCAAGTGTTAAGATTCTCTCTATTTTATTTGCTGAAGATTTAATAGTGTGCGGCTGGTTTGAGATTGTAATAGGACGATATGCAAATACACTCATTACTGTTCCCATGAGAATGAAGCTGTATTAACCCTGAGGTAAAACAACTCATTTCTACATTTCTCGCAGCATCACCCAGCTCATTAATCAGAATTTCAGGTGACTGGAAGTGGTGTCAGGCAAAATTTCATCTGAATGCTGAAAATTTTGCACATAAAATGTTGAAGCTCGTAATGGAATTCAAATAGAATTTGGACTTCACCTTTTCATTGTGAAGTCCTAAACCAGTGAACCAAGCAAGCACAATCACCTCTTAGGCTGAAAATACCAACAAAAACAGATTGCCTCAATGTGGAAATCATTTCACCTCGTATATTCTTTTTAACATTTTGACATTTTTCCACGTGTCTATTCAGAGAGAATATTTCTCATACAAAAAATTGAATGAAACGTCTTACTGGAAAATGTTTTTCCATATGTACAAATATTTGGTGACATTTTTCCCAGACCCTTCAATTTACTTTGTATTTACAATAGACATTGGGTTCATATCTGATTCTGTTGATCCTGGAGAATAGTGCACAGAATCAGAATTCCCGATGACATCCAGGGGGATATTTAGTAGTTAATTTCATTTAGAGATACAGCGTAGAAACAGGCCCTTCGGCCCGCTGAGTCTGCACAACCAGCGATCCCCGCACACCAATATCCTACACTAAGGACATTTTTAAAATTTATACCTATAAACCTGTACGTGTTTGGATTGTGGGAGGAAACCGAAGTTCTCGGGTAAAACCCGCGCAGGTCACAGGGAGAACGTACAAACAGTGCACAGACAAGCACCCGTAGTCAGGAGCAAACCCGGGTCTCTGGCGCTGTAATCGCTGTAAGGCAGCAACTCATCCTCTTGCCACCGGGTCGAGCAGTTGAAGAGGGAGCTCATGTTGCTTTGCTCCACCGTTTATCATCTCCAGTAAGAGATGATTATTGTTGTAAGTACAGTCCACCATTATAACAGACCATAGTGGGGAAGGGAGGGGGGTGGGGGTGATGGTGGGGGAACTGTGTCCATTGTTGCTGCTTGTCCGCTATAACCGTCTGAGGTATTATTATTGTATGTAGTTCTTCAGGCCACCGCCACCATTAGAAAATAGACTGGATCATCATGGGGCTCCCTCCCCTCTCACCAGCTGCCCCTTCTTCCTGTCGGCCATCGCTTTGTCCACTCCCTGCGGGGAGAAAGAGGAGGAGGCGGCAGTGAGACCGAGTGGATAAGGTAACGGTCCGACAGAAAGGAAGCGACAGGAAATGGGAGGAGAGGGAAACCCCACAGTGACCGAGTGCTTCCTGTCGGTGTCTGCGGCCTGATGAACGCTGTCACCAGGGGGCTACAACGTGAGCCGCAACAAGAGCCATCTCAGGCGGACCATGCAGTGGGTAAAGAAGGGCTTGCTGGTACACCTTGCGAGCCTGGGGCAGCGTCAGATGCCGGCATTGGAGATGTCCATGCGAGCCGGGGTGGCGTCGGCTGGTCCGACCGCTATAACCAAAATCCATTATAAAGAGGTCCGTTAAATCGAGGGCTTACTGTGTATGGCACAACTTTGTTACTGCAACCACTAATGTGTTTCTCATTGGGACAGTGGTCAGTACAGCGAGCTAGCACAGTGAACACAGTATTGAGCATGCAACTTGGCATCCAATAATTCCTCATTTTAAACTTCCATGAATGGCACAAAAACATTCTGAAACTCTTGCTTTAGATTGAATATTGAAGTTGTGAAGTATTCCTATTCTTCCTCTGAAGATCATTTGAAATGTTCAACATTTTATGTTCTCAATAAACAAGTTCCTACTCTGCCAAGGTTATGTTATTTGCTAATTAATTAGCCTGAGAATTTTTTAGAATGCAGTCATGTTAATCATTCTCTTTTTAAGTTGAATGTTTTTTAAGGCAACATCCTGATTGTATCACTTCTTTTGGCACTGTTGGTTTAAAGGACTCACAATGAACTTTTCCTATCAGCAATTTGTTGGAAGACATTTTCAATACAAGCTCGTGACAAAATGATGTTATCAGGCCCTAGAGAGGAGGTGAAGGCAATCTACTGTATAATCTAATTCTCTCCTCCTTGGCAGAATATCAACAATGCTCTGCTCTTCAATGTAGAGCTATGGGTTCAAGGTGAAAAGACTCATCTGATTTCACCATTGGAATTACGAGATGCTCTTATTTACCTATCATTTTTCACCGTATCCCAGGGTACTTTCCAGATAAAGAAGAATTCTCTGGAGTGTAGCCGCTGTTGTAATGTAGCCATGTTGCAGTGTATTTATGCACAGCAAGCTCCCACAGCGTACTGGAGGATTAGGGGAGACTGAATATAAGTATACAGCCATAGATATACAAGGTACTGCAGTTAGAAACATAGAAAATAGGTGCAGGAGTAGGCCATTCGGCCCTTCGAGCCTGCACCGCCATTCGATATGATCATGGCTGATCATCCAACTCAGTATCCCATCCCTGCCTTCTCTCCATACCCCCTGATCCCTTTAGTCACAAGGGCCACATCTAACTCCCTCTTAAATATAGCCAATGAACTGGCCTCAACTACCTTCTGTGGCAGAGAATTCCACAGATTCACCACTCTCTGTGTAAAAAATGATTTTCTCATCTCGGTCCTAAAAGACTTCCCTCTTATCCTTAAACTGTGACCCCCAGTTCTGGACTTCCCCAACATCGGGGATAATCTTCCTGCATCTAGCCTGTCCAACCCCTTAAGAATTTTGTAAGTTTCTATAAGATCCCCCCTCAATCTTCTAAATTCAAGCGAATCTATCCAGTCTTTCTTCATATGAAAGTCCTGCCATCCCAGGAATCAGTCTGGTGGCAGGAAATCAGTTGCAGGAAACTTGAAGAAAAAAAACAAAGCAGTGGAGTAACTCAGCAGGTAAAGCAGCACCAAGGAGGAAATGGATAGGTGACATTTCGGATCGGAACCTGTCCTAACTTGGCGCCAACCTGAAACATCCCTCCACAGATGTTACCCGTCTGTTAAGTTGCTCTAGCACTTTGTGCTTTACTCAAACATTCAGCAGATGCAGGTTGACGGATCAGTATTGTGCTGGGACCCCAGGATGGTTGTTTCGGCCTCTTTCAGAAGAATGGTGATCGAGCTTTTGCATTTGGATGAGAGGGCAGACAGCTAACTGATGCTCTCTCGATGACTTCTGGAAGGACCATGGTCAAAGTATTAGCTGGGATTGAATGTGCTGCACAGTCTTACCTCCAAGGACTGACAATGACAACCCAACCGACTGAATCAACTTCAAACCTGCTGATGGAGGCGAATCGTTCTGGCCTACGGCTGTTTATTAACACAGAGGAGGGTGGCAGTAAACTGAAATTGTTGCTGTCTCGTGGACCATGTCTGGAGGCTTGTAAAACTGCACCACAATCTCATTTTGTTGGCTTGCTCTTCTGCACATTTGTGCAGGAGTTGCTGTGGCCAAGCAAGTCATGTTTAAGGGAGTGCAAATCTATTAGAAGGAAGCAGTGAGAAGCAATAGAATTGGCTCGTCACCATGGTAATAGAGAGAGATGAGATAATGATATATATTAGCCAGGTCTTGGAGGAGTACAGCCTGTTGGCCTGCAATATTTGCAGTGGAAGAATGGGCACTCACATAATACTTAATGTCCTACTTCCTTCTTTTAATTTTTATTTCTGTCATTAATGGAAGAAAAATATAATTCCATTCCAGGGGATACAAACCTTCTAGGGAACTGTTCAATTCACCTCTATCCCATGGAGGATATTGGACCCAAGGATGCGCTACAAAACTGTACTTGAGTTTGAACTGATTAGGGTTTGATTAGAAAAAGTGATTGATTAGAAAAACAAAGATTTTCACTGAACCTTGCTACAACAAACCAAAACCAAAACCTATTCTAGGTTGAAAGGCCAAAGGTGGTGCTGAAGAAATACCACACAATTGGAGACACTCTCTTTCCAATGAATCTGTTTATATTGTCCAAGAGGTCCAGTGCAGAATGGAAAGCTGGTATATTCAAGAGAGTAAAAAATGCTCTTAGGGCTAATGGGATCAAGTGATATGGGGAGAAAGCAGGAACGGGGTACTGATTTTGGATGAACAACTATGGTCATATTGAATGGGGGTGCTGGCTCGAAGGGCCAAATGGCCTACTCCTACACCTACTTTCTATGTTTCTATGAGATTATATCATCCGATGACCTGTTGTGGCAGCTGGCAAATTGTAGTGGGTTCAGGTGCTTGCTGAGGTAGAAGTTGATAAGCTCTACAACCAACCTCTCAAAGCACATCATCACCATGGACTTTGGTGTCACCGGATGGTATTCGTTGAGGCATGTCATCTTATTCTTCTTCGTGGGCAGCGGTATTATTGATGTCCTTTTAAAACAAGTGGGAACTTCGGATCTCAGTAAGGATCAGTTGACGATATTCACAACATCTCCAGCCAGTTGGTCGCACGGGTTTTAAGAATGTGACCAGGTACAGCATCAGGTCCAGATGTTTTCCCGAGAGTTCACCCCCCTGAAGGATCTTCAGGCAGAGGGAAGCGTCCTGGGAGACAGTATTGTCAATGTGTTGATGAACTTTCATCAGGACTGGGGAAAAGTCAGAAATAAAGCAAGTTTTAAATAGCCAAGAAAGGGGGAAGAGAGAATAAAATAAAGGTTGATCGCAGTCACTTAGGCGTTTCTTCATAACATAAAGCTTGCTTGAGTTTTCTCAATGCTGTTGAAAGGTCATTAACATAGCATCTTAACAAAGTGTCCTCCTGCATGGATTCGGCCTGACATTGAGGCCTTTTGGCATTTTCTGTTTTTAATTCCAATTTCCAACATCTGC
Source organism: Amblyraja radiata (assembly GCF_010909765.2). NCBI lineage: Eukaryota > Metazoa > Chordata > Chondrichthyes > Rajiformes > Rajidae > Amblyraja > Amblyraja radiata. Next base: position 8,430,614 of record NC_045992.1, on the reverse strand, counting down.
AGTATATTGTTCTCGGATTGCAATTTCTTTTTTGGCTTTTATTCCCTTCTATATTAGAGATTAAAGGTGATCCAAGGTACTATCACAGACAGAATCTTTATTGCTCTGGTGGCATTTTTCTCGTGATCATTTTTAATTACTGGTTGTTGGCATCATCTAAAATATGGTTGTTCTTGCTTATTGATCTTTGAACAAGGCGCTTGCCTAATAGTTTTGGAACAATGTAACCGTGCAAATAAGATTACCATTTCAGAATAAATCAGTACGACTGTATGGAGAGTTTTGTGGCTTGCTTAGGAAATCCCAAGGAATTAATTTGAAACGCAATTCAAATCGGTCTAGAATTTAGCGTTTCAATTGCAATGAATGTCTGTTGTAAGTAGATGACGTTGCTATTTTAGTACAGGCTCTGAATATAAACAGGCCAACATGAAAATATATAATTGTAGAGGCACGGACATTGTACAAATGGTTAAGGATCTATCAAGTCATTTGAATGCGCACCCCAGACACTGAATGTGAAAGAATTTAATTTAAAAGCAATATGCCATCTAATCATTTACTCTCTTATCTTTTCTTTGCTAAATTAATACATCGAAGGTGCAAAGGAGAAACGTGCTGTGCTGTAAAAAAAATTAGACCTCCTGAAGATCGTAGAGATAATTTGCAGATGCACAAACTAGATGGAAGCTGATTGCTTCAGGGAAAGTCTCAACTATTGATTGAGTGCATTCGGAATGACTAGTCAGAGTAAATGGAACCATTGCCCCCCCATTGCAAATGTGTGACATCTTCACGTAACAGCACCTCAGAGATTTTTTTTGAATTATCTTTATTTCTCTCTTAGATTTCAAAATAATGGTGGGCCTGGAGCGGGATTTCGAGGGTCTGGGCAGGTTACGTTTTATTAGTATGAAGGGAATCCACTTCAACTTTGTGCTGTGTAAAATGTAACATACAGTTCTTTCAAAACAGGAAGGGAAACGATAGTCATAGAATCATAGAGTGATACAGCAGGGAAACAGGCCCTTCGGCCCGACTTGCCTACACCGGCCAACATTTCCCAACTACCACCTGTCCGCATTTGCACCATATCCCTCCAAACCTGTCCTATCCATGTACCTGTCCAACTGTTTCTTAACCATTGTGATAGTTCCTGCCTCAACTACCTCCTCTGGCAGCTTGTTCCATGGACCCATCACCCTTTGTGTGAAAAAGTTACCCAACTGTAAGTTCCACACTCTATCACTCTAAGGCTTTATGACTGTATGTCCTTGCATTTCTATGCAGAAACTAATTGGCTTTCTGGAAATTGTGAGTTCCCTTTACAGAAATGGACCATGCATCGGGATCTTTTACAGGTGGAATGGGCCAGGGATTTTTCTTGCTTGCTTGTCATTGTCCTGTTAAGAAGAATCCCATTTTAGGCAAGCATCCACATCCTAATGTCACCACTAATTGGTGACATGGTGTGTGGGAGGAAACCAGAGCACCCGGGGAAAACCCACGCAGTGACATGGAGAATGTACAAACTCCGTACAGATAGCCCCCGTAGTCAGGATCAAACCCGGGTCTCTAGTGTTGTAAGGCAGAAACTCTACTGTTCTACCACCGTGCCAGCCTGATAGAAATATACAGTGGCTTGCAAAAGTTTTCATACCCCTTGAACTTTTCCACATTTTGTCACGTTACAACCACAAACGTAAATGTATTTTATTGGGATTTTATGTGATAGACCAACACAAAGTGGTGCATAATTGTGAAGTGGAAAGAAAATGATACATGGTTTTCAAATTTTTTTACAAATAAAAACTGAAAAGTGTGGCGTGCAAAAGTATTCAGCCCCCCTGAGTCAATACTTTGTAGAACCACCTTTCGCTGCAATTACAGCTGCAAGTCTTTTGGGGTATGTCTCTACCAGCTTTGCACATCTATAGACTGACATTTTTGCCCATTCTTCTTTGCAAAATAGCTCAAGCTCAGTCAGATTGGATGGAGAGCGTCTGTGAACAGCAATTTTCAAGTCTTGCCGGAGATTCTCAATTGGATTTAGGTCTGGACTTTGACTGGGCCATTCTAACACATGAATATGTTTGATCTAAACCATTCCATTGTAGCTCTGGCTGTATGTTTAGGGTCGTTGTCCTGCTGGAAGATGAACCTCCGCCCCAGTCTCAAGTCTTTTGCAGATTCTAACAGGTTTTCTTCCAAGATTGCCATGTATTTGGCTCCATCTATCTTCCCATCAACTCTGACCAGCTTCCCTGTCCCTGCTGAAGAAAAGCATCCCCACAGCATGATGCTGCCACCACCATGTTTCACAGTGGGGATGGTGTGTTCAGGGTGATGTGCAGTGTTAGTTTTCCGCCACACATAGCGTTTTGCATTTAGGCCAAAAACTTCCATTTTGGTCTCATCTGACCAGAGCACCTTCCTCCACATGTTTGCTGTGTCCCCCACATGGCTTGTGGCAAACTGCAAACGGGACTTCTTATGGCTTTTTTTTCAACAATGGCTTTCTTCTTGCCACTCTTCCATAAAGGCCCGATTTGTGGAGTGCACGACTAATAGTTGTCCTGTGGACAGATTCTCCCACCTGAGCTGTGGATCTCTGCAGCTCCTCCAGAGTTACCATGGGCCTCTTGGCTGCTTCTCTGATCAATGCTCTCCTTGCCCAGCCTGTCAGTTTAGGTGGACGGCCATGTAGGTTTGCAGTTGTGCCATACTCTTTCCATTTTCGGATGATGGATTGAACAGTGCTCCGTGAGATGTTCAAAGCTTGGGATATTTTTTTGTAACCTAACCCTGCTTTAAACGTCTCCACAACTTTATCCCTGACCTGTCTGGTGTGTTCCTTGGGCTTCATGATGCTGTTTGTTCACTAATGTTCTCTAACAAACCTTTGAGGCCTTCACAGAACAGCTGTATTTATACTGAGATTAGATTACACACAAGTGGACTCTATTTACTAATTAGGTGACTTCTGAAGGCAATTGGTTGCACTGGATTTTATTTAGGGGTATCAGAGTAAAGGGGGCTGAATACTTTTGCACGCCACACTTTTCAGTTTTTTCTTTGTAAAAAAATTTGAAAACCATGTATCATTTTCCTTCCACTTCACAATTATGCGCCACTTTGTGTTGGTCTATCACATAAAATCCCAATAAAATACATTTATGTTTGTGGTGACAAAATGTGGAAAAGTTCAAGGGGTATGAATACTTTTGCAAGCCACTGTAGAAACATAGAAAATAGGTGCAGGAGTAGGCCATTCGGCCCTTCGAGCCTGCACCGGCATTCAATATGATCATGGCTGATCATCCAACTCAGTATCCCGTACTGTATCCTGATGCATCTAAATAGTTTCTAGTGTCACAGTTGAGGGATTTATGGATGATTCAATTCTCTCTCCTTGTGATCGATGAGATGCAATATCAATTCTACTTGCTTCTGCTCCAGGTAGTGTGTGTCACACAGTGAGAAACTCCTCCTTCCACTCTATTCTCTTGAAAAATGACTTACCCGGGAAATCAGGCAACTTGAGCATCTTTACTGGTTCCACTGGGAACAATTCCATCATCCACACGTTAACTCAGTTGTGAAGAATCATGTCTGCTGTTCCATATTCCAAATTTGCACTTTGATTCTAAATGTTACGATTTTGCATGCTGGTAATTCTGACGACTTCTTGGGGCATCACAGTGGAGTAACTAGAAGAGCTATTCCCTCACACCCCCGCTCACCCAGGTTCAATCCTAACCTCTGGAGTTGTTTACATGGCATTTGCATGTTCTTCCTGTGACTGAGAGACTTTCTTCTAGATGTTCTGGTTTCTTCACACATTGCAGAGATATGTGAGTTGGCAGGTTGATTTGTGTCTGTTAATTACCACTAACGTGTAGGTGAGTGATAGAATCACAAGGGAGTTGACTGGAATGCAGGCTGAAAAAAAATGGGATTAGTTCAGATGAGTTCACTGTTGATCAGCATGGACTCATGTAGTTGAAGATCCTGTTTCAATGTTTTATGACCCAACGTCTTAGTATCATTCTTATTAACCTTTGGTTGTGCTGCCAATAGATAGTCACTTAAAATATCAACATAGATTATTAATAAAAGAGCTTACATTTCCAGATACCAATCTTGGTGTGTTTCTCACCAAATAGACCATCACTGGAACTTTCTTTATTAACCATTGTTTCACATGCTTTAAGTGCTGAAGAGTTGATAGCATTTAAGGAGCTATTATTGTTCATAGTCTGACATGCCACATATGTTACAGAAGACTGAATTCTCAGACAATTGTTGGAAAGGGAGAAGCCATAAGCAGGTTTTAAAATCCAGTGCTACTAGACTGGTGTGATTCGAGGTTAGTGGATACAGGGTGGAGGATGAAGTATGAAGAAGGGAATTGACCCGAAATGTCACCCATTCCCTCTCTCGAAAGATGATGCCTGTCCCGCTGAGTCATTAAAGCATTCTGTGTCTATGTACTGGGTGGAGGGTTTAGTTTAATTTAGTTTAGTTGTTGTTTCAAGAAACAGCATAGTAACTGGGCCCTTTGACCCACCCAGTCCACACTATCCATTGATCACCCGTTCTATGTTATCGCACTTTCTCATCCACTCCTCTACACACATGGGGCAACTTTACCTAGGCCAACTAACCTACAAACCCACACGTCTTTGCGATGTGGGAAGAAACCAAAGCACCCGGAGGAAACCCACGCGGTCACAAGGAGAACGTGCAAACTCCACACAGACAGTATCCAAGGTCAGGATTAAACCCAGATCTCTGGCGGTATGGGGCAGTAGCTCTACCCGCTGCATCACCGTGCAGCCCCAAGAGGACCGTTGGCGTAGGTTAGTAGAGATGAAGTTGTGTTGCGAATCAATCTCAAGCAGTGCTGGAATACACGAGTTTGCAGTTTAAAAGGCTGCCTGTTCCATTTTTAGATCAAATGCACCTGAAATTCAGCTTCAGCGAAAAATCTCCATGGTCTAGAATGTAATGGCAACTGAGTGAGCTCAGCATGATCTAACATAAGGTAGTGCTGAGCCATTGCAGACAGAACTTGTCCAGATTCCTTAATTGCAGCTGTGTTATGTCCCAACTGACAGTGAAGTAATGGCTCCAAATGTTGATTAATGAGCCATATCAGCTGTAAAACAAGTTTTAAACTAAGGGAATACGGCACTGACTGACAGAGGAGCACAACTAATTGACTTCATGAAAACGAGGATTATTGCTGCCATTTAATTTACTCTCTCTTTCACAGAATCCCAATTTAAGCCAAGTGTGTACTTGTAGATGGGGTGGGAGATGCAACATTGAACGATACCTTCTCTCGTGTGGGTTTCAGACAAGCACTTCTGCAGCCACAGCTCAAGGAAATCCATTGTCGACCAATTGCCCTTCAGAGGGTGATCAAGGATATCTGAGCTGCTTGCAATGTTATTCCACTGCCGCCCATCTCCAACCCCCTCCCTTTGCATGCAGATTCTGAACATGTGGTGCTGCAAGCTTCATGCAGTGGTACCAAGGTGAATATGTCGTTTGCAAATCACACAAATCACATTAAATCATAAAAGAATTGGCTTCATGGAAGGAAGCAGAGGGTGATGGTGGAAGGGCAAATTGCTGTTTGTGGTTTATATCAATGAGTTGAAAGAGTATATACAAGGCATGATTAGTAAGTTTGTAGATGTTACTTTGGGTGATATCACAGATAGCAAACATGGTTATCAACAGTTACAGCCTGATCTTGATCATCTGGGCAAGTGGGCTGAGAAATGGAGTTTAATGCAGATAAGTGCAAGTTGTTGCATTTGGGGAAGTCTAACCTGGGTGGGACCTTCATAGTGAATGGCAGGGCCCAGGGGAGTGTTGTATAGCAGAGAGATCTAGGAGTGGAGGTACATATTTCCCTGAAAGTGGGGTCACAGGTAGGTAGGGTGGTCAAGAAGGCTTTTGGTACATAAACGTTCATCAGTCAGGGTATTGAATTTGTGATGTTAGGTTACATGTGAGACTCGCGTAGATGGGGCATCTGGGTCTGCATGGGCAAGTAGGGACAAAGGGCCTGTTTCTGTGCTGTGTTATGCTATCAGAGGAGACATTTATTGATTGTGTGTGAGGATCGGTTTATATGGGTGACTGATTAGTATGGGTGTCAAGGGTTAAGGGGAGAAGGCAGGAGAATGGTGTTAGTAGGGGGAGATAGATCAGCCATGATTGAATGGCAGAGTAGACTTGATGGGTCGAATGGTGTAATTATGCTCCTATTACTTATGATTTTATGACCTTATAAATGGTAAATCCAGAAATTCCAACAATATGTTATTCGAAGTATGATCAGGAAGTATTGTAAACATTCAACAGGTCGGACAGTATCTGTGCTAAAGTTAATGCTTCATGTCAATGATCTTTCATCAGAGCTGCTAAAAGAAAACCCTCGGGTTTTCCGAGATCTAATGAACGGTTCTTGACCTGAAACATTAACCCTGTTTCTCATCTCTGCAGATGCTGCGTCTCCTGCTGGATATTTCCAGAATATTCTGTTTTTTTAAATGTAAGGTTGGCTGGTTGAGCAGAAGTAATATTGTGGAACTTCCTGCAAAAGATCTCACACTCTACCCAAGCCGCCTGCAACCATCTTGTTCATCTCCTCCCCTTGCCAATCTTCTGTTCTCTATCTAGGTGAGCGATACATTTGCTCACCTAGATAGGGAACTATCTATAAAGCTTCCTTCATTTGTGTCTCTGGGTGAAAAATAAGGTCTTTGTATACAACACTAGGAACACCATTTATCTGAGTATAAATCATGAGAGGAATAGACCGGGTAAATGCGCAGTCTCTTGCCCAGAGTAAATGAAACGCGGACCAGAGGACATAGATTTGAGGTGAAGTGGAAAAGATTTGATAGGAATCTGAAGGGCAACTTTTTCACACAAAGGGTGGAAGGGCTATGGAACAAGCTGCCAGAGGAGGTAGTTGAGACTGGGACTATCCCAACGTTTAAGAAACATTTAGACAGGTACATGGATAGGACAGGTTTGGAGGGATATGGACCAAACGTGGGCAGGTGGGCCTAGTGTAGCTGTGACACGTTGGCTGGTGTGGGCAAGTTGGGCCAAAGGGCCTGTTTCCACACTGTGTCACTATGACTTTATGACTGTATGACCATTTATCCCATCTCGCAAACCGTAGAGAACACTCATTTTGCCTCTTTCATCTGCTCACTTTTGTCTCAATGTTAACTCTAATTACATAGACTTTTATTGCTATAAGCCGTGGCTTGTACAGAACATTATTTGCTGTCTGGAGATTTGCAAATCTATCATGCCACAAAAATGTTAACTGGATTGTTAAGGGAGTTCATAACTAGAAAAAAACTATATAAATCTAGATGACTTGCAGTCAAAGCCACACCATTGCATTGCCACTCAGACAATATCTAACTGAATTAATCAGCACAGATAGATTTTGCTTGATTAAATCTCTATTCTTCAGAGAGCTTTAGTGGTTGACGATGGGATATGGGATAAAGAATGGTTAAAAAGATGACACAAAAATCAAAGACTCAATGCATTTGATATTAATCTTGTAATTGTTTGGAAGCCGGTACACCTTTATGAATATAGCCTCTCATCTGCGCAACACTTGCACTGCAAGAATTCACTTTTGAAATCTAGCAACGACATAGCTGACCAGTAAATCCCCCTCCGGAATAATGGTCAGGTCGGTGTAGGGGTAGTGTTGCTGCCTTGCAGCAGCAGAGACTCGGGTTCAATCCTGACTACGGGTGCTGTCTGTACGGAGTTCTTCCTGTGACCTGCGTGGGTAAAAAAATATTAAAATCTTTAAAAATGGCACCAAAACGTGGCGGTTCTTGCATGCAATCTCAGTGGACTTTATCAATGCTCTCCATACTATTGTAGATTATGCTTGGGTGTGCCAATACTTTCCTGAGGTGTATGCAAAATCAGAATTTCACTATATGTATGTACAGGTCATAATAAAGAACCATTGAACATAGTAAACCAGGTAAGAATGAAGGATTTGTTTTTTGAAAAAATTGTGGAAAAACCAGTACATCCTTAGATACGATTAGACTAACTTTTAATTCCAGATTTATTTAATTACTTGAAATAAAATTCCGCAACTGCTGCATTGGGATTTGAGTTCCAGAATCTAGATCCAATCCTATGGATGCTGGCTTAGTGATCAAGTCACTCTACTATGCATGTGTGTGGCCCCAGTTGTTAGTTGGCTCGCTCCATCATAGAGATGCTGACTTCCACTCCTTGCGGCCATGAAAGAGTGCTGAATTGTCAGGAGCACTGTCTTTCAGCTGCGATATTGAATAGAGGCATCTTCAGCCATTCGGGCGAATGCAATAAATCTCACAGTGTTGCTCTGAAGAAGACCAGAAGTGCCATCTCATATTAACACAAACAAAATCACTGCCCATTGCTGTTTCATGGCCTTTTTGGCTGCAGATTGGTGGTGATTGTTGATTTATTGGGCTGTTACGCAATGATTTGCAGTGGAGTTTGTGGTGAGACATAAAACCTTTCAGTAGCTCCATCAACTAAAATGCAAATGATCGCAACCTTTATTGACATTGTTGACTGCAGATTGGTTCGGTCCATGCTTACAGAGCTCCTTTTTGAAATGTGCCCTCTGAAAGGAATATGGTTGGAAAGGTTTCGCAGGCTTGGAATTTGTTTTGCTTGCAGCAGTTTGGAATCTAAGCTTTTAGCAATTACCATCAGATTTATAACCTTGTTGTCGCCGTCAGCTGCTGGAAAGTTTTATTGTGATTTCTTGTCTTCATATACAGTATCACCAGGCAATCTGTAGCATCCAACTGAGCAGATTGACAGAAGCTTAGTTTAACATCCTGGTGTCAATGCATCTACAACTACAAGCAAAGCGACTGCCTGAATGCTGATTTTCCTGGCGTACTGTGATGTGGAAGATGGCAAGAACTTTTTAATCAGTTCAGGAGTAGTGATGTTATACAGACCACTTTGTTTATTGACACTTTGGATATGAGTAACTCACAATCTCCAAAACCACTGGTGTGGTAATAGTTAAAGTGTTAAGCAGTTTAATTCAAAGATCTTTGGTTTAATTAGTGTTGCTTTACTATAATGATGTCATGTGACAGGATGGATGTGTCATGTGACAGGAAATTGGTTGTGATCATGTGATGAAGACAGCTTCATCTTTACACTGGGATGGTGAGTGGTGTTGTGAATGGGGAGGAAGCTCATCCCATGATGTTTTTTTAGGAATTAAGAACAGAGAAGGAATGAAAGAACAATGTTTTGAGGTATGTTTCTTTCTTTGATCAATTGAGTGGATGTCCCCTTTGAATTCTCACCAGTGATATTCCAAACTATAACCTGTAGTCTCCATTTGCAATGAGCCATCAGAGTTGTGTTTATGTTTTCTCCTTATTAATAATCATTTAATGAAACAACTATCTCAAATATTGATTGAATCAGAATTCTATTGTAATAAACCACTGTTTGGCAATATCTGGGAGTTTAATGTGCAATATTCTCTTTAAAAAATAACCAGAAGATGTGGTTGGGTTGTTAATGGTTGAGTGGATCCTTATGGATGGCCATATGACCTTAACACAAGGGATGACTTTAGAATATGGCAATGTAGTATTTTGGTGGCCCTTGTTATAATATAGGAAATGTGGCAATTAATTCATGAGCAGCTGCCTCTCCCTGTCATTATGATAATGGCTGGACAATCATGGCATCCATTCCTTCTCTCCAGAGATGCTGCCTGTCCTGCTGGGTTATTCCAGCTTTTTGTGTCTATCTTCTATTTTATGTGCTTGTTGGGGGAGAGATGTTGACCAGGAGAGGATGTCACTTCTGAAAGTGCTATGAGGTTTACATATACCTGAGGTGTGAAACTGGGTCTTGGTCATGCTTTAGTTTAATGTCTCATCTGAAATATATCATCTTAGTCTAGCACCTGCCGAGTATTATATTGGGAATAAGGTCCTGCAGAAATTCCAGTGTCAATTCTGGTGCATCCTTCTGTTGGCCTTGACTCCATTGCAGTAAGACTTGGAGTTATACCCACTGAGGCAAGGCTGGCACCATTGCAGCGTAAATATAAGCTGGAATAGAAATGTAATCAGTCTATGCTCATATAGGCTTGCAATCAATCTAACAAGGTCAGCATGCTGACTCAACAGTCTAAAGTTTAACAGATGTTGTTCTGATATCCTGATGTCCGGTTCTCTGGATACTTTCAAGAGGGAGTTAGATAGGGCTCTTAAAGATAGTGGAGTCGGGGGATATGGGGAGAAGGCAGGAACGGGGCACTGATTGGGGATGATCAGCCATGATCACATTGAATGGCGGTGTTGACTCGAAAGGCCGAATGGCCTACTCCTGCACCTATTGTCTGTTGTCTATTACATACAAATGGTGGATGTCTGTCACTGGACTGGGTTTTGTCCTCTGGTGTTTCAAGGACCAAAATGAGTGGAGAAAATATCTTCATCTTTATCCCATCAATTGCAGGTGCATCTGTCTATGATTATGTCGGTAGGAGTGAGTACTACACTGGCCTTAATTAGTTATTTGTCTTTGTGTTCTTCAGTTGCTATATTTGGATTTGAAAATATCTTCAGGTTAATATGTATTTAGATGCAAGCCTATTAACCTGGCATTTTTCACACCCAATATACTGTCATGGAGGAGGGTCATGATTGGACAGAAGTCCTGGGAAAGGACAGGATGGGCTGAATGGCCCTCTCAGTGCTTTCTCACTACTACTTGCTGCCAGTCAGACTAATTGCAGTGTGGTTTCTGAGGCTCAGTGCCTGCTCTGACCATGCTTGAATCTCTGAGACAATGATTTGGATTTTGGATTCTTAATATTTGGATTCGGATTCAATTTTATTGTCATTGCACAGTTTGATTTCTGAGGGTTATTAATGCTTTATTCACACAGTGATTCAGAAATATGCACACTGCCATTACTAGGACCACATATGTCCTTTCAAAGGCTTGAATAAACTTCAATGAATTGGATGTTAGTCTCTGAAAATTGAATTTGCAAGCAAGCACATGTTGTTTTAAAGTCCTGAAGAGGCGCTGTCCTGTACGGCTGCCTGTCCTGCAGCTGTCCATTTTTTTCACTTCTTTTTTATTATTTTTAGTACGTTAAAGTGTGTAGTCGGGGGGTCTAATCTTTTTATGGGTGGGGGGTGGGGGGGGGAAGGGGGAAACTGCTTTTTCAAGTCCCTACCTGGTCGGAGAGGCTGCCTTCCTCCGAGCAACACCTTCGACCTGTCCTCGTGGCCTACCAGCGGGTCCTGGAGCGACGTTTCCTGAGGGGACCTGGCCAGAACCTCGGCTTTGGCGGCGGCACAGCGCTATCGCGGAGCGGGCGATGTCTTTCCTGGGTCGCCGCACTGGAACTCCAGTATGCTGGGACCGCCGATGAGAACATCGTGGAGCCGTGGTTCTGTGGAGCAGCCAGCTGCGGCGCTGAACTTTACATCCCGGAGCCTGGGATCTCTCGTTGAGATCGCCAGTGTGTGGAGCTCCGTCCAACGCGGTCTGTTGGCTTGGAAGCCGAGGTCTCCGGTAAGAAGGCGGCCGTTCCTGGCACCCCAAGCCGCTGAGGGTTCTCCACCGAGCACCATCACTCGGCGAGAACATCGGGCGCCGTGGCGGCGACTGTGGAGGCCTCAAATTTAAGGCCTGACTCTGGGTGGACAAGAGGATGGGGACTGGACTTTGTGCCTTCCCCCACAGTGGTGGGGGGATGTTTTTGTGTTTTGGTGTTGAACTTTTTGAATGCTATGTTGTATTTTTATTAGTGTGCTGCAAGGACATCTGAATTTCCCCTGAATAAGGGGATTAATAAAGTAAAATCTAATCTAAAGTATTTTAAAATATGTTTATTCCAATAGGATGGCCATTGATATTGACATAAGCACGCAATATGTCAATGGTATCTCTCCTACGAGGTTGTTAAATATCAGTCTCCTGCTTCAGCCTTGACCCTCAAGCAGGTTTTTGCAGGTTTGGCTGCTCCCTTAGTTAAATCATTAAAACTGATCAAATAAAATTGAACATGACTCCGTCTAGTCGGCCTGTACACCTCTATCATATGCAAAGCTGATTCCTGCACTCAATCTGTGTAGAAGCATATTTTTCCAAGAAGAAGGTAGCACAGTGGTAGATTTGCTGCCTTACAGCATCAGAGACCTGGGTTTGATCCTCTCAAAGAGTGCTATCTGTATGGAGTTTGTATGTTCTCCCTGTGACCGCATGTGTTTACTCCGGGTGCTCCGGTTTCTTCCCATACTCCAGACGTGCAGGTTTGCAGGTTAATTGGTTTCTGTAACTATCCCTAAGTGTAGGATGGAACTAGTGTATGGCTCATTGTTGGTCAACATGGATTCTGTGTACCGAAGGCCTGTTTCCACATTGTATCACTGAAGCTGAACAAACAACTGGCTTCTCTGATGAACTGTGACAATGAGCTTTGGCATCATTCTCATGGCCCTCTTTGCAATTCCCCACACTGTGGAGATGTGAGCAACCATATTCTCTGTAGCTGTCGGCCCAAGGGCATTGGTGGTAAGATTCTGACCGTACAGGAAGGAGCTGACAGGGAGGACATCTCGCCACCAACCAAGCCAGGTCTTGGTGCTGGATGGCAAGTTCTGGTGATGAGGCACCACCAGACAAACTGGGCAGTCTACACAGAGAACCATGCCACGAGATCCATTGATTCCCTGCCTTGCAATGCTTGCAGGATGTTCCATGCTGACCACTCGTGGTCAAAGATCAAACCTGGAGATGAGGTTATGTTTAGTTTAAAGATCAAACATCACCGATTCCTTTTCTCCAGGGATGCTGCCTGACCTGAGTTATTCCAGCATTTTGTGTCTGTCTTTGGTGCAAACCAGCATCTGTTGTCCTTTCCTACACTTCTTAGTTTATTTGATGTGTTTATTTTTCCTTTGTTCCAAACACATTAATTTAGTGCAATATAGATCCCAGAGTCACTATCTGCAGTTGTATTTTGACGGGAATGCTAAATTTATCGCATTTAAAGGATTAAGGGATTTTTTTTAAAGCCAGGCTGATTGCTCTGGAAATTAGATTGACTCTGACACAGGAGATCCATCACTGAATAATTTGGCACAGAAGGAGACTACATGTTTCAGTACGCCTCTGCCGGCTCTATGGTCGAGTCTCCTATTTGTCTTGCTTCACCTTTTCCCCCCAACAGTGCTGCTATGTTCTCCTTATTACCTATCGATGCACTGTTTTACTATTGAATATCCTTCCACCACCCGCTGATGCATAAAAGTAATTTTCCTCCCTGACCAATGTACCAACTGCACACAATTAAACCAATCTACATGGGGGAGAGAGTGACATTTTTATGTATGTCTGTAGATTAATTATATCTATCTATCTATTAATACAGTCCAACAATTTAACAATGTTGGAACACCTTATCTTGTCTATTGTGTGCAGTTGAATTGAAATGTGATTCTTCTTCCGAAAGTGAATGTTCAGTGCATTATTAGCCACTAATGAAGTCCAGTGGAAAATGTACAGCCTTAAGGGATTGGACAGGCTAGATGCAGGAAGATTGTTCCCGATGTTGGGGAAGTCCAGAACAAGGGGTCACAGTTGAAGGATAAGGGGGAAATCTTTTAGGACCGAGATGAGGAAAACATTTTTCACACAGAGAGTGGTGAATCTCTGGAATTCTCTGCCACAGAAGGTAGTTGAGGCCAGTTCATTGGCTATATTTAAGAGGGAGTTAGATGTGGCCCTTGTGGCTAAAGGGATCAGGGGGTATGGAGAGAAGGCAGGTACAGGATACTGAGTTGGATGATCAGCCATGATCATATTGAATGGCGGTGCAGGCTCGAAGGGCCGAATGGCCTACTCCTGCACCTATTTTCTATGTTTCTATGTTTACACATGAGACATAAGATGTTCAAACAAAACTTGTGTGGTTTACTTAAGGGTTCATTGCGGCCTGACTCTGAACTATTGGATCCTTGTAAATACGTCTGTTTCATTAATGTCCTTCAGGATCCAACCTGGGCCACTGGAGTGACTCCAGACCAAATAACTGGTTGACTTTTAACCTCCTCCTGAATACAGGGACATCAGGGAGATAAATGGCAGCAACATTTGCATCATGTGAAGGAATGATATAAACAGTGATAGACACACAAAGCTGCAGTAATTCAGCGGGAAAGGCAGCAGCTCTAGAGAGAAGGCATGGGTGACGTTTCGGGTCGAGACCCTTCGTCAGTGAGGTGATTGTCCAGTCAGTTATATTTGCCTGCACTACCCTTTGCACTGTCAAATAGCAACAGTTCATCTTGGTCTGCATGCAGCCACTCTGAGAGGGGGGTGACCACTAGCCCAGCCAGCAGTGCCTCTCCCACGGGGCATAAATATAAAAGGGACGAAGTCTTAAAGTACCAATTATTGTTAATATCCAATATTACACTTACTGCATTCTCTTAAGAATGTAATGAAGGTCTGCCAAATATATTTCCTTTGAACAGATGGTGACAGTTAGGAATGACACACAAAACATTAAACATTAATAATAAAACAGAGATAAAGTGGAAAGATCAAGAACAACCAATGAAAGATATCCAAAAAAAAATAATGATGATAAAGGAAGCAGGCCATTGTAAGCTGTTTGCAGGGAGAACATGAGAAGCTAGTGCGACTTGGGTGGGTGAGATAGAGAGAGGGAATGCCGGGACCACCTGAAGTGAGGTGCCTGGCTTATCAGGTGTGGGTATTTGTTACACAACCTTTCCCCATCCATTTCTAATCTGAAGCTGTCCCCATTCCTAGGCCCTGACATTTCACCCTTTGGATCAGTACATCAACGTGGAGATAGACTAATTTGTTACTAAAGACTACACTAAATTTCTTGTCATTTATTTCTCTCTCTTCCATTTTTTCTCCTCTCCCACTTACACTTCTATGTGAGAAAATGTACATTGCCACATTAGATGAGAATCAAAGTGCCTACAAGCAATTTTTTTAAATTACATGACCTTGGGTTTTTGAAAATCTATTATGCTATCATTGGATTGAACCACAGTCTATGAAGCATCATGGAATATGTTGGGTTTTCAGCAAGTAAGTTTTAATAAGTTAAATTTAAAATGTTCCTGAATACAACAGATAAGTGAATGAGAGGGCAAGGGCTTTTTGTTTAATTGGCTTGATGGGCACACTAATGTACTTTTTATTAGAAGCACCACTTCATCTTTAAAACACTTTATATTACTTAATGAAAAGAGCAGTTGTAAAGATATTATCTAATGAGCACTTCCACAAGAATCCAGCTCTACTTTATATCTGTTGGAGCTGTTGCTGTAAGGCTTTATTAGTGGTTATAAAAGGAAAGTTGCTCTCTTACTGCTGAAGAGATGCAATAGAAGTTCTTGATGTTAAACAGGTCATGCCAACAAGGAGATAGTTAATAATCCAGTCCGCTGAACTGTAGTGTCTGCTGAACAGGATGAGTAGACATGATACTCCAGTCAACCTTGCAGTGATTGACTTTTGAAACCCTGAGGCACATGGCTGTTCCGGTCCCTCATATCTAATGCTAGCCATTCTTGATGAGTTTATGTGAGATGTCTTCAGTTGAACTCAAGGTAAAACTGACCAAATATCCAGCAGAGAATTTCCCAGTATGAGCTGGTGAAATCTCCTGTTATTGTTCCTGCATTTTAACCATCTATTGAAGTGCATATTGGGCTGCCATTCTCTCTGAATTTAGTGGCAGAGCTATGAATGTGACAACACAGAGTGTTGGGAACCCTACACTGCAGATGAGCAGTGGAGTTAGCTTCAACAGTGAGGCATGATTTGATAAATGGTTGGTTAAATTCATACATGGCGAGGGTTTGAGGATGTTCAGCAACATTGGCAAAGATGATACTTCACTCTGAAGCCTGTTAAAATCTGCAATTCTCCTCCCAACAATATCTGTTGAGATGAGGGATCAACTTAAACATCAACATTGTGATTGATATGTCTTCAATCGGGCAAAGGTATTGAAGGTTGCAAAGCCAGGGCCAGTAAATTGAGTCAACCTTCATCCTGTTGGTGGTGGAACAAACTTGAGGGGCTAAATTTCTTCGAAGCCTGTTCCTTTAGCGACTGATGGTCCTGTTCCTATGTGACTCGGATACAATGAGTAGTGGGATTTATTGTTGATGTGTTACACTCTGCTCTGTAATATTCGATACGATGCTTTGTTAACCCAAAACTGTGTTTGGTCTCTCTGGGTTAAAAAGATAGCTCTTGACATTATTACAAAGTTGACTTGTAGAGTTCCCCCTGCTATCCTGGACAATACTTGTTCCTCAATGAGAATTATTATAAACGCAGCAAACCCAGTCTTTTATCGCATGCTTTGAATTAAGAGAATTATAGATGAACATAAATCACAACCAGCCATTTTTCAAAATCTTTCATTCCCACTGGCCATTCATCAGAATAAATACTCATTAATAACCAATGTAAAGTTTTAAGTAAGACCAATTAGGTCAGCCTTTGTGTCTGATATACTCCCAGTAGATGTCATCATAGCACTTTGCAAGATCTGGCCTATGTCCCAGAGTGCTGCCCTTACAAGCGATGAAAACACTTGTACAATAAAGCATGTACTGATGTGGAGGCTTTGGAGAGGGTGCAGAGGATGTTTACCAGGATGCTATAAAGGACACGGTGCTAGAGTAACTCGGCGGGTCAGGCATCAACCCTGGACAATGTGGATAGGAGAAGGTTTGGGTCGAGAGCTGGCTTCTACATAACCAGGAAGCTGCCTGGATCAGAGGGTTTCAGCTATGGGGAGAGGTTGGACTTGGATTGTTTTCTTTGGAACATTGGAGGTTGAGGGGATAGCTGATAGAAATATAGAAAATTATGAGAGGCATAGATAGGGAGATAGTTGGAATCTTTTTCCAAGGGTGTAAATGTGCACAACAGGTCGGAATAAGATGGCTGGGAGAAAGTTTAGTGGAGATGTGTGGGGCAAGTTTTTTTTTTAACATAGAGTAATGGGGACCTGGAACTCATTACCAAGGTAGGTGGTGGAGGCAGATACAATGGTGATGTTCAATGGTGTTGCTCTCCCACATGTCCCTCAAGCACCCGGTGTCATTGTCGCTAGTTCTCCGGTACCAGCCGCTGTCTTTGGTTGGCAAGATTGTGCAGCACACTGCGACTGCTGCAAGTGTGCTACAGGGTCCATGCATTAGAAGCACAACTGCATCCTTCTTCAGACCTGACCCGAAACGTCACCCATTCCTTCTCTCCAGAGGTGCTGCCTGTCCCGCTGAGTTACTTCAGCGTTTTCTGTCTATCTTTGGTGTAAACCAGCATCTGCAGTTCTTTCCCACACATTTTGTCCTCTGTATGTGCTGGAAGTGGTGTACCACCTCATGAACTGCCCTCTCAGCCAGCCCCTGCCCCATTTGTGGAACAGTCCATGGTTACTGCATTGGCCTTATCTGCTACCTCAGAACTCTCAAGACTCGAGTGGAAGCAAATGATTCTTAATCCCAAGGGACTCTTTAAGAAGAAGAAAAAAGATGCTTAATGCACGTTGATTAATCTATTTTAATATTTCCTCTGCAAACTGCAGAGAGCTAAATAGGGCTCTTAAAAATAGCAGTCAGGGGATATGGGGAGAAGGCGGGAATGGGGTACTGATTGGGGATGATCAGCCATGATCACATTGAATGGCGGTGCTGGCTCGAAGGGCCAAATGGCCTACTCCTGCACCTATTGTCTATAATTAAAATGCAGAGTAAAAAAATCTAAAACTTCAACTGTATAACATCATAGTATCATGGAGTTACTGACACTGTCATATTACTTCAGTTTGAACCATCTACTAAATTGGTCAAGTGGTGGAAGAGCTGTGTACATATTATAGAGTCATAGTCACACAGCAAGGAAAGAGGCTCAACTTGTCCATGTTGACTAAGATGCCTCCTCTAAGATGGTCCCATTTTGCCCATATCCCTCTGAACTTTTCCTATCCATGTACCTTTCCAAAAGTCTTTTAAATGTTAAAGTACCAAGGTGTTAATGGGCACCCTACTTCAATGTCCTCATGGAAACAGCATCAATGTTTTAGCCTGAGAGGTCTGGTGGAAACGAACCAATATTAATTGCATTTGAGAAATGTGTGTTCTTGTACTTCACAAGAAGCAAAACTTTTGGAGGCTTAATATTTTTCATCACATTTAAATATTGGCAAGAGAATACAACTAAATATGCAAGAGTAAAGTGAGGGGGGAAAAAAGGGAATTATTCAACAGGTTGAAGATCACAAAGTAGGAATTTGGTAGTAATTAATTTATAATGATGAGACAATTAATATGAAATGCCTTTGAACCAAGAGCAGATTAGAGGATAGATTGAGTATTCCTTTGATTACTATTTGTTGTGAAATCAGAGGTCTGCTTGGGATGGTTTTGGTCTCATTGATATTTCTAGTAGAATCCCCAAAATCACTTATTCTTGCAAAGGATCCCTCACAAATACAGTTTAAAAACAGCAGTAAAGAAACTCTTCAGTGTTAAATGTATCACAGCGTACATTGTATCCTTGCCCTGGGGTGGAATCTGATATTTGGTTAAATGCAATGATACAACTTATAATTAAGGGAAGGGAATAGATGTAATCTTTGGCTCAGAAGTTTGGATTCCTGCCTCTGAGGCAGAACTGAAGATCCACATCTGAAGACCAGGAAAATCTTGGCTGCCTCTCCAATGCAGTGTTAAGGCAACACCACACCATTAGAGATGCAGGATGTTTGAGTCGTAAGTTCCGCTGTACTATTCGGGAGATTGGGAGAGTCCTACCTGTTGTCCAAGGTCATCATTTGTGAATCAAAAAAATATGATCAATGCCAGTGATTTGCTGATTCAAACATTGCCTGGTGAGAAACTGCTGGGTGACAATTAGTTTCTACATTTCCCAGGGATAATGGCCACCTTCTGCGCTGTGATTCTAACAAAACAAGTTGAGAAGTGGACAGATTGAATGTCCATAACTGAGGTGTGAATGAGACTCAAAACTAGTGCAGTTTTAATTCTCATAACTAGAGTGATGAAGAATCCCAACCCAAATTGTGGCCTGTCTATTCCCTCCATAGATGCTGCCTGACCCACAGAGTTCCTGCAGAACTTTGTATTTTGCTCAAGTTTCCAGCATCTGGGGATCCTTATCTCTTGTATAAGAGGTACTTGATCCAGTGGGGTCACTGGGAGAGAGAGAGAGAGAGAGAGAAGAAATAAACCAAGGCCTTTCCAAGTCGATGCAAGATATCCCACATCACTGCTTATACAAAGGAAATGTCTCCATATTGTCCTGGGACCATTATTAACCATACTCAACATCGCTGAAAAATTATTAGTTACACTTATTGGTATCTGTTGAATCTTGCTGTCTACACATTAACGGGTCAATTTCCTACTTTATGGCGGTGAAATGCCTTGGAATGCACCGAGTCTGTAAAAGTTATGGAGTAGTGAGGAGGTGCCTGGTGAACTCACTATGGTGGATGTTAATTTGTGTTTATTGTGTGTTTTTGTCATTTTTACTATCTGTAGGACTACAAGGCAACGGAATTTCGGTCTGAATGACAATAAAGGCTACTTTACTTTACTTTAAAGATCCGGGCTGGCATTTATTTTGCAAGTAGTCACGATGTCGGCTGCAGCACACTGTCCTTTCATGATATTAGTTTTGCAGCAAGCTGACTTGCAAGTTCTTTCATGACAGTGAGGGGAGAAATGGTACATTATGGTGGCCCAAATATCGCTGTATTTCCACATCATTTATTTCATCGTAGAATGAACTCTCCGTGCTTGGACTGTATTGTGCTTTGTGATCACCATTGGCAGAGTTCCCATACTCGTCCATCTGGTAATGACCTGTACACTCAACAACCACTTTTGGTATTGCAATTACATTAAAATAGACATCCAGTCTGGGAGCCAACATAGAAATTTGATGTTGCTCATCGTACATCAAAATGACTGTAGTGTGAGGGAGCTAATGGCACATGAGGTATACATTTTAGAATCGTAGTTATCAGGCGCAGAAACTGGTTCTGCGGCACAACATATCCACACTGATCAAGTTGGCTTTCTGAGCTATTGCCATTTGCCTACATTTGGCACATCTCTTTCAAACTTTTCTGGCCATGTTCCAGTCCAAATGTGTTTTAAAATCTTCTGATTGCACCCACCTCTTCTACTGCTCAGCACCACACAGATGGAGTCCATTCAGCCCATCAAGTCCAGGGGGAGCAGTTACATGACTCCCATTCTCCATCAGCCCGTTTCCCTGAGCTCCACATGAATTCATTCTCCTGTGCGAGTCCATCACCTTTTGTTCCTGTTCATTAACCTACACAAAGGTAATTTAAAGCAGCTAATTAATTCAGCATGTCTATTGGGAAGAAATCAGATACTCAGAGGAAGGCTACATGGTCGTTGAGGAATCTCTCCACATAGAGCACCTGAGGCTAGAGTTGAAGCAGCAATACTAACTGCTGGACCACCACGTATGTGGTATATTACAGAGCTGTAGTGTGATGAAGCAAATTATTTGTACATTTTAGAATTGTAGTTATCAGGCACAGAAACAGGTTCTTCAGCCCAATTTATCCATTCTGATCAAGTTGGCTTCCGTACTGGAAGAGCACAAAAATGGGCCCTTTGGTTGAACATGATGCCAAGACTAATTCTTATCTGCCTGCATGTAAATCATATCCCTACATTCCATGAATTACATATGCCTTTCCAAAAGTCTCTTAAATACCACTATCCTACCAGCCTCCACCATCACCAGGCACTTGTCAATCTGTGTGTGTGTGTATATAAAACAAGCTTGCCCTGCACATCTCCTTTAAACGTTGCCCCTTGCACCTTAATGCTTTGCCCTCTAGTATTTGATCTTTCTATCCACCTAGGCTGGTGGTTGTGGTGGGAGGAATGCTCTGACTCTCTATTCTATCTATGCACTCATAATTGTATATACTGTCTACATCAGTAGTCTTTGAGATGTTGTATTAGAGCAAGTAGTCTAAGGCTAAGGAGGTGTTTCCTTGAACATACAAATGCAGAGCTGAAGTGAATACCTGATGTGCGTTGAGATAATAACACTGATTTGCTTCCTTCCTGTTCACTCCCTTCACACAGATACAAGCCCAAATCTTCAATGACATTAAACAATGCCCATGTATTGTCAAATTCCTTGCTCAGCGCAGTAAATATTGTCACCCCTGCAGATATTTTTTTTCTTCAGACATCAGCACATTTTCTAAAATAAAATTGTTTTTGTGTGTGTGTTATGTTGGTTCAATTTAGATACAGATGCAGCATTGGGGATTAAAGGGAGTGAGGACTAAAACATTACAAATTGCCCTCCGCAGTCTCCACCCAAATACATTTAGTCTAAACTAGCTGCATGTTCATCACAGCGCCAGTCCATGTTGGAATACTGGACACTGTTAAAACCCCTCTTAACACAGACCGATATTGGGATCAAACTGAAATGGGAAGAAGTATGGTGCCATGCTTGGTTCATTGAGTAGTGATCATCCTATGTGTGGGTTGAAGATAGACACAAAAAGCTGGTGTAACTCACACCTGAAATGTCACCCATTCCTTCTCTCCAGAGATGCTGCCTGTCCCGCTGAGTTACTCCAGCTTTTTGTGTATCTTCAGTTTAAACCAGCACCTGCAGTTCCTTCCTACACATCCCATGGGTGGGGGTCAGTAAGATGCAGCCGTTCCAGAAACTTGAATATAAATTCTACACTGAGTCTCCTACACACTGCAGAGAGAGTACACTGTTAGAAGTGAGGTATTTCAATTAAGATATTGAAAAGCCACAGCTGCCCTGGGGCAGACTGACGGAAGCGTGGCTGCCAATCTGCGCCTACGGCCCCTCCGACCACCACCAATCACTCACACACATTCACACACATTCACACACAGGCAAAGGTGGGTGAAGTGTCTTGCCCAAGGACACAACGACAGTATGCACTCCAAGCGGGATTCGAACCGGCTACCTTCCGGTTGCCAGCCGAACACTTAGCCCATTGTGCCATCTGTCGTCCCAGATGCTGCCTGTCCTGCTGAGTTACTCCAGCTTTTTGTGTATCTTCAGTTTAAACCAGCACCTGCAGTTCCTTCCTACACATCCCATGGGTGGGGGTCAGTAAGATGCAGCCATTCCAGAAACTTGAATATAAATTCTACACTGAGTCTCCTACACACTGCAGAGAGAGTACACTGTTAGAAGTGAGGTATTTCAATTAAGATATTGAAAACCAGAGTCCCAAATATTCTCTTGAGACTATGTTTAAAGAATGGGATACCAAGACCCTGTACAACCTGCAGTAGAACCTCCCTGCTCCTATACTCAAATCCTTTTGCTATGAAAGCTAACATACCATTCGCTTTCTTCACTGCCTGCTGCACCTGCATGCCCACTTTCAATGACTGGTGTACCATGACACCCAGGTCTCACTGCATCTCCCCTTTTCCTAGTCGGCCACCATTTAGATAATAGTCTGCTTTTAAGTAATAGTATGTAAAGATCTTACTTTACATACAGTGAAACATTAAAAAAAAAATATTCACCATAACATTGGTTAAGTTGATTAAGACTACCTTGAGGTGGGGATAAGTGCTATAGAAAGTGTAGGTCTAAGGGCAGCACTATGGTGCAGCCATTAATGTTATTGCCATAGACGTTCTTCAATCCTGACCACGTGTGCTGTCTGTGTGGAGTTTGCACATTCTCTCTGTAACCATGTGGGTTTTATCTAGGTGCTCCACTTTCCTCCCACATCTCAAAGGCGTGTGGGCTTGTAGTTTAATTGGATTCTATAAATTGCCCTTAATATGTCTGGAAAGATGAGAAAGTGGGATAATGTAGAACTAGTGATTGATGGTCAGTGTGGACTAGGTGGGCCAGTCTCTACAAACTAAACCAAATACTTGCAGTATCCTCATATTATTTGAAATTGATAGCACAGCATTTTATTAAAAAGATTTCAGTGTTATGTGAGGTTAAAACACTTCCACTATCAAGCCCTATGCTTTGATGCAGACCAGTAGTGTTGTTCTCCAAGGACTGAAGAAGCCTGTTAATGAAATGAGGTCAGGAGGCATCAATGTGCAGCAATCTCTAGTGGCATGCGAGTTCATTGCATGGAAAATTGTTGTTGTATTCTGCCCAACCTTTGTCTGTATGGAGAAATGGGAGTTCTGCCCATTGCTCCCATACTATGTGCAAGATTCTCTCCCAGAGTGATGGGGTATGGAAGCTCCTCATTGCATCAGAGTTGTGGAAGAGTTGTATCCTTACTGGCATAAGTGCAAACACCTCACCGAGAACACGGGATTACAAGAAAACTCCACTGACCTGCTATGCAAACCAGAGTCAACTGCACATGTGCACGAAGAAACTGCTGATCCTGATTTAAACTGAAGATAGACACAAAAAACTGGAGTAACTCAGCAGGTCAGACAGCATCTCTGAAGAAAGGGAATAGGTGAGGTTTCGGATCGAGACCCTTCTTCAGTCTGGAAGACAGGGAATAGCTGACGTTTGGGATCGCGACCCTTCTTCAGTCTGGAAGGCAGGGAATAGGTGATGTTTCGGGTCAGACATTTCAAACTGAAGAAGGGTCTCAACCCGAAACGTTACCTATTCCTTTTCTCCAGAGATGACTCGCTGAGTTACTCCAGCTCTTTGTGGTCTATCTTCAATTGCACATGTTGTACATTCATTATTTTTCAATGGAAATACACTTTTATTTTTGTTTGTAAAGTACATTGTTTGCAGTCAAATTTGCATGTGAATTAGCATCTCTCTCAGGTTTGTGAAGGATAAATCTACTCGGAGATGAGCGTCCGTAACCGTTGACTCAGCATTAATTCGGGATGTGTTGTGATGGAAAAATGGCCCAGATAATTCATGGAATTGGTCGCAACTGGAAAGTTGGTCAGGATACTAAAACTAGAAGAAACGAAGACTTGCTCTCTTTAGCAGCTTTGTTCCCCGAGCGGAGTGTCCCAAAGTGTTTTACACATACTTGTAGTCCACTGTTGCAAATATGGCAAAGAATCCATACACAGCAAGATCCAACAAAAAATACTGTTGAGCAGTGTGAAATAGCCAGGTAAATATTGTTGGACTGCATTGGGAATCGCTTATATCCATTTGCAGGAATGGACAAGATCATATTTATATTGTCACCAGTAACCCTACCACTAGTCCCACTGTACTGTGATGGGAGATTTTGATCAAGATCGTGTGGTGGGAATTGAACCCAACATTTTCTGACGTGGTACACCAGTAGAGACCCGGGAAACAATAACACCATGAGACAGTTTGGTTGCTCTTTTAGGCCATGGTTTAACGTTTCATCTGAAAATCGGCACCACTGATAATCCAATGTTGTCATATCTCTGCACTAGTTCGCAGCTTGCCTGCTGAGGGACTTGGACCTTTAGATTCAGAGGTAACGCAGACAGAAGCAGATTCACGCTGGTACGGTACAATCAGCAGGAAACTATTGGAGTGCGTGGTATTCGTAGAGGGAGAAGCAAAAAACGAGAATAGTATGGACGTCGAGGAGTAGTAAATTCAATTTATCATCGCTTCTTAGACACTGGGTATTTCCAACACTTATCTTGGCAATTCAAGGGCTTTCAACACACAGAAATATTGCATGCGGTGGAGCAACTTTGAATTAAATTGCTTAAAGATACTGGTTTGAAGACAAGGTAGACAAGGAAGACTCCCAGCATAGTTCATTCAAAACGCATTACCATAACCTTTTCTTTGCATGCTTATTCAGTTTCCCTTTGAATGCATCGACTAAACTTACCTCGATCACTCCCTATGGTACCAAGTACTACATTGTCATCAACCTCGGGGGAAAAGTAATTTACCTAGATGGCCTGCCTTGGATTTATTAGTGCCTGCTTTATTTTTATGTCTTCAAATAGGTGGGGTCTCCTGCAAGTGAAGAGCTTTTCTCCATGTCCAACTCTTTAGATATTATCCTCTGCAAACGGACAGCAGTAACATGAAAAGAACGACTTTACATTGAACATAGTTCCCTTCACATTATAAAAGAATTGTCATTTGGAATCCAGTTAATACATGCTAAGATCAGAGTAAACATAAGGAATTTGATCTCTTTTTAATCAAATGTTAAATGAGAATTTTCTGACATATGATCAGCTTGAAAGTTGAATTCATTTTTAAGCAGAACGTAACAAGACTCAAAACTTCAGTTCTTCAGTTCTAGCCAGCCTAAGCTTTTCTCCAACGTGGAAATATCATAGTAGGTAAGGGGGACAAAGTTTAAAGGAGATGTACAGGACATGTGTCTTTTACAGTATTGGGTGTTGGGAATGTGTTGCCTGGGGTTGTGGTGGAGGCAGAAATGATGGTGGCATTTGAGAGGCTTTTAGATCGGTACATGGATACAGTGGGGTAATGAATAACGTGCAGGCAGAGAAGATTACTGAACATCATGTTCGTCATAGACTTTGTGGGCCGAAGGGCCTGTTCCTTTGTACTGTTGTGATTTCTATCTTCTGAAGTTTAGAAATGGTGCCTTAAACCTCTAGGTGACAGAGTGATACTGTTAGTGGAGACTTGGCCTCAGCATGAGAGATCTGAGAGATCCTCTAAGACTCCACTACTCTCAACCTGTGTATTTCCCAAAATGTTCCTTTATATCCATCTATGACAACGTTTTAGCTCTGGGCCTTTATATTTTAAAATGCGGCTTGGTAGAATGTCTGATTACACTTCTGAGGTGGCACAACAGTAGAGTTGGCACCTTACCGTGCCAGAGGCCAGGGTTTGATCCTGACTACAGATGCTGTCTGTAGGGAGTTTGCACGTTTCCCCTGTGACCACATGGGTTTTCTCCAGTTTCCTCCCACATTCCAACAACGTGCAGGTTTGTAGGCTAATTGGCCTCTGTAAATTGGCCCTGGTGAGTACTAGTGCACAGGGTGATCACTGGCCGGCATGGACTTGTTGGGCTGAAAGGCCTGTTTCAATGCTGTATCTCTAAACTAAATATCACAATCTGAAAGGAGTCATTTGATGTCTTCTGCTTTATCTAAAATTGTTTCCACGTACTCTGCTATTCTCTTGGACTGAGGGAAATAAACCTTTTCTACGCAGGGCAGGGAATCGTCTCAAAGGAGCAAGCTGTCCAAGATGATAGAAGAATCAAGTGACAGTGGTGCAGTCAGGCAATGATTGAGACAAAACTAATTATAACTGAACTGAACTATAGTAATTTTATGTCACAGGAAATGTGGAGAGAATACTTTTATACCGCGAGTTGGTGTTATCTGCAATGCACTGTCTGAATAAATGGAAGGAGGAGATTTTGTGATAAGGCTTCATGTCATTGCCAAAGAGAAACTACTATACTCTGGGGCAGAGTAATGGAAGAGGAGCTATCTGGAATAGTTCTCTCAATGGACTGAATGTTCTCCTGTGCTGTATGGTTATGTGAATAAAGACGGCTCCTGGGACAGTCCGGGTTAGCACCACAGTCTGTGTCTTTCATGAGAAAGACACCCAACAAAGCTATGGAAAGGCCTAATGAAACGTATCCCCAGGAGATCCCGAGAGAGGGGGGGAGGATGAGATCGCCAATAGGACGGACCAAAGGTTATTGACCCACGCAAACGACCTGGCTACGAGTATAAGATGCATTTGCAGAAAGCTGTGCAAGAACCACCGTGGCCTAAAAAAGAAAAAGAAAAATCCATCAAGTTTGATGTAAATTGTCCTCTGGTCTGCAGGTGGCTAGGGGTTCCATGAGAAGTGATTGAGTTTCACTTCAGTGTAGAAATGTCATATCAGAGTCGAGACGTTACCTTACTGAGGACAAAATGCACAAGGGCTCGCTTGTGTGCAAGGCTCAGTGGATTACTCTTAGCTCTGGATCGCTGGTTCGAGAGGCCAGAATACAAAACTGCAGGTGGCTAACAATAGTAACAATACTAGAACAGCCCAGGATTGGTTGCAGAAATCAATGTGCACAGTCCATTAAAGATGTCTGAGTGGTTTGAAGTCCCGCTGGAAAGTCCGACTTATTATTATTGGCTTGTGGATGACAGTTGTGTCATGGGCACCTCTTGCCAACTTTCACAGATGCAAAAGTTTAAAGTGCTGTGAGTCATGTGGATTTTTCCTTGAAAGTGATGTTTTTTTGGTTGATTTAGCTTAGTGAGAGCATCTGATGGTAACCAGCATCTGGTGATTTATTGCCCTTCTGCAGGGGTGAGATGAGGTTTGGCTAAGAGAGAAGTACGCTCTATTTGTTCTTGAACGTGCGATGCATGTTGATGAGTTTCAATTACCTCAGTGTAGAAATCTTGTATCAGAGTTAAGACTTGGTATCTTCCAGAGTTCAATACATGCAAGAACCCTCTTGTGCGCGAGGCTCAGTGGATACACTCCTGGCTCTGGATAGCTGGTTCAAGTCCCGCTCTAGAGCCCAGAATACAAAATTGCAGGCCGGTATGGTTGACCTGAGCTGCTCTGTTGGAGCTGTCGCCTTTCAGTCAAGTTATTAAACTGAGACCTTGCCTGCCAAGTTTGTCAAAGGCACTTTCAAATAGGAAAGATTTCTCCTCGGTTCCAAGCCCAATATGTTTTCTCTCAACCTACTTTACAAAGGATCTCAATTGAATAATGGACAGTAGGGACTCGGACAAAGAATGAAAACAAATGCATTATGTTCTTTGTGCTCCATACCTTTCTACACTACAAGGTCTAGGTGCAGGGTAAAGATTTGTGCCTCGTGGGTTTTTAAACATAAAATAAAAATCATTCTATCAATGTTACTGGCAAGACCATTAATTGTCCATCCCTGAATACCCTAGATTGAGGAAGCAATGAGAGTCCAACCGCATGAGAGTGCATCAGGAATCGCATAGAGGCCACACCAGGTAATGACGGCAGAAATCCTGACCTGAAAGACATCGAGAAGTGTTTCAGTAGAGGGAGCAGAAGAATTTGACTTAGCCTTAGTTGTTCTCAAAAAATATATATTGATGAGTTACTGAAAGGAAACTGGCACCCTAAAGGGCCTGTCACACTTGGCCGTCATTCGCGCGTCATTTATGCGACCTGCTAGCGCGTGGGTAGCACGGGATGGGCGCATGGTGTGATGTGGAGGAGTGTGGATTTCGTCTTGCACTAAACTTCGCACGCCACCGGCCTGTCGTGTAACTGACGGCCAAAGTGGGACAGGCCCAAGAACCTGGCGCGGCGCAACGTCTCACCTCCAACAGCAGCAGAAGCAGGCAAACGATCGTCGAGCTCGGCCTGGGGCTTACGGCCGTTGCGGATCCGGATCCGCCCCCACTCCTACTCCCAGAGCGGGGCCAAGACGATTGGAAATAGATACAAAATGCTGGAGTAACTCAGCGGGACCGGCAGCATCTCTGGGGAGAAGCACTGAGTGACGTTTCGGGCCGAGACCCTTCTTCAGACTGAAGAAGAGTCTTGACCCGAAACATCATCTATCCCTTCCCTCCAGTGATGCTGCCGGTCCCGCTGAGTTACTCATGCATTTTGTATCTACCTTCAAATGATGTCACGCCCTCCAGACGGCAGTGCGGACGTATGATGACGCACACGGTCGTCACGTGTCATTCACTACCGGCCTGTTGCGTAAATGACGGGCCAAGTGGGACAGGCCCTAACACTTCTTCCACTAATGAGTAGCTTGTCCTGTATTCACCACCACTCTTTTCGGATGGAGCCGTCTCGCTAGTGAATTATAAAGCTGACTATGTGATCTATCGATCGGATTAGCAAAGGCTGTTAGCTTTCACAGATTCAGCATGCAGAGACAGAATAGCTTCACTATTCCAAGAAAAGTCTTTAGCATTGCAAAGAAAAAATCATTATTTTGATTTCAGAACTGCTGTATTTTGGTTTGCCGAGCAAGAGCTTTTCTAAAGCAGATCTTGCATCTGATAATTCACTGTGGGCAGGATCGAGGGACATGGTACACAGCATTCATTGCATACTTACAGGCAACGTCCTTTGCATCCACAGTGGCATCTGTGCTGCACATAAACGTCCTCCCACCCCATCATCCCAGCCCTCTGTTATCCAACTTGAAGGGTCTTGACCCAAAACGTCAATCATTCACAGAAACATAGAAAATAGGTGCAGGAGTAGGCTATTCGACCCATTGGGCCAGCACCGCCATTCAATACGATCATGGCTGATCGTCCAAAATCAGTACCCCATTCTGGCCTGTACCCCATATCCCTTGATTCTCTTAACCCTAAGAGCTAAATCTAACTCTCTCTTGAAAACATCCAGTGAATTGGCCTCCACTACCACAGATTCACAACTCTCTGGGTGAAAAAGTTTTTCCTCATCTCAGTCCTAAATGGACTACCCCTTATTCTTAAAATGTGATCCCTGGTTCTAGACTCCCCCAACATCGAGACCATTTTTCCTGCATCTAGCCTGTCCAATCCTCTAAGAATGTTATGTTCTATAGATCTCCTCTCATCCTTCTAAATTCTGGCGAATACAAGTTGACCCATTCTTTCATCATACGTCAGTCCCGCCATCCCAGGAATTAACCTGGTGAACCTACACTGCACACCCTCAATAGCAATAATGTCCTTCCCCAAATTAGGAGACCATAATAGCACACAATACTTCCTTCTCTCCAGAGATGCTGCCTGTCCTGAGTTACTGCAGCATTTTGTGTGTCTCTTCCCTTAAAAACCATTCCTTGCTTAACTCAACAATACCCTCTGGGAACAAGTTCCACATTCACACTGCACTCTGGATAAACACATTTTGCTTTTGGATTCATTAGTGATCACTTATTTTGGGGTCCATTTTCTAGTCTCCTATGTAGAGACGTCTTATTTATCTCTTTGAAGTCCTACACTATCTAAGTCAATCATATCAACTTGGGTCTTTTTATATTGTGCTAAGTGTTTCCGCCTGGTCAAATTTATCTTGTATGTATAACTTCTCAGCACTGGTGTTGTTCTAATTCTTATTACTCTACTTTCATTGCCTATGTATCATTTAATTGACGGTTCTGATCTCTATATTATGCTGTTTTGATGAGCATGCACTTGCAAAAGCTATTAACAAGTATTGGCAATTGTGTGATGTCTTAAACATCAGATATGAATAATTGCCCCTAGCATTTTGCAGCAGTTATTGTTGCATGATACATCTGCACGGCAACCATCAGGCTTTTGATATCTGCATAGTACTAACCGCAGCCCCACCTCGACTATAGATGGACACAAGGTGCTGGAATAACTCAACGAGACAGGCGACATCTCTAGAGAGAAGGAATGGGTGACGGTTTGGCTCGACCTGAAACGCCACCCATTCCTTCTCTCCAGAGACGCTGCCTGTCCCGCTGAGTTACTCCAGAATTTTGTGTTTATCTTCGGTTTAAACCAGCATCTGCAGTTCCTTCCTACACACCTCTCCTATGATCTATTATGGACTTTTGTTTAAATTGCACTCTATTTCAGTTTTGCATTGTTTCCTAGTATGACTGATTGTTAATTTAATGTATTATTGTTTATTGTATTAATTGTGCAATATTGTGTTAATGTGCCAGTCAAGCTGCAGCCAGTAAGAATGTCATTGTTTCATTGACAGTATAAAAGACAATTAAACACTCTTGACTTGAATATTGCTTGCAGAAAATGAACAAGGTTCAAGGGGTCCATCATGGCATAAGCAAAAACAAATTGTGTTTATTTTGCACCTTTTAGTATAATAAACTATGTTTTAAGACTTTAGAGATACAGTGCAGAAACAGTCCTTTCGGACCACCGAGTCCATGCTGACCAATGTTCACCCTGTACATTGACGCTATTTATGATGTTACCAAAGCTAATTATCCTACAAGCATGTGTTCAAGAAGGAACTGCAGATGCTGGAAGATCGAAGGTACACAAAATTGCTGGAGAAACTCAGCGGGTGCAGCAGCATCTATGTCGGAGAGAGGAGGAGAACTTCTTCAAAGTAGGCATACCTTGAGGAGATATCGCAGTGGAGTAGACAAAGTGTTCAAGAAGGAACTGCAGATGCTGGAGAAGGGTTTCGGCCCGAAACGTCGCCTATTTCCTTCGCTCCATAGATGCTGCTGCACCCGCTGAGTTTCTCCAGCAATTTTGTGTACCTTTAACCTACAAGCATGTTTGTCATTGGAGTTTGGGAAACCGCAGCATCCGGAGAAAACCCATGTGATCACAGGGAGAAGGTATATACTCTGTAGGGCAGCATCTGTAGTTGGGATCGAACCAGGGTCTCTGGCGCTGTAAGGCAGCAACTCCACTGCTACACTACTGTGCTACACTACCCAAGGCGATTTGCAAGGGTATATGTGAGTTGAGTTAGTACCAGGTTGTGAGGTAGATGACTGAAAGCCTGGACATGAGATGGGTTCAAGGGCATGAAAGGTCATGGATTCACGAAAGGCTGGGATTAAAGGAATGTGGAGATTGTGGACAATGACAAGTCTGGAGGATGCTATCAGAAAGCGTGAGGTAGTGGTCAAACTGGGATTTGGACCACAATGACGAGAATGTCAATATCAAGAGGTTGCTAGATCGGGACCTGAAGGAGACCATTGTCCTCATGTTTCAGGGACAATTTCAACTCTGCCTAAATTGGATGACCAACATCCATTAAAACGCCTGTGCAGATTTGTTCACAGTATGTGAACCTGTGTTTACAAGCCCAGATCGTTACTACAGAGCCACGCTGACACAACTATGTAAATTATTGGACTGTGAGTACATGCCTCTGCACTGTTTTCCACCCTCTAATTTGAAGGCATTATTACCAAACTCGAGGTTGCATCGGTTGTTAATTTCTGTTGCTGCAGTCAGCACAAATTACAGGGAAGCAAAATGTAATTATATCTTTGTCCTTTTATACAATGCGCTCCTATTTAATTTCTTGACGTCCTGTTCAAACAGTGTTTAAAAGAATGGCCACTAAATATCTGTAGTCGCTCGAGCGATCTTAACTCCATTACCCTGAATGTCTGAGCAATGTAATTTAATGTATGTATGTGTGTAAGTGCCTGCCCCTATCTTGTCTCCATGTAACTGTTGTCTGGGGATCTTTCTTTTATCAAGCCTTAAGGCAAATCCTTCAGACTCTGTTAAAATATCTTTAATCAATAGGACGACACAAGCTCAGGATTTACCTCGTGGGTTAAAGACCGCGACTGAGTGGTCCAATTTTTCTTGCTTCGAGGAATGAATCCTTTGTCTCTGAATCCAAGGCATCCATTGCTAATTCCAAAGTCACATCAAAAATAAAGAGAATAGAGACACGAAAAGCTGGAGTAACTCAGCGGGTCAGGCAGCATCTCTGGAGAAAAAGAGCAGGTGATGTTTCGGGTCAAGATCCTTCTTCAGATTGAGAATCTGGGTCTCGAGTCTCGAACCAAAATGTCACCTATTCATTTTCTCCAGAGATGCTGCCTGACCCACTGAGTTACTCCAGCTTTTTATGTCTATTTTTGGTTTAAATGCATACTCGAATGTGTATTGATTAATACATTTCTGGATTAGAGTCGTATTGTAGGAAACAGGCCCTTCGGCCCACCAAGTCCTTGCTGACCATCAAACACTCAGTTTGCACTAATTCCATTTGTTGAACTGTGTCAGTTATCAAGCCTGATCAGAAACAAAAATCCTGAATAGTCTCATCTTAGACCAATATCTAATGTCGGCCAAAAGAAAGAAAAACTTCATTGATTTAGACTCTGCTTGAGTTGTAAATAAACTCTGTGCAGAAAAAATATTATTATTGATTGGCTGCAGCGAGAGTGCCTTCATTTATGTCAATGTTGATGCATCTTTCCAGAAGTCTCATTGGAAACATTAGTTTGAACAACTCTGCCTCAATAAAGAGGTCACGGGATCACAATCTGTTTGTCATTTAAACCAAGTCTATTGCCCTTCCATTTAGTTTAGAGATACAGCGTGGAAACAGGCCCTTCAGCCCACCGGGTTTGTACTGACCAGCAATCCCCGCACATTAACACTATCCTACACGCACTTGGGATATTGAAACCGAAGCTTATTAACGCGGTAGAGTTGCTGCCTTGTAGCGCTTGCAGCGCCGAAAACCTGGGTTCGATCCTGACTGTGTGTGCTGTCTGTGTGGAGTTTGTACGTTATCCCCGTGATCGCGTGAGTTTGCTCCATGATCTTCTGTATCTACCCACGCTCCAAAGGCTGACGGGTATGTAGGTTCATTTGCTTGACCATGTGTAAATTGTCCCTAGTGTGTGTAGGATAGTGTGCCATTATGCTCGCCGACATCTGAAAGAAAAGTGAGCAATTCTGGAATTTAAAAGATTCTGGAAATCTAAATAAAAATGACAGATGCTGGAAATGTGAAATAAAAACAGGAAAAAAAGGGTAATTGACCTGAAATGCTAACTTTTTCTTTCCTCAGATGCTGCCCACTGTGCTGACATTTTCCAGTGCTTTCTGGTTTTGTTTTGGGAAAATGCTGGAAAATATCAGTAGCATCAGGTTAGCATGGAGGAGCAGCAGTCGAGGTGCTGCCTTACAGTGCCAGAGACCCAGGTGCGATCCTGACTACGGGTGCTGTCTGCACGGAGATTATACATAAGGTGTTGGCTCAAGAAGGCTGCATCTATCATCAAGGGTCAATTGACCTTGGCCTCTTCTCGCTCACACTATCAGGCAGGAGTTACAAACGCCTGAAGTCTCACTCCATCAGCTTCAGGAACAGCTACTTCCCTACAGCTAACAGGTTCTTGAACTGACCTGCACAACCCCAATCATACTTCGAAGATAGACACAAAATGTTGGAGTAACTCAGCAGGACAGGTAGCATCTCTGGAGAAGGAATGGATAAAGTTTTGGGTCGAGACCCTTCTTCGGACTGAAAATCAGGGGATAGGGAAAACGTCTCCCATTCCTTCTCTCCTGAGATGCTATCTGTCCTGCTGAGTTACTCCAGCATTTTGTATCTATATTCAGTCTAAACCAGTGTCTGCAGTTCCTTACTTCAACATCAGAACACTATGGACCACCTCTTCCACTCCTGAGGACTTGTTTTTGCAAAGTATTTTCCTTTTCATTGTCTTGTTACATTTATGTGTTTGTATGTTGTCTTAGTCCACCTTTGATGTTGTTGCAAAGAGTTTCATTGTATCTGTTCCTCACCGTAGCTTGGCATCTGACAACAAACTCGACTTGAAGACCTGAAATGCACCAAGATTATTTAGTTATTCTGCATCTGACTTTGTAGATGTTGATAAAAAGGAATAACACTTCCAAATAAATGTATTTTAAGGCCTTTGAACAATTTAGTGTGTGAATATCAAAACAGTGTTGAGACTGGATATGTCAGAAGTTTTTTTTTTTTTTAGTGAGACACATCAGAGTCTCTGCACTGCAGGATATCCGTGAACAGCTCACTAAGAGCCTCCTTGCTGTGGTTGTTGGAACTGATTAAGCCAGGGAGGGGTGAGGAGTTTTGGTCTATTTGAGTTGAGCTACCTCAGGAATTATGTGTTACCCTGCTGTAGTTCAGTCACATTTTGTCACAACATAGAAACATAGAAAATAGGTGCAGGAGTAGAGGCCATTCGGCCCTTCGAGCCTGCACCGCCATTCAATATGATCATGGCTGATCATCCAACTCAGTATCCTGTACCTGCCTTCTCTCCATACCCCCTGATCCCTTTAGCCACAAGGGCCACATCTAACTCCCTCTTAAATATAGCCAATGAACTGGCCTCAACTACCTTTTGTGGCAGAGAATTCCAGAGATTCACCACTCTCTGTGTGAAAAATGTTTTTCTCATCTCGGTCCTAAAAGATTTCCCCCTTATCCTTAAACTGTGTGACCCCTTGTTCTGGACTTCCCCAACATCGGGAACAATCTTCCTGCATCTAGCCTGTCCAACCCCTTAAGAATTTTGTAAGTTTCTATAAGATCCCCCCTCAATCTTCTAAATTCTAGCGAGTACAAGCCGAGTCTATCCAGTCTTTCTTCATAGGCCATTCAGCCCCTCGAGCCTTTGGAAGCTCCGAGTAATCCCATTGGTGTTATTCCTTTGCAACCCATTTTCTCCCTGATGCCCATCAATGCCACCCTGTTTCCACTACTACATTAAAGGTGATTTACAGGGTTTAATTAACGTCATCCAATGTCAAACGTCTTTGGGATTTGTGCAGCAATCTGACTCGACCAGGAAAAATCAATGTGGTCGTAGGGAGGACATTCATACTCCACTCAAGACTGAACCTAGGTCGTTGGAGATGTGAGGCAGCAGCCCGACTACTTGAGCTAACATTGCCCTATGTAGCTCTTGATCTCCACTGGGCAGAATAGTTTCATCCCCCCCCCCACACACCAGGTTTAGTTCATCATGTTCTAGATCTTGGATCATCAACTTGGATTATCTGACCATCAACAAAATGCTAAGACCCATTGTTCATCGTTCATCCAGCTAACCTAATTTTCCCTGCGTGACAACATTTCCTATGCCGATTTTCCAGATGGGATGTTAAGCCAAGTGTCAGAGTCAGAGAGTGATACAGTGGGGAAACAGGCCTTTCGGTCAAACTTGCCCACACCGGCCAACATGTCCCAGCTACATTGGTCCCACCTGCCCGCATTTGGCCTATATCCCTCCAAACCCATTCTATCAATGAACCTGTCTAAATGCTTCTTAAATGTTGGGATAGTCCCTGCCTCAACTACCTCCTTTGGCAGCTTGCTCCATAACCCCACTATCCTTTGTGTGAAAATGGTAGCCCTCCGATTCCTATCAAATCTTTTCCCCTTCACCTCAAGCCTAAGTCCTCTATTCGCCTACTCTGGGTAAGAGACTCTGTGCATCTGCCTGATCTATTCCTCTCGTGATTTTATCACACTGTTCTCCTGACTTTGCACATAGATACAGACAATCCCTTGGTTCCGTTTCAAAGAAGTGCAGGAGTGTTTTACCGAGTACTTTGGCCCAATATTTAACCTCGACCAACACCAAAGCAAACAGTTATCACATTGCAATACATGGGAGTTTTTTGTGTGCAGTTTGATGTTTCTAACATTACCACACATCAAAAGTATTAATTGTTAGTTTTTGGGGATATCCTGAAGTTATGAAAAGGATTACTTACATGTTTTCTATTCCATTGTAGATGTGCCTTGGGCATATTAAGGATTTCTTCAGGCAGACTGAAATACTGATTCGGTACTATTGTGTGAACATTTAAAAACAAAAACTGTAGAAAACTGCTAGAAATCTGAAATAAAAGCATTTTTTAAAGAAAGCAAACATCAGCAGGTCAGGCAGTATTTATAGAAACAGGGTTAGCATTTGAGGATCTGTACCATGTAATCCCGTGCTACCTGCTCCATGATCGGATAGTCAATGACTAAACCGTTTTCCCCCCACCTGGTTTGCCATGTGAGGAGGGAGGTGTGGATCCCCACTTCAGTAGATGTTGCGATCACTGTTGTACCTAGCATTGTAAGGATTGATGATAAGGCGCACCCACATCCAAATCCTATACTTCCAGCGGCGGAAGTCCACAGGAACTGGAGGACAGAGATGTGTGGTGCGTCCGTCACTGTTCCCGTTGGAAACCAGCACCACGGCGTTGCTAATGTTTTCGACGATGATGAATGAATGAATTAATTAACCTTTCATCATGGTGTACCTTCAACCTGAAATGTTAAATCTCTTAGACACAAAACCCTGGAGTAACTCACTGGGACAGGCAGCATCTTTGAAGAGAAGGAATGGGTGACGTTTCGGTTTGAGACCCTTTGTCTCAACCCAAAAACGTCGCCAATTCCTTCTCTCCAGAGATGCAGCCTGTCCCGCTGAGTTAATCCAGTATTTTGTGTCTATGCTAATTCTCTTTCTCTTTCCACAGATGCTGCCTGGCTCGCTGAATGTTTCCTGTATTTTTTTTTTTTTTCCTTTATTTGAAGTGTCATTGCAAGACATTCAGAGAAACCGAAGATATACCATTGCTCCCGAAGGCTGTCCCGGAGGAATGAACCGCTGAGTGATCAAATCTGTTTTATTTTTGTTAGTCTGGGTTAAATCTGCCACAGAAAGTTGTGATCAAAGTTGCTCACCAAGGGACTTGAGCTGCAAACCCAATTTCTCAGCAGGCTGGGTACAGAACTGCTTTAAATTAACTTCTAATTGATTTTAATTCAGCAGCGTTCTCTGTAATGAGACCAGGGATAAAAATAGTTGTCAGCTACATAAGCCCATGAGTGTTGGGTTTGTTTTAGTTTGAGTCGAGCTTCTGCCCCACCATTTGTGCATCCTCCCATTTCTCCACTGCATCACCTCCCTTCCATCACCACAACCTCATGGGACAGGAGTAACCCTTTGGCCAACACTGTCTGTGTCGAACATGATGCTAAATTAAACTAATCCCTTCTGCCTGCATGTGATCCATATGCCTCCATCCACGTCATATTCATGTGCCTACAGTATCTAATAAACTCTTACATACCACTTTTGTATCTGCTTCCACTACCATTCCAGATAGCATGTTTCAACCACCATCATATTCTGTGTTAAACCATCACCTCAAAGTTATGTCCAGTAGTATTCAAGATTTTTATCCTGGGACATGGATTCTTACTGTTTCCTCTATCTATGCCTCAGAATTTTATGAACTTTTCTTTTCATCAGAGCCAACAATCCAAGTTTCTCCAACCTCTCATAGCTAATACCCACTAATTCAGGCAGCATCCTGATAAATCTCTTCTGCATCCTCTCCAAAATTGTCGCATCCTCCCATGTCAGGGGGGATCAGAATTGCACACAAGACTCCAAATGTGACCTAACCAAACCTTTGTAAAGCTGCAACATGCCTTTGTGACTCTTCTATTCCATGCCCTAACGGTTGGATTCCAGAATACAATACATCTTTTATGCACTAGTATCTATTTGTGTTGCCAGTTTCACGAGCTTTGGACTTTGGCCCCAAGATCCCTCTGTACAAGGAACGAACTGCAGTTGCTGGTTTAAACCAAAGATAGACACAAAATGCTGGAGTAACTCAGCAGGACAGGCAGCATCTCTGGATAGAAGGAATGGGTGACGTCTTGGGTCTCGACCCGAAACGTCGCCCATTTCTTTTCTCCAGAGAAGCTGCCTGTCCTGCTGAGTTACTCCAGCATTTTGTGTGTCCCTCTGTACACCACAGCTGTTGAGAATCCTGCCATTATTCATATTCTTTCCCGTTACATTTGACCTCCCAAACTGCGATAAGTCACACTTGCCCGGTTGCAAAACCAATTTCTCAGCAGACTGTGTACAGAACTGCACTAATTAACCTCCCTGCAAGGATATTGTTTTCCCTCCAGTTCAGGTACATTGTCCCTCTTATATAGGATTCACTTGTACTCTGAATCCTTCCTGTCTACACAACTCCTTGGCCACCTATTGAACTATACTATCGTTTAAGTTTTAGCCCAGCAATAACCAAAGCTCTGAACGTGTTTGGGAGGGGGTTGGCTACATGGTACTCCGGCAGCACCCGTGTACCTTTACCGGCTGTTACGCATTCATCTGGCTGAACTTGCGATGTGACGACCTCCGTGAAACTACTGCCTATAGCCCTGCTCCTCAGTGTGCCCAACAGCCGCTCCAAACCGATCCATGCGATCTAAGAAGCTGCTGATTGTACAGTTTCCTGATTTCCCACAACATTTGGGTTTAGTTTGGAGATACAGCGCGGAAACAGACCCTTCAGCCCACGGAATCCGTGCCGACCAGTGATCCCCGCACACTAGGACTATCCCACACACACCAGGGACAATTTACAGTTATACCAATTCAATTAACCTACAACCCAGCACATCTTTGGAGTAGGGAGGAAACGGGAGATCCCGGAGAAAACCCACGCCGGTCACGGGGAGAACGTACAAACTCCGAACAGACAAGCACCTGTAGTCGGGATCGAACCTGGGTCTCTGTCGCTGTGAGGCAGCAACTCTACTGCTGCACCACCGTGCTGCCCTGACAAAAGGATCTTAGCACCCCATCAACTGCCTTAAATGGTCCCCTTAATACACACTAAAATAGATCTAGAGTTTGAGAAAGAGTGAAGCATAAACACCTTGCCTTGTTTCTGTGCGCCCTCTTCACCAAAGCCCGTACATTGACCTAGGAGCAGCACTGTGTTAGTTTAGAGATACAGCACAGAAACAGGCCGTTCAGTGCAGCGACCAGCAATCTCCACACACTATCACTATCTATATGCGCCAGGGACAATTTACAATGATACCAAGCCAATTAACCTGCAAACCTGTGCATCGTTCGAGTGTGGGAAGAAACCAAAGACCTCGGAGATAATCCGCGCAGGCCACGGGGAGAATGTACAAACTCCGCACAGACAGCACCCGTACTCAGAATCGAGCCTAGGTCTCAGGCGCTGTTATGGGCCTGTCCCACTTACGCAAGTTGTTCGGCAACTTGCCGGCACCCGTCATAGTTGCAGCAGGTCTCTGAAAATTTTCAACATGTTGAAAATCCAGCGGCGACCAGAACAAGGTGCGACTCTTTGGGCCATACAGGATTCACCCCGCAACATGTCGCCAGGGTGTCGCCTGTATGGTCGTGAGTCGTCTCCTCAGTCACCCAAAGAGTCGTAGCGTCTTTCTGGTCGCCGCTGACTTTTTAACATGTTGAAATTTTTCGGCGACCCATGATGGGTGCCGGCAGATGCCGAAAAAGTTGCGTAAGTGAGACGGGCAATAATTCTATGGCTGCATCACCTTGTTGGCCCCAAAGCAACCCTTCTCAAAATGGTCACGCTGCTGGAACCAAGCTCCCTTTTACTTGCTGCTTAGGCCGTTGGGACTGAGAGTCCCTGTGCATGTTCAAGCAGCTTCCTCATCTCCTGATTTATATGTAGTCTCATTGATCCGTACGGCTTTCACTTTCCCTTTTGACAGTGATTAGCTGATTTACATTTCCTGACAGACTTAATGCTGTTCGGCGAAATGGAGCAGCAACGTTCTTCCTCTGA
The DNA here is from genome assembly GCF_010909765.2 of Amblyraja radiata. Classification (NCBI taxonomy): domain Eukaryota; kingdom Metazoa; phylum Chordata; class Chondrichthyes; order Rajiformes; family Rajidae; genus Amblyraja; species Amblyraja radiata. The sequence continues at coordinate 8,390,391 of NC_045992.1, read as the reverse complement.
TAGTGTCATGTGTCTTGTCATGACTACACAAGATAAACTTTTGAAAAGAGTATATTAAGGACTCTCTAACCTTACCCACATGCATTACTAGAATCCAAAGATACAATCCTGTCTCCATAGTTTAATTATTTTTGAACATTGGGATGATATATATGAACAGCATGGGATTTGTAATATAACGGAAGCCATACAGCCCTTGAGCTTCTGCTATTGTTTATATGGCATTTCAGTTGAAATGGGCTAGGTGTGGGTGGCAAACAGCAACCCCTATAACAATTACCTAACAGCAGTATAACAATTGGGGGGGGGGGGGGGGGCACAGTGGCGCAGCAGGTAGTGTCGCTTTCTCACTGTGCCGGAGACCCGGGTTTAATACTGACCTCAAGTGCTGACTATGTGGAGTTTTCATATTCTTCTGGGTGTCCTCCAGGAACTCCAGTTTCCTCTCACATCCCAATGCCCTGGGCTTTGGTAGGTTAATAGGCCACTGAAAACTGCCTGTAGTCTACAGGAGAATGGCGATGAGAAATAAGGATCAGTGTAAATGGTAGTGGATGGGCTTGGGGGCCAAAGGGCCTGCTTCTGTGCTATATATCTTAACTTTAAGAGAATAAATATTTTTTTTTTTTTTTTTTTTAAATGTTTTTTTTAAGAGAATAAATATACTGCGATGTCACGCAGTACATATTCACCTCATTATGTGTGTACGACCTCCAAAAAACACACATTAAATACTTGCACGTCTCCACTTATCAACTTATCCCCTCTTTTATTTCAATTTCTGACCACCCTTCTATTTCTCCATTCCTTGTTAAGTGGTCCCTGCAAAAGTGCAGTGAAAATCCCTCTGAAGCGCTGCCTTTGGATGGCGATACACTGGGTGAATGAAAAGCGACATGGAATCTGCGCTAATGAGTCTTGTAAGTCCGTCCCCTGTGTGGAGTTTAGATCATTTACCATTCTCTTTGAAGCTGTCTTAACGGCTGCGACAAGCCATTGCCCTGATTCCCAGAGCATGTTCGAGCAGCCACTTCCCTTTCTCCCAGTTGGCATCTCCCATTACTCGTGTGATGCGAAGCAACATGTCAGCAAATGCTGCTGCGCTTCTGTGCGGGAGGTGGATGGAGGGGAGGAAGGAGGAGGGGAGGTGGAGGTCAATAGTGTTTTATTGTCATATGTCCCAGATAGAACAATGACATTCTTACTTGCTGCAGCACAACAGAGTATGTAAACATAGTACACTGCAAACAATATGATATACAAGAAGAAATAAGTTTGGTGCATGTGTGTATGTACACGCACTCACTCTCTCACAGATACATAAATAAACAAACAACAATAATAGTTTAAGAAGGAACTGCAGATGCTGGAAAATCGAAGGTACACAAAAATGCTGGAGAAACTCAGCGGGTGCAGCAGCATCTATGGAGCGAAGGAAATAGGCAATGTTTCGAGCTGAAACCCTTTATGTAGTTTAGTTTAGTTTAGAGATACAGCACGGACACAGGCCCTCGTGGCACCAACCTTGCCAACCACGGATCCCCATACATTAACATTATCCTTCACACGTTTGGGACAACTTTACATTTACACCAGGTCAATTAACATACAAAACTGTACGTTTTTGGAGTGTGGGAGGAAACCGAGGATCTCGGAGAGAAACCGTACAGGTCACGGGGAGAATGTACAAACTCCGTACAGACAAGGACTCATAGTCAGGATCAAATCTGGGTCTCTGGCGCTGTAAGTCAGTAGCTCTACCGCTTCAGAGCTTAATAGAATCAAAATTAAAAGACAATATCCAACAGGACAGGCAGCATCTCACTCAAGAAATGCTAAATTAAATTTTTAGTTGACTGATCAGATTCTGATGATAAATTGACCTTAAATGCTAACAATTTCTGTTTCCACAGATGCACGGTGACCGGTTGCACATTTTCTATCTTTCTTTCAGATTTCCAGTATCTGCCTTATTTTTTTTTTAACTTTTCCGAAGTTCACCAGGATAGTCAAACAATATTCTCCTCCGTCAAAGCTAAAATAGATTATCTGACCTGTTTGTGGAAGGTTGTTAAGAACAAATTGGCCAGCTTTTCCTTTATTATAACAGTGACTCCTATTCATTAACTATTAGATTGCAAAGCACTGTAGATATACAAAGATGTGAAAGAAGCTAATATAAATGTAAGATCTCTCTTCGGCGTAGGAAGTGATTCTACCAGCCAGTTCCTATGGTAATGATAGAAGATTAGAAAGCAAAATTCTGCATTTGCTGGTAATTAAAGATAAAAACTGAAAATTATGCAAATACTAAAGGGCCTGTCCCACTTTCCCGAGTTATTCACGAATTCTCCCGAGTTTTCAAACTCGCAGAATGTTCGTAACTAGTCCGTAGGAGTCCGTGGATATATCGTAGCGGCTCGTTACGCCAGCCGAAGGTACTCGGGGCATCAGGTAACCCGGGACGTTTTTTCGGCCTGATGAAAAATGTCCACGTGTATAAAAATAGCCCCGAGTACCTACAGCTGGCATAACGAGCAACTACGATATATCCACGGACACCGACGGCCTCCTACGGACTTGTTACGAACATTCTGTGAGTTTGAAAACTCGCTAGAATTTGTGAATAACTCGGGAAAGGTTCACCAGACTGATTCCTGGGATGTCAGGACTGTCTTATGAAGAAAGACTGGATAGACTTAGTTTATACTCTCTAGAATTTAGGAGATTGAGAGGGGATCTTATAGAAACTTATAAAATTCTTAAGGGGTTGGACAGGCTAGATGCAGGAAGATTGCTCCCGATGTTGGGGAAGTCCAGGACAAGGGGTCACAGCTTAAGGATAAGGGGGAAATCCTTTAAAACCGAGATGAGAAGAACTTTTTTTCACACAGAGAGTGGTGAATCTCTGGAACTCTCTGCCACAGAGGGTAGTCGAGGCCAGTTCATTGGCTATATTTAAGAGGGAGTTAGATGTGGCCCTTGTGGCTAAGGGGATCAGAGGGTATGGAGAGAAGGCAGGTACGGGATACTGAGTTGGATGATCAGCCATGATCATATTGAATGGCGGTGCAGGCTCGAAGGGCCGAATGGCCTACTCCTGCACCTAATTTCTATGTTTCTATGTTTCTATGAAAGTGGGACAGGCCCTTTAGCAAACGAGGTGGCATTTGTGGAGAAAGAAGCAACAGCTCATGTTTAAGGTTGATGATCTTTTTTTTCAGAACTAGGGTCAGCGAGGGTGAGGTTGGTATGGAACCAGTGTTTAAATAGCAGAGAACGAGGGGAGGGGCAGAACCCACAAAATGGGAGGTTTGTGAGAGGCAAATCAGACGAGATTAAGGGACAACTGGTGGAAGCCCCAACTGGTGGTAAAGAGGTGCCAGGAGGAGCTGTAAATTTGAGCAGAGGAATAAAATGAGGAAAGAGCTGAAGTATTAAAGCTGGCATGGCTGAATATCTGAACTCATTGAATTCATTGCTGAGTCCATAAAGCTATAATAAAATATAACATAGAAGATAGAGCAGCACAGCAGAGGAATGGGCCTTCTTGCCCCATAATGTTTGTGCTGAACATGATGCTAAATTAAAATGATCTCATCTATCGGTCCATGATCCAGATCCCTCTATTTGCTGCACCTCCATTTTTTCTCCAGAGATGCTGCCTGACCCACTAAGCTATTCCAGCTTTTTGTCTACCTTCTGTGTGAATCAACACCTGCAGTTCCTTCCAACACACTCAATCAACTTAGTAATGTTGGTTCTTTCTGCTGACTGAACCTTGTTAGAGCAGATTAGAAGGCCCAGGGCAGAGAAGTCAAGGTGAGAATGAAATGGGGAGTTAATGTACCCAGCACTGGAAGTTGTGTTCTCGATGGAGGTATTCTGCTTAGTGCTCACCCAATTTGCCTTCATTTTCTCCGATGTCGGAAAGCCAAGATCAAATCAGTCCACTTTGAGACACAAGAGACTGCAGATGCTGGAATTTTAAGCTTAAAAACAAAGTTCTGGAGGACCTCAACAGACCAGGCAACATCTATGGAGGGAAATGTACTGATGACATTTTGGTTCGAGACCTTTCTCCATTTCCCTCCTGGTTGCTGAATTCCTCCAGCATTTTGTTTTTTAGATCAGTTTACTTAATTGGTGGCCCATCTACTCCTTGTAGAACGATGTCTACAATGTGTGCCATCTGCAAAGTGCACTGCAGTTGCTGACCTAAGCTATCATCCTGATTTTGGATGATCAGCCATGATCTTATTGAATGGCGGTGCTGGCTCGTAAGGGCCGACTGGCCTACCCCTGCACCTATTTTCTATGTTTCTATTCCAGCAGTGCTTCCCAAATGTTCAAGCATAAAGGGCCAGTCCCACTTTCACGACCTAATTCACAACCTTTTTTACTCGTGGACATTTTTAATCAGGCTAGAAAAACGCCCCGACCTACTTGATGCCACAAGTACCTACGACTAGCATCACGTCCTGCTACGACCTCCCTACGACCTCGTGACGACCATGCTACGAGTATGTCAAGGGCAAACTCGGCAGAGGTCATGAATTAGGTCGTGAAAGTGCCTTGACAAGGGCAGCAGGTACATGGGAAGATTGCATAAAGGTTCTACTACAGGATATCCAGCATCCCGATTTGAAAGTATGTTCTTATTCCTTCATTGTTGATGGTCTGATCCTGGAACTCCAGCCCATGAAACAATTTGGGAGGATGTCCACCAGAAAGATCTCAGCAGTTCAACCAAGCAGCTCTGTAACACTGTTCCAGGATTTATGATTTAGGGTTAGATTTATTGCTGCCATGGGTGTACAGAAGTACAGTGAACAGCTTTGTTTTGCAGGCTATCAGATCGGATATACTCTTCATGAATACAATCAAGTCAAACTCGGGTACAATAGGTAGTGCAAAGGGGAAGATACAAAGAGCAGAATATAGTTCTCAGTATTGTAGAGCATCAGTACCATAGACAAAGTCCAATGTCCACAATGGGGGTAGAGGTATATCAGACAGTGGCCTAGCTTATGAAAGGACCCGTTCAGAAGTCTGATAACAGAGGGAAAGAAGCTGTTCCTGAGTCTGGTGGTGTGTGCACTTTGAAGTTTCTGTACCTTCTGCCAAACGGGACCAGGGAGAAGAAATATTGACCGAGATGGGACAAGTCTTTGATTATGTTGGCTGCTTTTTTCCGAGGCAGTGTGAAGTGTAGATTGAGTCAATGGTATGAAGTCTGATCTACCACTCTCTGCAGGAATGGATAATAAATGCTGGCCGTTCCAGCAAAACACCGACCCTGAAAAATTAAAGGGAAACAAACCGTGAGCACTTATAGCAGGAACAAGCTGGAACACACACAATGAAATGGCTATTTTTCTGAAATAATGGACCTTTTTGTAAAGTCTTATTAATAATACAAATGTTAGAATAAGAGAACGGGATATAAATCTAACTAAATTTATCTCAGCTGACACAGTTTACACTCTGCATCCCAGTCCATGCATGTATCAAGGTGTAGTGTGATTTAGACCATTTAAGTTCTAATTCCCTTGAACTGGCATGATTTTGAATAATTCCAAGCGTTTTCATCATATAAATAATGAAACCTATTGTCCAGTGTAGCAAAGATCCAAGAAATGTAACTGAAGCTCTTTCAGAGCTGCATTTAATAACAATTTGACAGTGCCACAGTATTCGTTCAGTTGGTGTGAAATTATTCATACTCACTCTCTCCAGACTCCAGGGAGTATTTATTTTGGGTGATAAGTACCATAACTTATGACGTGCCTTGTTAAAATACTGACATTTCTAGTTCCCAATTGGGAAAACACTGAATCCGCAGGATTCCCAACAGAATGTTACTTTACCAACCTAATATTAATTCTAATTTTAAATAGAAGTATAATGCACTCCACTTGCCTCAAGGTGCAGCACAAATTTAGATTTTTATTTTCAATTAATAGATTTTCAATCTCTGCACTTCGTAGCTCATGGAGTAATTGCCTATTTCTTTTTTCCTTCCATTGGAAATGTAAACTCTGTACTGTAGGAGGGAGGTGCGTTAGGAGGATTGTCAATGAAGGGTTGGCTTCTGCTCTGTGGAGTTCCGAGTGGGAAGGGTCCTGGAAGAATACTGCTGTATGCATTTATTCAGCTTTAGATTGAGTTTTGCTGGACTGCAGCAGGACGGTACTGCAAAATAACTCCTTGCTGGAGGTGATTTAAGGACTAAACTCTCAAATGTGTTGATCACATTGAGGCCCTCAGCTCGTTCCACCGCACAAGGCAGCTATTCCACAGCACTGCAGAACGTTGTCAAGCTGGAAAGGGTGGTGCTCCAAGGGATTAAGTCCTAGCCTGCCCAACCTCAAGTTGTGAATTTGTGGAATTCCCTGCCACAGAGGGCAGTGGAGGCCAAATCACTGGATGGATTTAAGAGAGAGTTAGATAGAGTTCTAGGGGAATGTGGTATCAGGTGATATGGGGAGAAGGCAGGCATGGGTTAATGATTGCGGATGATCAGCTATGATCACAATGAATGGCGGTGCTGGCTCGAAGGGCCGAATGGCCTCCTCCTACACCTATCTTCTATGTCTATGTCTATGTTTGATCACTGTTGTCGTGTAGTTTACCATATAAATTATGGATACTATTTAAAAGAGGATTAGAGATCTTCATGGTGGCCTGGCCAATATTTGACACAGATTCAACCTCTTTCATGGTACTATCTGTGACAGATAGTACGATGTATCTATGTGTGTGTCCCCCCCCTTCATGCTCATTGACCGCAGGTCGATCGCGAGGGCCCACCACCGCCGGGGCTCCTGTTGCCGTTGAGGCTTATGCTGCCGAGGCTCCCATCATTGCCTCCATTGAGGCTCCTTCGGCCCAGGTAGGCCTCGCAGCCCAGTTCTCTGCAGTCCCCAGTGGGGCGAGTCGGGCCTACCAGGGCTCGTTCCGGCCCGCACAGCGGTTCTTCGGCGGGTTGATCAGGCCCGCGTGGCTCCCCGGGACACTATGAGAGATAATGTTCATATTACATTTTAAATTTTGAGCTGTACATTCTTTTTGTTTTCCTAATCCAATCTTTTCTCTTGAAGTCACAAAGATTGCAGCTTAAGTACAGAGTTCTGTGCTACCTTGCACTAAAGTTCCAGATGCCCGAGTGGAATTGTTACCAATCCCCACCTCTGCCAGGTTATGGGGTTTGTGCTGTCGTGTGAGGAGCCCAAGCTAACTGATGGGGCACAGGGTGATGTTCTCAGCTGCAACAGATTTTAGGCCATTAGCTCACATTACACTGATCCCAGTCCTATGCTCTGTGGGGTCTTTAACCCCTGACACACCCTACTTGAATAAAAAGGCTTGGAATAACTCGGGCAAAGACTTCATTGACATCATTGGAAATTATATCAGCTATCTTGTCTTCTGGGCTGTTAATTGGCAAATCTGTACAGCTAATAAAATATTTAAGACGTCTAATAAGCCTCTGAAGAAAAGGAGATTCTTAATTCCAACTTTTAAATAAATGACCTCAAGAAGCAATGTGGTCCCCGCGCCACTTAAAATGTCGATGAATAAGGTTAATTGTTAATATTTTTAGGGACCTCCACCCAAGGAACTCAAGGCAAATACGCAGCAAATTAATGGGACAGAATGGTGCCCTCAGGGTGAAATCCTCACAAGCAGGGAAAATATAAAACTGACATTTAATCAGTAGCTTAACTGTTTGTTGACCAATTGAATGTGGTTGATTTTTCAAGAATGGATCGTAGGAAAAATGATAGAAGCAACTAACCAGGCCAATGTGGGCAACATTGCTGATTGCAATGGAAGCTTGTAGTCCTGGTATAATGATGCTGTGGCTCCATATATTGCTTGGCATGGTGAGCAGCTTAAAAACGGGTGAAAGTGTGCATCCTGTGGTATAATCTGTGCCTATCCGCAATGTTGTGCCTATCCGCTATTTTGTGCATATCCGTGATTTTGTACATCTGCATGCCAGTGTCCATTTGTGTGCATGTCTCCATTTGTATGCATGTCTCTATTGTGTGCATCCATGTCTTTATGCATGTTAAAATCTGTGCATAAGTGTGTGCAGGCATGTGTTTCACCAAATGTGAGAGTGTGTGTGTGTGTGTGTGTGTGTGTGTGTCTCTGTCTCTCTGTCTCTCTGTCTCTCTGTCTGTGTGCATGCATTAGTGCTCTTATATGAATATTGCACGTGAGTGATTTTTAAAGAAGCTTATTCATTTTTAGGGATCTGTCCCATTCTTAACTCCTCTTGTGAAGGTGGTGGTGAGCTGCCTTCTTGAATTGCAGCAGTTCTGCTAAAGGTATTCTAACTGTGCTGTCTTGAGGTGAGTTCCTGGATTTTGACCTAGTAATCATGAAGTAATGATGAGCAATTTCCAGAGCAAGATGCTGTACATCCTGGAAATGTTCTTGTAATAATTGGCAGCAGGGTTTGGGTTATGGGACGTTATGTTGGAATAGCCTTGCTGACTGCAGTTTGTTGATAGTTCACACTGCAAACACTGTGTGCGTTTGTGTGGATGTGTGTATGTACACACTAGAGTGTGTGTGAGTGTGCGTATGTGCGCTTCTCATGCACCACATGAAATGCCTGCCCCTCTGCTCGTCCAGTGAGATCCTGTTAGCTGATACAAGCTACGATGTGCTAGTGTGTATTCTCATACCAAGGTGGCCACTGCCTTGCAGCTTAATCTTGAGCCAATAGAAGCCACGTTACGTGTGGTTGTTGCCACGAAGGTTGTGAGAAGCAGGTGGCAGGATGAAACATTGAGGGCCAGACCACGGCAGAGCTGCAGCTGAACAGCTCGCCCATTGACCAGCGATGAGCTGCGTCATGTCCCAGCTGCAGATTCACAAGTTTACAAGTTATAGGAGTAGAATCAGGCCATTCGGCCCATCGAGTCCGCCATTCAATCATGACTGATCTCTGCCTTTCCCATTTTCCTGCCTTCTCCCCAGAACCCTTCTAATCAAGAATTTGTCTATCTCTGCCTTAAAAATATCCACTGACTTGACCTCCACAGCCCTCTGCGGCATTGAGTTCCACAGATTTACTACCGTCTGGCTAAAGAAGTTCCTCCTCACCTCCTATCTAAAATAGTGCCCTTTAATTCTGAGGCTGTGACCTCGGGTCCTAGACTCTCCCACCAGTGGAAACATTCTTTCCACATCCTCCCTATCTATGCCTTTCATTATTCCGCAAGTTTCAATGAGGTTCCCCTTCAACCTTCTGAACTCCAGCGAGCAGAGGCTCAGTGCTGTCAAGCTCTCATCATATGCTAACCCACTCATTCCTGGAATCATTCTTGTAAACCTCCTCTCATCCCTCTCCAGAGCCAGCACATCCTTCCTCAGATATGGGGCCCAAACTTGATCACAGTACTCCAAATGCAGCCTGACCTGTGCCTTATAGAGCCTCAGCATTACATCTCTAGATTATCTGTTTAAAACTACCAGCTATTGCCTGCTTGTGTATTAAAATAAAACCTGTTTTGGCCTCCTGCATATAAAACCCTGTGATCACTTTATATTATTAAGCTGGGGAGATTTAGTAAGTTACAGAGCTGTTACCCTGTTCTGATCCCACAGAGCAATGTTTGCTTAGAATGACCTCCAGCTTACTTTGAGATTAATTCTGCCCATTTATTCACAATTATGTTGATGGATTTGGAAAGATTTTCATTAGGACTTGACCGGAGATAATGATTCGGGACCATCCTTCTTCAGTGTTGGAGCGGAAGTGAGCAGGATTTAAGCACCAGACTTGGCCAGCGACATTAAATAATTGCTCCATTACTCTTGACAGATCTCCCATGTGTTGTGATTATGGAGGAATGCGTCCATATCATCATCAGTATCTTTCTAGCAATTCAGACACTGCAAAAGAAATGGACCTAGGATGGAAATCAACAGAGAAATTAGCTCATTGGGTGTGTCGGGTTGTAACGTTAACGTTGCCGCTTTACGGTTCTCACTTAAAGCAAGATCCATGCTTCCATTTTAAATAAACCAACATCCGAAATTTAACAAGCAAACCATTTCTTGCATTTCACAAGAAACTTTCTAAGCTCTCCCCCGAGGCCATTATGCAGGTCCAAGCTTTGGCTGTTGTCTTCATGAATCAGTTGGCGCTCTCCCGTGAGAGAATAAAACAGCGGGTTTGTAGCAAAGGTAAGAAGACTGTGCAATGATGCTATCTTAAACCTCATTAAGCAAAATGCGCTCCAGCATCAATCTTGCCAATTAATTTAATTAATTGGAAATAATTAAAGCTACCACAATGATAATCGTAAAACTACCGGGCAGTTGTAAAAACACTTCTGATTCACTGGTGTCTTCACATGTTTTTCTTCCCAAGCCCGGCTTTTCTCTGATCCCGATCCATTGATCCGACAATGCCGCAAATTACATTGGTGAGCATGTGCGAAAGAGAATGAATTGTAGATCCACAGGGAATTAGGAAGAAGTGGAGTGGGATTGCTCTGCTGAGAGCCAGTATGATCTCCAGTGGGCTGAATGGACTCCTTCTGCACTGTAATAAGTAAGTGAATGAGGTCCACAACAATTCACTCAACCATTCAGTTTGAAATGGCTGGGCCCGATTCCTTTCTCAAAGGCAAATGGATGGGCAGTAAATGCTGGGTTTGTAGGCCATTTCTCTGGTTGCTTTCAAGAAAGAGTTAGATGGAGCTCTGAAAGGTAGCGCAGTCAAGGGATATGGGGAGAAGGCAGGAATGGGGTACTGATTGTGGATGATCAGCCATGATCACATTGAATGGCGGTGCTGGCTCGAAGGGCCGAACGGCCTACTCCTGCATCTATTTTCTATCTCTGGAGAGAAGGAATGGGTGATGTTTCGGGTCGAGACCCTTCTTCATACGATGATAGATGCTGCCTTCTTGAGGCAGTACCTCGTGTAGATGTTTTGGTGGGGCCCATGAACGACTGATTCCTGCAACAGAGAGGTTCATGAGGTAAACTTGTCCAGTACTCTTGCTTTTGAAAGACTGCGAGGTGAACTAATTGAAGCATACAAAATTCTAATGTGGCTCGATAGGGGAGATGCAGGATAATGATTTCCTCGGTTGGAAGCCTGTACGTATGGATTACTGTCTCAAACTAAAGGATTGGCCATCAGGACAGTAATAAGAAGAAATAGCCTCATCTGAGGGCAGTAAATATATGGAATTCTCAACCCTGGAAGTTTGCAGAGGCTTGGTCGTTGTGCATTCAAGTAAGAGATTCATCGATGCATGAGGGGTTATTGACGGAAAAGTGGCACAGTGGTAGAGTTGTTGCCTTGCAACTCCAGAGACCCGGGTTCGATCCTGACCATGGGTGCTGCCTGTATGGAGTCTGTAGGTTCTCCTCGTGACCTGTGGGGGCTTTCTCCTCATGCTCCAGTTTCCTCCCGCACTCCAAAGTCGTACAGGTTTGTAGGCTAATCAGCCTGGTGAAATTGTCCCTAGTGTGTGTAGGATAGTGCTAGTGTGCGTGGATCGCTGGTCGGCGCGGACAAGGAGGTCCGAAGGGCCTGGTCCCGCACTGTAACTATAAACTAAAGTAAATAATTTGTGACCTCTTTGAGTGGAAGAACAGACACGAGAGGCCGAATGGCCGATTCGTGCTATAGTTTATTCCCCTTCCGAGCAGAGGCATCACGGGATGTTCTGTTTGACCACTTTGGGAAGGACATATTAAGTAAGGATATTCTACGCCAGAACACACATGCCTGAAACGTGGTGGGATTGTGCGAGATGGATTCTTCATCTGTCACCTCACCCTGAGCATGCCCCTGAATGGGAGTCTTCATTTTAATGGCAGAGCCGAGGTTTTTTGTGTACTGAGACCTCTGGAGTGGGAATTGAAGCCACATGTGTTGGGCTTGAGTAATAGTTCTCTCCCTGAGCCTGGTGATGCACTAAAATACATAAATGAACTGGTTGGATGTTAAAACCACTTTAAACCAACCATCGTTGGCATTGCATATCTTCCATTCATTTCTCCCTGACACTCTGACACCAGTAGATCTTTCCCCTGACACTCAGTCTGAAGAAGGGTCTCGACCCATAACGTCGCCTATTCCTTTTCTCCTGAGATGCTGCCTGTCCTGCTAAGTTACTCCAACTTTTTGTGCCTGTCCTTGGTTTAAACTAACCAGAGGTCAGTTTTAAAGAACAATGAATGAAAGATATGCAATAAAAGTAGTGATGTTAAAGGGAACAGGCCATTGTTAGCTGTTTGTTGGGTGAAAACGAGAAGCTGGTGGATCTTGGCTGGGGGAGGGATAGAGAGAGAAGGAATGCAGGGGTTACTTGAAGTTAGAGAAATTAATATTCATACCACTGGGCTGTAAACTGCCCAAGTGAAATATGAGATGCTGTTCCTCCAATTTGCGTTTAGCCTCACTCTGACAATGGAGGAGACCTTGGACAGAAAGATCTGTGTAAGAATGGGAAGGAGAATTAAAGTGTTCAGCAACCGGGAGATCAGGTAGGTTCAGGCGGGCTGAGCGAAGGTGTTCAGCGAAACGATCGCCCTGTCTACATTTGGTCTCGCCGATGTATAGGAGTCCACATCTTGAACAATGGATACAGTGGATGAAATTGGAGGAGGTGCAAGTGAACCTCTACGAAACTTGAAAGGACTGTCAGGGTCCCTGGACAGAGTCGAGGGAGGAGGTATAGGGACAGGTGTTGCATCTTCTGCAGTTGCAGGGGAAGGTACCTGGGGAGGGGGTTTGGTTTGGATGGGAGGGGATGAGAACGTTGCA